>NC_069381.1:147336250-147652222 GCF_027475565.1 Acinonyx jubatus | reverse complement strand
AGTTCATGACATGTCCAAGCATTGCATTTCTGCATAAAAGAAAACTAAACAACACAAAGCATGGTTCTGAACTACCATCAGCTAGAATTTACCAAGAAAAAAGGAAGGAAGGAAGGAAGGAAGGAAGGAAGGAAGGAAGGAAGGGAGGAAGGGAGGAAGGGAGGAAACTACAAACATCCTATTGTCTTTTTTATAACAGAGACTTCCTTGAAAAGAAGATTTCAGAAGCTCTTAGAAAGAACATCCCACCGCCCCGTAGGGTATAAGCAGTCAGCAAATATTTCATCTTGATTTTACCCAGATGAAGGCTTTAAAGGTGTGGTCCTATAAGAAAATCCCAAAACTCTTTTCCCAAATTCAAATTAGTAAAGTATTTCATGAATGCCTCTTCCCCCTTTCCCACTCCTACCTCATTCCCTTTCTTTAGTTCCCTCCAAACCCTTGATTGTTAATTATAGCAAAACCAGTAATGGAGCACAGAATGTACTGGCTGTTTTTGCTGATTCCTGACAATGGCAAAAAGTACACTTGCCACTGTTGAGCCACCTTCAGTCTCCTACTCAAGTGGCGTTCTGACATCTCCCATCAAGCTCTGCATTCTCCAGACAATGGTGTGCTATATCCGATGTATACATCATCATCTTAAACAGTAATATAGCAAATGCTAACTTGGAGCTCAACGAGGCCCTACTCTGGCTCCTTGTGCCAGCTCTTTTAGCTTTCTCCCTCCTGGGGTTGAGATCTTCCTGTCCCTGTACAGAAAATTTCCACTGATTCCCAGCAATTTTTAATTTATGGGTTTGCACCATCATAAAGCCCAATATGGCTTGGGCAGCACTGTGATTCGCTTGCTGAATGGTGTTCTACAGTTTGCATTCTGCGTAAACCATATCTTAAATCATGTCACCCAGATGAAAACTGAGTGTTAGGGAGAAAGTTATTTAGACACTTTATTGGAGGCTAAGTTGTATTTGAAGATTTCCCTGCTGCTATTGGTCAGTGGCAGCTAGAGGTTTTGCCACCTAGCATGATTCCCCATCCCCTCTGAAACACAGCCCGCTTTCTTTTGGGAAGCTCCAATTCTCCCAGTGAACCTACAGGCATAGCTTCATCTCTACCTCTGAAACAAATGGGAAGTTCACATGGGCTGGGCCAATCACAAGCCTCCCAAAGTAGGCCAATCGGAACCTTTCCCTGTGAGTGACGCTCAGATGTTGGATGAAAGAAGCCCTCTTGCTGTGGTGTTGGATAAAAAGAGATGAGGCAGCTCTGGAGCTAGTGATGGCAGTCTTCTCTGCCGTGTGGAGAGGGCCATGCTGCAACATGAAGCCAAGCAGAGGCCAGAGTCAAGAAAGGAGTCCACAGTTCTTGTCTCTGAGACTCTGATGCCTAAAGTTCTACAAGCTACTGTATCTTCTTGAGCTGCTTCTGTGAGTTCACTTCTGTGAGACTTCACTACCCTTAAAATCTACGAGAATGAATATATTATTTTATGCTTTAGATAATTTGACTTGGGTCTCAGCCACCTGCAACCAAGATTTAGATCAAGATTTTTCGAGCAAAATGCTCTAAAATCTATTCCATTGGGAATGGTGGCCAATGTTCAGGAGACTGCACTGTCCACACGGCCATTCCAAGAAACATAAAGGAATGCATCTCTCATCTAATCATAGTGAGCATGGAAGAGATTGAGTACTAGTAGAGACCATGGAAAGGTTTGTCACACAAGTATTAAATGCTAACAGGCAAGAAAGTTAGCCACAAGACCAGTGGCTGCACAAAATGGCTGATGCGAGAAAGAGAATGAGGAGCAGGGACTACAGTGTTGCAAAGAAAAGTAGAATAGAGCAGCCAAGCAGAAAAGATGAAGATAAAAACATGCAAATGGGTTCAACCTGCAATAATAATAATAATAGCACACATACCTTGCAGAATTATTAGAAGGACTCAGCGAGTTACTACATAAAAAGAGCTTTGAACAATGCCCCCCACACAGTAAGCGCCATAAAAGTGCTAGCCAATGCTGTTTTCCCAGCTAGGTTGGAAATACTGGAGAGCTACTTGGCTATGAGGTAAGAGAGCAGGCAGTCTCTTAACCCCAGACAGGGCCAGGAAATATCAACTTTCACTGCCTCGACACACATCACATACCCCCACCCTACCTCAGTAGATGCTTCTGAAAATTTTTCAATTTTTTAACAGCAGGACTTTTCTGTTTCAAAGGAAGTCTGAAATGTCATCCCCCCCGTATGAAAAGCCATAAATATCCCTTTATTCTCCTCAGTCTCCAATTTATGTCCAGGCTGTGTTTGGTTACTTGGTTGATTCTTTTATTCCTTCATTGGTTTTACAGTTTCAAGGAAATCCAGATTACCAGAGATAACTGTTGTAAATGGTGCTTCTTTTTGTAAAGTAAGCTTATGTTGCATTCTTGGGAAATTCTTGAAGCAAACACAAATGGCAAGACAATGTTGAAATACGTGCAAAAAATGGCATGTAATATATTAAGAGCGTGTTATTCTTATTATTAATTTCAGTTAAAATATATTTTAAATAAATTCTAATCCAATATTTGTAGTACCCTTAATTCACCCCTGTAATCTTGTGGTAGGCAAAATTCTAATACGGACCCCAAGATTTCCATCCCCTGGTGTACACCACTCTATGTAATTTGAATATGAGAAGACAACACTCTCATAATTAGGTTAAATTATGGGGCAAAGGAGAAGAGATTTTGCAGGTATAAACAAGGACTCTATTCAGTCAACTTTGAGCTAATCAAAAGGTTACCTTGGGTGGGCCTTACCTAATCAGGTGAGCCTCTAAAAGATACACAAAGCAAAAGCAGCTACTCTCCACTGGCCTTGAATAAGTAAGTGGACATACTGTGAGAGGGCCACATGGAAGTAGCCACTAGATGCTAAGAGTAATCCTTAGCCAATAAACAGCTGGAAAGGGGGGGTCAGTCCCAAAATCTCAAAAAGACCAAATCCTGGCAAGACAATCAAACAAACAAACAAGCAAACAAACAACAACAAAAACTGACCTTGAAAAAAACCCTGAGCCTCAGAGCCTTGGTCAATACTTTGACTGCAGCCTTGAGAGACCCTGAGCTGAAGACTCAATTAATGCATACCTGGATTCCTGACCCACAGAAACCATGGGATAATAAAAGAATTATTCTAAGCCACCATTTTTGTACTAATTTGTTTCTCAGCAATAGAAAATTAATACAAACAGTATGGAAAACAGTATGTGCTAAATGTTGGAGGATGCCTACCTAGCAGTCAGGGTATTCTAAGAAACTGCCTTGAAGTTGATATGGTATCTTCAGAAAAAAAGCCATTGGAGGAATAAAATGCTTGGCAGCTCAGCACTGGGAGAAGGAAGCCCGAGACATAAATAGCAGTGTTTGTAGCCTAGGGAGAGATAAATAGCCAGGAACCTAGCGGTGGTGTCAAAAGTACCTTCTGTGAGCATGTAGGTGGGAAAAAAAGGATATAAAACATGAAAGAGGGCTATAAGATTGTAAATAATATTTATCTTTTGATTCTCTAAGTATTACAATAATATATACTCATTGATTAAAACTTAGAAATTGGCAGCAAAGAAGTATATAAGAAAGTTCACATTTTTCACAGAGTTGTAAGCACACGTAGTTTGTGTCTTGTTTCTTTAAACCTAATCAGTCTGTGTTATCCTGGGTTTATGTCATCTGCATCATTTTTTTTAATGTTTATTTATTTTGAGAGAGAGAGAAACAGAGCACACTAGCAGGGGAGGGGGAGGGGGAGGGGCAGAGAGAGGGAGAGAGAGAATCCCAAGCAGGCTCCGTGCTGTCAGTGTGGAGCTTGACACAGGGCTCGACCCGGGGCTCCATCTCACAAATCACGAGATCAAGACCTGAGCCAAAATCAAGACTCACATGACCAGCTGAGCCACCCAGGCACCCCGTCATCTGAACCACTTTTAAAGGTAGCGTACTATTCCATCTCATGCTGTCCACTATGATTTACTTAACCATTCCCCTAATTGGAGGTTAGAGTTGTCTTTAATTTAGAAATATTTATTCTGAACTTGGGAAAAGCCTCCAAGCATCAAAACCTATAGGAAATAGCATTCATTTATAGAACCTCTTGCTCTGGCATTTGACTACATTCGCCACTTTATAAAACAGTCTAAAATCCATCTAGTAGGGGTTCCTGCTCTGTAAAATCCTATCTTATCCTTAGAGTTTCCTCTGTCCTCGGGTATTCTTTTTGTTCAAACATGCTCTGGCTTGATCCAGATTACTTGTTCTCATTGCAATTTCCTCCCCTGGGAAATCTGTTCTTTCCTGCCCTCTCTCCCTCTGTCTCCTTTGTAAACATTAAGGTATGATATGAGATTTGTTCTAAGTAATGTTTACTTTCTCTTTTAGTAAAAGGCATCTTCCATTTCTGAGAAAGCCCTATTGTCGCTATCGCTAATAACTCACTCCTTGTGCACATGCAAAAATAAGCCCTAGGAGCCTCCAGGTGACCCTCCCATTCTCTCACTGTACGACTTTCATTTGTCATGTTTTTCTTGCACTCTCTTAAATTTACTTTGTAATCTCTCCCGCTTGCCTCTATGGTGTCATACGTTTCCACTCAGCGCAGGAACCCGTGGCTAGTGGCTTGGGCTTGAAGGCAGGCCTTGGGCTCTGGCTCACCTTTGATGGGTGACTGGTGCCCCAGATGGGAGAGGGGCTCTGAAAGGGAGATGCCCTGCACCATGTCTTTGGGAGGTAATGTAACATGGGTATTTGAGTCAGTCAGACTCGAGGTGAGGGGTCTGGGGGGTGAGGTCTGAGTAGCAATAATTTTAGAAGCTCCCAGGTGATGCTACCAAGCAGCCAGGATTGAGAACCTTACACTGGCTACTCCATTGTGCGGAGAAGGAGTTGACAAGGGATGACGGCCTCTCACACAGCTGGCTGCTCTTAAGCTCCCCTGTCTGCTATCTCCTACTTCTTTTCTGCCTAATGCTGAACTAACCTCAAAATCCTCTGGCTCCCTCACAGGGCATCCGTGAGAGCTCTTCAAAAGGCTGTCAGTGCTTCCCCATGGCCCTGCTCTGGGGGTCCACTCCTGCTGACCCTCCTCGCCCCTCCTCAGTTCTCCTCACCAACATTTCACCCCCCCACCCCCACCCCCGCAACTGTTAGGATTCCCTCAGCCAGCCTTTCTCTCTCTCGGCGGAGAGCAATAGCCCAAAGACTCCAGCTTAATGATACTGGTGTGATATTCCATGGTGCGTGGGAAATGCAGGCCAAACGGTGGCAGCACAGGCCCCTCCCTCTCACCCTCTACCTTTGCCCTGCCGTCCATGTTCCATCCTCTGTCGCCCTGCATGGGCAGAGGCTGGGTAAATCAACATGTCCTCTGCCTAAGCAGATGTCCACCTGGGGTCTTCCAACAAGACTGTGATATTTACACACAATATTAGAGCCCACTTCCCCTCTGAGCTTGGCAGAGTTTGGGTAGGAAGCACAAATAGCTCTCTTTCAGTCGTGGTGGGGGACAACCTCAGATGATGAACACTGAGATCCTGGTAACTTCTTGTTCTCCTCTCTCTCTTGCACAGTATTCTGCATATGTAATTGGCTTGGGGTTGGGGATAAGGCTGTTCCTTTGGCTTTAGAATAAGCCCCAGAACAGCATATGGCACCATTTTTACCAGCTTTTTTTAGAGTTCAAGTCTACCTGAACATTACATGCATCTGGGGCACTTTAAAATATATATCTATGTCCTAATAGGTTAAGCAGCCAACTTCAGTTCAGGTCACGATCTCTCGGCCTGTGAGTTCGAGCCCCACGTCTGGCTCTCTGTTGGCAGCTCAGAGCCTGGAGCCTGCTTTGGATTCTGTGTCTCCCTCTCTCTCTGCCCCTCCCCAGCTCATGCTCTGTCTCTCTGTCTCTCTTTCTGTGTGTCTCTCTCAAAAATAAAGGAATATTAAAAAAATTGTTTTAAATAAAAATATTTATTTATATTGAGAGAGACAGAGAGCATGTGTGGTAGAGGGGCAGAGAGAGGGGAAGAGAGAATCCCAAGCAGGTTCCTTGCTGCTAGCACAGAGCCAGACACGAGACTTGATCTCACGAACCATGCGATCATGACCTGAACCAAAAACCAAGAGTTGGACAGTCAACCAACTGAGCCACCAGGTGCCCCGCCTACTGTCTAGCATTAAGCAAAATGACATGGTTCCTACACTTATGAAGATTTCAAATATCAAACAAATAACCACCCAGATGAATATATGATTACAAATTTTGATTCGTGCAATAAAGGAAAATTTGTCTAAGAGAGAAATTAATGGGGTTAGAGGCTAATTTAGATGGGAAGAGGGATCAGGGAAAGGGTTTTGAGGGCTGTGGGGAGAAGTATAGCCCAGAGGAGAAGCTGGCACAGGATCGGGGGCAGGGGATTAGGACCATGCCAGGAAGAGGGGAAAATATCTTCAAAAGACCCTGAGGAAAAAAGGGACTTAGTGTATTTGAAAAACAGAAGGAAGGCCAGTGTGGTTAGAATCCAGTGACAGGGAAGAGAGGTGTGAAATGCAGCTGGAAATGTGGACAGGAGACAGATCTCAGGACTTTGCAGGTCACACTAAGGTTTTTGGATTTTATTCCAAATATATTAGGAAAGCATTAGAGGATTTTAGGAAGAAAAATGACATGATTATCAGATACTAAGCCAATGAGGAAGTTAGGAGAGTGGTTTCTTATTTTCCTTCCATGTGTAACATTTTCCCATACATTATACTGCTATTTTTATCATTCTTTGTATAATCACTTTTTAAAACATTTTTCCTTCTCCTATCCAGATTCATGCAGTAGTATTTGCATTCTTCTGAATTGGGCTTATTAAAATTCATCATTGGTTTATTTTTATTCTTTCTTAGGTCCCTGTTTTTTCATTTGCCTATGCTCTAAAAGATGCAGAAAAACAGAGTGATTCATTCAAGAAAAAGAAATGGTTCTTTAATGTACCACAATTTAAGACCAATGCCCAGTCTTCCTTCTTATACAACTATTATCAGCCTTGTTTTGTGATTTCATAGGGCTGCTACAAACTACAAACTTCTAGATTCATCACCGGCCTCACAGCCCCAAAGAGAGATGAAAAAGAGGGGCGCAGTGGGATTCTTGCAGCTCTAGCCCTGCTGTTGTTCCCGCATCCCAATTTGGATCTTGGCCCTTCATTCCTGGTGGTGACATACTCTGGCCTGATGATTTCTGTGGCCTCGTTAGACTTCTGTCCCCAGGCTTTCTCTATAGGCCTAGGCAGGAGAGTCAATGCTGGCCTAAGGATCTCTGCTTCAAGCCTTGAGATTTTGGGGATATGTTTTTTATATTTTTAATATCTTTATATTTATATCCAGTCATCGTGAGTCTAGGAAAATAAGGAAAATTTTACTGAGAGAGCAATTAAAAGGGATAGAGGAATCAATTCAGATTGAAAGAAGGATCAGGGAAAGCCTTTTGAGGACTGAGGACCCCCTTCAGGGGGCTGGAAAGAAGTATTGCTCACTTCCTTGTACCAGCACGGTGCTAGGTACTGGGATTCAAGAATAATTTGCCTGAGAGCATCAGGGAAGGATTCACATAAAGATATCTCTTTAGCTGAGACTTGAGGCATGAACAGAGGTAACCAGGTGAGTACGACATGGAAGGAGATTTCAGGGTGGAAGAATAGCGTGGGTACAAGTGTGTAGATGAGAAAGCACAGCCTGTTGTGGAACTGTGATGTGTGAGCATCGGCGTGGAAGGTTCAAGAAACAGAGCATCAAGATGTGAGACTGGAGAGCTGAACAGCACCTTGATATGGAAGGCCTTGCATCCTGTAGGTGATGGAGAGCAATTAAAAGATTTTAAGCAGGAGAATGAAATGAGAAAATCTGCATATCAGAATGAACTTTCTGAAAGTAATGTGGAAGAAAGACTTGAGGGTGTGAGCCTAGAAGCAAGGAGGGCAGTTTTTGAAGTAGTCTACAGAAGGGTTGGTGAAAAACTGAACTTGAGTTATGGTGGTAAGATTCAAGTTATTGAGGACAGCAAAATGGACACACCTTGGGGAATAATTAGATACGGAGTGTGAATGACAGTCAGGGGTCAAGGATACATCCTCAGTTGGCAGTTGGTGCCATCGAATGATGCTAATCACCATGTTAAGCAATAAAGGGAGAAGAGCAAGTTTGGTAGGAAAGATGATGAGTTCATTTTCAGACATGCTGAGTCAACTAATTTGAATGTTGAGTCAACTAAAGTTGACTTTAGTCCTAACCCACTTCTATTTCACTGTGGTTTGTTGTTGTTTGTTTGTTTTTACTGGATGTAAAGGCTAAGAGTAAAAGAGACTAGTAAAAAAGAAAGAGATCAGTAAATAAAGACCTAGGATATAAAAGCAAGCAATCACACTGCTATGATACTCATGGCTGGCCATTCATTTCACAAATATTCACAGAACACATACAATCTATAGAAATTCTATAGAAATTACATAGGTCACTAAGCTATATATATGAAGCATAAGCTTAAAATATAATAGAAATAGAAGCTAGCATTCAGTTAGGTATCATACAGGGCTACAAAGTGCCAAAAACAAAATGCACAAGTGGCAAATACCCTTATAATTGACTACTTATGAAATCTAGTAGTCATAATATTATTTAAGTGATTAAACATTTCATCACTCATAGTGGGACATCCTATAATGTTGTTTCCTGTTGTGACACAATATGAAATAAATAGCAACATCTAAAAAGCATTCTTGCCAAAAAAAATTAACTTGAATTTAATCAAGCCTTTATGCCTAACTTCCAAATTATAAAATAATGAAGGAAGTTTAGAAATAAGTCCAGCAGCAGCAAAAAGAAAAAAAAATCAGAAAAAATCTAGAATGTGGAAAATTCTAGAAGACAACTTTTGGATCTCAAAAAGCCAATGTCATAGAGGGAAAAAAAAAAGTCCTGGAAGTGTTCTAGATTAAGAGAAGCTAAAAAAGACATAATAATCAAATGCAATGATTTAACTTTGCATTACTTTGAAGAAATCCTATAAAAAGTATTTTGGAGACAAGGCAATGTTAATATGGACTGGAGTATTATATGATATTAGGGAGTTATTATTAGTTTTCTTAAGTGATAATGGTGTTGAGGTTGATAGAATACTTATTGTTAGGAGAAGTTTGTCGAAGAATTTAAAGGCTGTGGTATTCAGAATCAAGAAAACAGAACCTGCGACCCCAGTGAGAGTCCACCCCGTGAGCATAAACCCCTACCCCTGGCCACCCCAGCACTTTAGCTGCTACGCCTCAGTCTACACCATCACCAGTTCACTGAATGACCACCCCGCTGTGTTCCTTGTAGACAACGGCTACAGCAGGTGCTAAGACCTGCTTCACAGGTGATGATGCCCCCCCAAGCTGTCTTCCCCTACATCATGGGGTGCCCCAGGGCGTGATGGTGGACATGGGCCAAAAGGACTCCTACATGGGCGATGAGGCCCAGAGCAAGAGGGGCACCTTGACCCTGAAGTACCCCATCGAGCATGGTATCTTCACCCACTGGGACGACATGGAGAAGATCTGGCACCACACTTTCCACAATGAGCTACATGTGGCCCCCGAGGAGCACCCCATGCTACTGACCGAGGTCCCCCTGAACCCTAGAGCCAACCGTGAGAGGAGACCCAGATCATGTTGGAGACCTTCAACACCCCAGTCACGTATATGTGGCCATCCAGACCGTGCTATTCTTGCACGCGTCTGGCTGTACCCCAGCATCCTGGTGGACTCCAGTGACTGGGTCCCCTATACCCATACCACCCCCATCTACAAGGGCTACGGCCTCCCCTAGACTTCTCGCCCTGGACTTCGAGCAGGACATGGCCACCGCGGCCTCCAGCTCCTCCCTGGAGAAGAGCGATGTAGGAGCGGCTAGACCCGCTGGTCATCACCACTGGCAACGAGACGGTCCGCTGCCCCAAGGCGCTCTTCCAACCTTCTTTCCTGGACATGCAGTCCTGTGGCATGCACGAAATTATTTTCAACTCCATCAAGAAACGTGACGGCAACATCCTCAAGGACCTCTACGCCGAAAGGGTGCAGTCTGGTGGCACCACCATGTACTCTGACGTCGCTGATGGAATGCAGATCCCCGCCCTGGCAACCTGCGCAATGAAGCTCGAAATCATGGCACCGCCTGAGCGCAAGCACTCCACGTGGATCGGTGGCTCCATCCTGGCCCCTACTGCCCACCTTCCAGTAGACATGGGTCAGGAAGCAGGATTATGCCGAGTCCGGCCCCTCCATCGGCCACCGCAGAGGCAGTTAGGCGGACTGTTGTTAGTTTTGTGCCTTACACCCTTTCTTGACAAAACCTAACTTGCGAAGAAAACAAGACGAAACTGGCATGGCTTTATTTGCCTTGGTTTTGTTTATGTTGTGTGTTTTGTCCTTTGGTTTTTTAGTGTTGGGGGTGGGGGTGGAGCTTGACTCAGGATTTTAAAACTGAAACAGTGAAGGGGACAGCAGTTGGTGGGAGCGAGCATCCCCCAAGTTCTACAATGTGGCTGGGGACTTTGAATGTATGCTGTTCTTTTTTTTAATAGTCATTCCAAATATCGTGGGATGCGTTGTTACAGGAAGTCCCCGTGCCTTCCCCCAAAGACACCCCATTTCTCCCTAAGGAGAAGGGCCAGTCCTTGCCTGAGTCCACACAGGGGAAGGTGATAGCATTGCGTTTGTATAAATTAGATAGTCCAAAATGTTTTAATCTTCGTCTTAATACTTGTTCTTTTTGTTTTATTTTGGATGGTCTGCCATCATGGCTCTCCTCCTTGCCCTCTCAACCTGAGATATATAAAGGCTTTTGGTTTCCCTGGGAGTGGAGTTGAGGCATGGAGGCAGCCAGGTTTTAGGTATACACTGACATGAGACCAGTTGGATAAAGTGCACACCTTAAAGGGGGGAAAAAAAGAAAAGGAAAAGGAAAAGAAAAGAAAAGAAAAGAAAAGAAAAGAAAAGAAAAGAGAAAAAGAAAATAGAACCCACAAGAGAGTTCATAAGAGGGAATTCAATACAGGGAACTGGTTAAAAAGGTGTTGGAAGAGTTAAAAGGGCAAACGGTAAAAAGAGGCAGTCCAGGGATTAACAAAGGCAGAAAGCTCTTGAGTTTGAGGAACAATGGGAGGAAGTGGTGTTATCACAGCCCCGGAGCCAAGGCTGTTCAGGAATTGACAGGAGCTCTCCTGTGGAAGATTGGACCATGGAGAAAGGGGCTGTTTGACAGAAATAGACAAAGACGCTGCCAAAGACACTTCCCAAAACACAGCAAGGGAAGTAGAAATATCCTGTCTTCTTCTCTCTTTTTTACCATCTTTTCTCCAGCCAATGCTTCCCATTGGCCAAAACCTAAACAGAACCCAGTCGCCAGAGAGAATGGGAAACGTAGTTTGCAGGCACTGGCTCTATGAGATACAGAACAATTTAGAGGAAAAGCAAGGAAGAGATAAAGCAGGCAAATGACTGGTCCCACGGGGGGGATTGTCATGATGCTTGCAACTTACTTGCAAGTAGTTCAGATAATAAAATGCATACATATAAATACAGATAAAACAAATAAGTTGGAGTGTTGAATATGGGTTGGTATATGGATGTTCATTTTAACTATTCCTTCCATTTTTCTATACACTTGATATTTTTTCAGAATAAAAAGGTAAAAAATCCATTCTAATACTATATGAAAGAGAGGATAAGAATCTGATACAAGGTCATGGCCATGGGAATGGAGAGAGAAAATACTCTAAATGAATTTGACAAAGTTTCTCATTAAATCCTTGTAAACAAGATGGAAAAATGTGGACCAGTGCAACATTTATCATCTGTTTTTCCACCACTACACACTTAAGAGTTGAGTTTTCTATTTGTCACTCTCCCAAGGACATATCCACTATTATTTTCATGCTAGCTCTAACCCCTACCATATTTATCATTCTCAAGAAAGTTTGACAAAGTGGCAGTGAATGAGAGTGGCTTTAATTTGGTGGTAATCTTTAATCCACTCTATTTTTTTAAGAAGCAAATTAGTTATGAAACACCTCACAGTTGATTACAACACACCAGTATATTGTGACATTAGAGTTGAGAAATCTTCAGCTAGAAAAATAGTATAATTATGAATCCACATACGTCGTTGAGTACTACTATCCAAAGTTGTTGATTAATGGATAGATGTTGACCTGGAGGTGGCTTTGCATGATGCATCAGAGGGTCTGTCTTACTTTGGCCCTGTCTGGTATTACCTTTATGTGAGTATCTTGGATGAGATTTAGAAAAGAAGCTGATGCTGATGACTCGAAACCTAGGGTGAGAATGAATGTATCAGATGCCAGCTCAGGATCCAAAAATATCTGGATCAATCAGGGTGGTAAGCCAATATAAACTGATACAATGGAAATATGCAACCAGCCTTTCACTTGAGTCCAGAAAAGCCAACTCATTATGAGATGTTTTCTATATGCAACTAAAGAGCTTGAGGCCATTCCCTAGTTCTGCCATCAGTTCCCTGTATAACTTGAAGTATAAACTTCAGCAAGCACCTTGAATCTTAAGAGTTACTTCCTGCATCAGTAAAAGGGAGTAATAATAATAGGTAACTCATAGTAACTTAAGTGAGCTAATGTATGGAGAGCAGCTGAATATCCCTGGCACAGAGTAACAGAGAAAAATGTTAGTTGTTATTAGTATCGTGTGTGGGGGGGAACTGGTAGCAGTATTACCTAGTAAATAGTTGTGGGAAAGATTTAGTAGTTGATAAAACATTCGGTAGGTTTCAGTTGTAGTACAGAGTTACCAAAGGGCTTTATTTAATTAGAATCCCCTGCTTGAAATGAGGCTGATAGAAATTCTGACTGACTGTGTTCTGCCCAGGCTGCAACTTGGAGCAGGGGTTTGAGATTGGGTGCCATAGTCACAAACTGTCATAAACACATTGGAGTCTGTTCAACAGACCTGGAATGCAGGAGCTGTTGACAGAATTGGAGGTGTCAGTCTGCCTTTGGAAGTGTAATGCCTGTAGAATAGAATTTGGAACTTGTTTTGTGTGCCCCCTCCCACTGATTTTCCCAGAACCAATTAGTAAAAATTACCGTGACATAGATTTGGAGTCCACATAATGAAAATCTTCCTTGTGATCAGAGTTAGGGAGATGTGCTAAGTTCCCTGTCCTCACAATGATAAGGCATTATACAACCACTTGGCATGGATATAATGGGATTCAAATCCAAAATGGGCGATTGGATTAGATGTCTTGTAACATTGACCCTCAGAAACCCTGAGAGTTTATCTAATGCAGTCTGAGGATTCTAGATTTGTTTTTTAATTACATACTTAACCGCTTCCCAAACTGCTGCCTCTTGAGCTCTTATTGGGTTTTTTTTTTTTAGGCTTTGGGCCAAAGGTCTGTACTTTTTTCCCCACCACCAAATAGGTTAAATACTCTGGGTGTTCATTTTTTAGGAAATGAAGTTGAAATGATTAAACAGGAAATATGCACTTAGCTCCTAATGTTAGCTGCCTCAAAACAAAATCAATTCCATTTCAAATGGAATGCTATTGGAGAGCTATTCAGAAATCTGTTGATACGAAAGAAATATTGAAGGTGAACACATCAGGGACAGGAAATGAGAAACTTAAAGATATCTTTAATGCTAAAAGGCACTCTGTCTTTCCTGTCCTCAAAACCTTGAACAAATCTTTAAAATGCTCTGTTCATTTGAGGCATAAATATGTTGGGCTAAAAGCCAATGACACCTGGATTTAAAAAAAAAAAATTCCTCTGCTAGATCTTCTATGGAAAGTTAGAAATTTAAATTCTGAAGATGCCCAAATTACTAACCAGAACGGACTCCATGAGTATGTAGTGGGAGAAGAAGAAACAAAAACAAAAACAGAAAAATTCTGCTGGCTCTGGCACCTTTATGTGAGCAAGCTGATTGCTCATATCCCACACAGCCTCAGTTTTTAAACAATAAGCATTCTTTTTAAGCCTGAGAAGTAGCATATTTGCACATTATATGGAGCAATGTCTCGTTTCCTTCTCAATAACCAGCTCTGCTGCTTGGCCAAGGGAACATTTTCTAATTCTGTCAGTGCAATCAAGCGGTTTCCACCGATTGGTAGGGGGTTTTCAAGTTGGTATCATACAACTGCACCTAGGTTTGTGGGTCTTATTCAATAACAGAAAAACATGTTCAGAATCACTAACCTCTGGTCAAAGATGAAGACAAAAGCATGAAATCTAAATTGAATGTATTCTATCTTTACTCTGCATCAAGTTTTTGTTTTGCCGACAGGAAAAAACTAAAGTCGAATAAATATTGTAAAGGGTTATCTTGAGGAGGGGGAAATCTTTAATCTTGAAGTTGAATTGGACTATTCTTTCAAATTTTCAAACATGGACTACTTTAACATAGCTTCCAGAAACCAGTAATAAATGAAACTGACAACTAGCCAACTTTTGTCTTGCAGTAGTTTAAACTATGATGGTCTTTTATGAGAAATGGATTCTTTGTTTTCCAGGGCTCGCATTTTTCACCTCTAGATCCAAAACTCTGTAGTTCACCACATCCTGGACCAAATGTCCCAGCTTCCTGCTTAGAAAGTATCTATGTCTTCAGTTCCACATGCCTTCATAAGGAATTGAGACATGCTTCCCCTACTCTCTTATTAAGGATATGGGAGGTTTTGTTTTATTTTAACTAGAAATTCTATGAGAGGTGAGGTGGAAACAGTAAAGAACAAGAGTGTAGCAATATTAATAGAAATAAGGTAGTTTATATCATCAAGTAGATCTACTTTTTAGAATTTTTGTCTTTCTGAATACTGCTGTACACAATCCTGAGAAATAAGTATTGGCCAGTATCTGTTAGACTGAATAATTTCTCTATGGCATTATTGTAACAGAGAAAATTTTGAAAACAGACAAGTGAACAACAAAGACATTCATCTAGATTATTTTTACCAAGTGTGTAGAATAGCATTGAACATTTTAGAGGCCACCTCGAAAACTCTTCCTACCTCTTTGAGAGTCAGCTTCAACTTTAAGGCAATACCACTGAGAGAAAAATGTTTAATTATTCTGAAATGGGTGGTTAACAGCTTCATCTTTTTCTTTATCTTGTGCATCAGCAGGTTTCTTTGACAACAAATTATGGATGTGGGCAAAGTGGACACAGTGCAAGGCAGAATAAAGAAAAGACATTTTCCTCTCCCTAGAATACTTTGCCGGTAAAGTGCTGTTAAGAATTTTGCCTGCTTCAGGTCATGATCTCACAGTTCGTGGGTTCGAGCCCCACATCGGGCTCTGTGCTGATAGTTCAGAGCCTGGAGCCTGCTTTGGATTCTGTGTCTCCTTCTCTCTCTTCTCTTCCCCTGCTACGCTCTGTTGCACTCTGTCTCTCAAAAATAAATAAATGTAAAAAAATATATAAATAAACAAAGAAGAAAGAAAGAAAGAAAGAAAGAAAGAAAGAAAGAAAGAGTTTTGCCTGCTTATTAACTTACCCTAGACTTCCTTGTCAATATCACTCAAAAAAAAAAAACCTACTTAAAAATAAATTGAATGAAAAACAACTTATAATTCCCAAAGGTGACCATCCATAGAGTTAAAACAACCGACTCTTACAAAGAAAAAGTCTTTTATTTATCTCAGTCCTACATGATTTGCAATAGAGTGGACACCCAATATATATTTATGGAACAAATCAATGTGGAAAAAAGAGAAGAAAATGATAGAAGGGACAAAGGTGGAAATACCACATCAGGAGAGACTTTAAAAACCTTGAATTTTAGGGGCTCCTGGGTGGCTCAGTCGGTTAAGCGTCCTACTTCAACTCAGGACATGATCTCGCGGTCCGTGAGTTCGGTCGTGTCGGGCTCTGGGTTGATGGCTCAGAGCCTGGAGCCTGCTTGGATTCTGTGTCTCCCTCTCTCTCTGCCCCTCCCCCATTCATGCTCTGTCTCTCTCTGTCTCAAAAATAAATAAACGTTAAAAAAAATTTTTTTTTATAAAAACCTTGAATTTTCAAAATGAGGGATCTTGTAGACGCCTGCAATGATTAGAAAAAAAGCAAAGAGCTATTCTAATCCCACATCATTGTATTTAGTAGGTTTTCTGAATTCTCTTTGAGTAAATGCCTAATAAGAAAATACTCTCCTGTGTATAGTCATTATGCACAATCCATACTTACAAGCTGCATGACCTGAGACAAGAAACTTAACCTTTCCACAACTCTTTTTCTTCATCTGCAAAGTTGGAATGAGTAGTGTAGCAAAGTTAAGCGATTTGTATTCATAAATCAAGTAGAACTGAGTCTGGCATATGTTAAGCATACCATAATTATTAGTTACGATTGCGATTATCATCATCATCCTCAGCAGATTCATTAGATGCAGAAAAAGTAATAAATTATTTTGAAAAGATTTTGAGAATCAGATCATTTGGTAAAAATGGTTTTAATCTGTGTTAAACTCAAATACATAATAATGGAAACGGAGGCAAAATCCTCCTCTCCTTAAGAACAGAGTGTGTGCGGCATTTAGCTTTTACCTCCAATTGCATCTCCGTAACTCTCTTCCGGTCACAGGTCTGTGGCAGTCAAGACGTTTGTGAAATGTATGTAAGAACCAATACACAATAGGGCATATTCTACCCCGACCTTGAGTTGACCTCACCCAAATTTTGCTCATGTGGCTTTACTTTTATATACCTTCTGCAGCAAAGTCAAGAATTTCAGTTCCATGTAAGAGACTGCTGAGTCAGTCTTCTCAGCCGTAATGAGAAAAGGGGAACCCGAGAGCTGGAAATAGAAAAGGAAGGTAAAGTATGTGGCAGAACTGGAGTAGAGAGTTTTGCAATAAAGATTTTTTGCAAAGAACAAAAGAATGTTGAGAGAAAGTAGACCCGTGCTTGGAGTTACACACGCATATCTACAAAGGAAAGCAAATGGGAAACTAGTAAAGGTGATAGCAGACTTCATGAGCTTTGGCATAAATAAAGCCTCCTGTTAACATTCGCTGACCCTTTACCATGCACCACACAGATCAGACCATTTAATCCTTCTTCATGGCAAGGCTGTTGGAGTGGTACTGTTAGCCTCATTCTATAGATAAAGATGCTGAGTCATACAAAATCTTAAAATGTGCAGAGGTCATGGCTAGCAAATGGCAAAGACAGAATTTGAACCCAGGCAGTCTGACTCCAGGGACTGTGGGCTTAAACAGTACAACACTATCCTTGTGACTAAATATATATAATTCTCTGTACGGGGGCAGAGTGTGAGATGTACCTCATTAGCTTTGCCAAAAAGTTTAAATCAAAGCTAAGTAAAGGTTTTTGCAAGCTGAGATTTCCGGTTATTCTTTATCTCTGGACCCAGAATGAGGAGAAAAAAATAAAAACTGAGTCAAAAATTAGAAAGTCATGGACTATTTGAAAAAAAAGACAAAGAGCAGGAAAGGAAGGAAAGAAGGAAGGAAGGAAGGAAGGAAGGAAGGAAGGAAGGAAGGAAGGAAGCCTTTGTATAAAGACTATCCACAACAAAGGCAAACAAACTTATTTTTTGTTTATTTGTTTATTGAAAGTTTAAAGAAGATTCTAAAGATTTTCTTAAAATATCTTAAGTCAGTTAACAGAAACCAATTGCACACTACTCCATTTACACACTGTAGCTGTGGTTTGCATTTGCCCATGATCTATACTTCTTTTTCGAAGTGAGCCCCTTGATATCCCTCTGAGAAATCACCCTCCCCCACCATCTCAGGGCAAACTGCACTCCAAGCTTAGAACCATGGACCAGATCTGGCCATTAAAAGTTCTGCATCCCTCTTATCAATGTGTATGGGAAGTCTACCAACCACAAGATTTTTATTGGAATTACCGGGAAAGAGAAGGGTTCTTCCTAGAGACTGCTAAACCAATGTATTCCAGGCCTGGCCTTGGTGGTGACCATCTTTTTGCACTACTGGGCAAGGCCTGTCTGAAATCATGACAACGCATGGGATATCAGGGAAGACATATGGGAGGAACACAGATTCCTGAAGTTCTTATGTGTGCACCTGGATCCAACCGAGCCCACCAACTTGATTTTTCAATTATGTAGGCCAACTAAGAAAAAATGTTTTAAGTCAAGTCAGCTTGGTTTGGCTATCTGCCACTTACAGCAGAGAGAACGCAGACTGAAATACTAACATGAGACCTGCAAAATGCCCAATGATAATCCCTTTATTTAGCCCGATATCTTTATCATCTTTATTTGTGTTCACGGAAAGAATGCGTAATAGTTTCACACAGGACTTTAATCTTCCGACCCCTTTATTCCTTTAAGTTCTAAAATTTATTGTCTCTAAATTCTCCTTCTACGGTGTTTTTAGGAACCTACACCTCACAAATTGGGTGGACTCTCATATAACATGTTGAGTATTTACTCAAACAGCTGTTTTATTAAGGTGTTATTACTAAGTGCAAGAGGTCAAAGACTTTGTTAAAAACTTAATATTATAAAATTCCTTAAGCATTTCACTAGATTACTTAAAAAATTTCTTTTAAAAAATTAACATACCGGGGCACTTGGGTGGCTCAGTGGGTTGAGCGTCTGACTGCAGTTCAGGTCATGACCTCACAGTTCATAAGTTCAAGTCCCACATAGGACTTGCTGCTGTCAGCACAGAGCCCACTTTGATCCTCTGTCCCCCTCTCTCTCTGCCCCTCCCCCACTCATGCTCTCTCTCTCTCTCTCCCTCTCTCTCTCTCTCCCTCAAAAATAAAAAAAGATAAATAAATAAATAAATAAATAACATACCCAAGAAATCTGAAATTAATGAATGTAGCTAAAAAAGTGGCCTCTAAATTTTACTGTGCATAGGAATCATGTAGGAAACTTGATGAATTGAACATTCCAGGGTTCCATCCTCAAAAATACCCATAAGGAAATTGGAACATGAAATCTAAAAGTCTATGTCTTCACTAAGCTCTTAAAATGACTCTGATGTGAGTAGTTTCAGCCCAGCCTTGAGGAACTCTTAAAATTCTCATTGGACATCAGTGAAGATGTTACTTTAAGTTTATAAATTATGAATCTGTGTCTCCAAAAGAGTCAAGGATCATTAAGGATAAACTTGAAAATTTGCCTAATTTTACTTCCTTCTAGTCTGGTCAGCATTAAACGACATAATGCATGTAAAGAATTTCATCTAGTTAGCATGTGCTGAGAGCAATCTTTTTAACATGCTTATTATAATGGAACTAAAAGACAACAGATTTGTTCATCTTGAAATATTTAGAGTCCAGCTCTCTTCTCTCTCTAAAAATGTTAAGGTCCAAAAAGGTTAAATACTGTGCTGATTTTTAAGCTTTTGTCTCTTGGTACCAAACCTGGGAATCTCAAATCAGAGGAAAACATATACCACATTTGTGTGTGCTTCTCTGACCCATTTACCCAACAGCTTCTGAGCCTGCAAATTTTGAGTGGGCTCAGAGTAAGAAAAATCTCTGTAGCAAGTCCAGTCTGCAGTGCAAGCTGCTTTGTCTCTTGAGCTTTAGAAGAAAGACAGGCAGAAGCAGACTCATTTCACCCAAGACCATCAGAAGAAGACCCACCGGACACCAAAAATTTCTGGCTGCCTCTCAGGTCTTTACATGTTTCTGGTCTTTAACTCTTGGGTTATTTTTTTCTTTCTTATTTCATTTAAGGTCCTAAATAGTTCACAGGCATCCCTGACCTTTAATCACAATATTCTTAAGATCCTTACCCATGACAGTCAACAGATAGAGGATTGATTATTTGGACACTGGCAAAGTTGAATAATCCATACCCAAGTTAAGGGGAAATATCATGTGATTATAAATGGACTATGAGACATCTCTTCATGGCTCAGATTTGGAAGTCTAGTATTTTGTTTTTGAAGTACCGTGTAAGCTTTCATATTAATCCTTTTCTTAGTATTTGTCTGTGTTGCAGAAGCCAAACATGTGATCTCCAGAGTCTTGATTGTTGCTGTACAGCTGCTGCCATGTAATGTAATTCAACTAGCAATCTCCAACAAAGAGAACAAGAAGGCCTGACAATTAAAGAGATGAAAACAACTACCGTTCAAAATGCAGTCCACAACACAATAATGCCCTCTCAAAAAACAGTGCAGCTCTAGATTGACCACATCCTCAGAAGATAATGTTCCATCAATCCATCTTTCAGAAAGGGAGTCTAATGAAGTAAAAAGCAAAACACAAGAAACAAACAAAAACAAAAACCCCAGATGGTAGCTGTAAGGAGATATCTGAAAATTGAAGCAGAGAACACAATTTGCAAAACTATACCAGGACTCACAAAACAGATGAACTATCCTAAACCATAACATACAACAAAAGCACTTTAAACTCATACTATTTTAGAACCTGGGTGGCTCAGTTGTAACCAACTGAAGTGGCCGACTTCAGCTCAGGTCATGATCTTATGGTTCGTGAGGTCAAGCCCCACGACAGGCTCTGTGCTGACAGCTCGGAGTCTGGAGCTTGTTTCGGATTCTGTGTCTCCCTCTTCCTCTCTCTCCCCCTCCCCTTCTTGTGCTCTGTCTCTCAAAAATAAATAAATGTCAAACTTACCCTATTTTAACATATCTCATTTAGATCCCTGTGTTCCAAGATAAGATCACTGTTGAGGGGCATCTGGGTGGCTCAGTGGGTTAAGCATCTGACTTTGGCTCAGGTCATGATCTTGCAGTCTGTGAGTTCAAGCCCCGTGTCGGGCTCTGTGCTGACAGCTGGGAGCCTGGAGCCTGCTTCAGATTCTATGTTTCCCTCTCTCTTCCCCTCCCCTGCTCACGCTCTATCTCTCTGTCTCTCTAAAAACTAAATAAACATAAAAAAAAAAAAAAGACCACTGTTGAAATGGTCCAACGGTAACTGCATGGATTCCTGTATTAAAGATAAGACCACTGACTGTCAGCAACTTGACTGGTTTACAAATTCTTAACTAATCACTGATAAGATCATTCAATGGCTAACTCCAACTTCAAAACTTATAAAACCTCCGTGATTCACCCATTGTAATACACTCCATGGCTTCCTAAGGTGTGTGTTCTCCCTTGCAGGAACAAGCTAATAAAATTAACTGTATGCTTGTGATGATCAATGGCTGGTGGGATATAACCAAGAACCCATCACTGAGAAATGACTGGATAGATAGAACACTAAAATGACCTACTGAAGAAGATTCAGTTGCAGCACCAGTTATGAGACAATATTCTGAAATGTTTGCTTTGTCCCTAATAGACTACAGTACAAGCTTTGAATCAGTGACCATAAGGTGCTAGATCTCCCATAGCCAGAATAGATGGGTCCAGGAATCATGAAGGGGTAGGAGTGGGAGTGGCTCCTTTCAGTATTATACCCACCCAGATTATTTGATTCCTGTTATCCCAATTTTGAGCTCTACAGGTTTGGAAGTCTTAGAGGAATGCTTCCACAAAAGGGACACAACAACGATTCTGCTGAACTAGAAGTTTGAGACTACTGCCTGACAATTTTGAATTCCTTATAGTATTGTGTCAATAGTGAAAGAGAAGGAGGGGCACTTATCAACTGGAGTGATTGATCCTGATCACCAAGGGGGAGTTGCTGTTACAAAATGGGGGCAGGAAGGACAATGTATGGAACCCAGGTATTCTTTCAGGTGCCCCCTAGTCTTTCCATTTCCAATAAGAAAAGATATGGGAAAATTATAACAACTAGAGAAACGATGACCACTAAAGATTCAGACCCTTTAATAATAAATATTTGAGTCACCTGACCAGTTAAAGGATTTAGGCCAGTTCAAGTGCTGGCTGAGGGAAAAGAAAACATGAAATGTTTCATGGAAGAAGGAAGTTATAGATATCACTACAGCCTTCTGAAACTAGAACTATAACAACTATGTGTATTTTCTCCCTTGCTTGTTACATAAATATAAATAAATATATATTACATGATAGATTATTACAATGTTGCATTATTTTATTACCTTTTGTATTATATATATTTGCATATATTGACCTCTTTTTTCCCTATTATTTTGAAAAAATTATTGGTAGTGATTGACTTTAAAATTTAGTCAGATTGCAGAATATTTGTATGGAAGTGAGAATGAATCTCAAGACTAATCAATATCACCTAGAGATAGACACCATGATCATCTCCTTATGTTAAATATTAGATGTTAGGATATTACTTAATTTGACTCTTGTGCCTTAATATCTCCCCTTTTTGAGCAATGGTGAAAACTACTTCCTTTTTAGGGGGGTAGTTGCATACATTTGTTATTGTTGCTGTATGGAAATTCAAATACGTTTAGAAGGTGTATATGGATCCCACGTAGCCCCAAATTTGGACTGTGCCCATTCTCCAGCGATTGCCCCTTACCTCCAAATCTACCCTTCTGTACTCTGCTTTGGAAACCTGTCAATAAAAATCTGCAAACTTTATTCCTCCTTTGCCAGCTGGCTCTTTGATAGGCTGCATTGATAGAAGACACTGGAGGGAGACAGGAAGGCCAGAGGGGAGAGGATGGATTCCTCCTGTTTGCTTGCTGTTCTCGGCCGTGTTACCGCAACAACTGCCCTTTACCTTGGCTGCAGCATTTGGTGCTACTCTGTCTTTTTCTGGCACTCCTGGAACCAACCTCATAACGCCCCCTCAAACATACCAACTCTAGAGGCGCCTGAGTGGCTCAGTTGGGTAAGTGTCTGACTCTTGGTTTCAGCTCAGGTCATGATCTCAGGGTTTGTGAATTCAAGCCCCACCAGCACTGTTGGTGTGGAGCCTGCTTAGAATCCTTTTTCTCTCCCTCCCTCTCTCTGCCCCTACCTGCTTGCTCTCTCTCCCTCTCAAAATAAATAAATAAACT
Organism: Acinonyx jubatus; assembly: GCF_027475565.1. Taxonomy (NCBI): domain Eukaryota; kingdom Metazoa; phylum Chordata; class Mammalia; order Carnivora; family Felidae; genus Acinonyx; species Acinonyx jubatus. The sequence goes on along the minus strand of NC_069381.1, from coordinate 147,629,258 downwards.
TATAAAAACCAAAACATACCAGCTCTAGACAGGTAGTGCCATCTCTTTAGAGGCTTGGATTCCACCCCCCCAGGGTCTCTATTCATTTTTTTAGATTCTGATCATTCCAAACTCTTCCCTTTATTCTTCCTGGAAAATAGCTCTTCTTACCATGGTTGCCTCTATCTCCCTTTTTGCTCTTTGATTCTTTAGCAACCATTTTGCAAAGGTCCTAGACTAATTTCTCCCTGTTATGACCCAACAATAGCACTACTAGGAATTTATCCAAAGGATACAGGAGTGCTGATTCATAAGGGCACATGTACTGCAATATTTATAGCAGCACTTTCAACAATAGCCAAATTATGGAAAGAGCCTAAATGTCCATCAACTGATGAATGGATAAGGAAGATGTGGTTTATACATACAATTGAATACTACTTGGCAATGAGAAAGAATGAAATCCTGCCATTTGCACCACGTGGATGGAACTGGAGGGTATTATGCTGAGTGAAATAAGTCAGTCAGAGAAAGACAGATATCAGATGTTTTCACTCATATGTGGATCTTGAGAAACTTAACAGAAGACCATGGGGGAAAGGAAGGGGAAAAAATAGTTACAAACAGAGAGGGAGGGAGGCAAACCATAAGAGACTCTTAAATACAGAGAACAAACTGAGGGTTGACGGGGGAGAGGGGAGAGGGGATAATGGGTGATGGGCATTGAGGAGGGCACTTGGGATGAGTACTGGGTGTTGCATGTAAGTGATACATCACAGGAATCTACCCCCAAAACCAAGAGCACACTATATACACTGTATGTTAGCCAACTTGACAATAAATTATGTTTAAAAAAATTATCCCTGTTAAAATAACTCGTCTTTTTTCCTGACTAGACACTAAGAAATGCAAATGTAAACAGCACTATTGTCTTAAGATGGCATTTAACACACAGGGTTCACCTATTAAGCTGAGAATTCCAGTACTAACAACATTTCACTTTTATAATACAGGTCAACAACATCCTTATTCAAAGTTTTCAGAGCCAGAAATGTTTCAGAATTCGGAATATTTCAGATTTTAGAAAGGCAATGTGTGTATACATTAAATTGTGTAGTAGCTCCAATGAGATATGGAATAGTCCTTCATTATTAAACACTTAAACAATAGTCTTTCAAATCAGTTCAGGTCAAGTTTTGCCACCAAATGAGTTTAAACACACACGTGCACACACACACACACACACACACACAAACTTGTGGTTTTCAGAGCTTTTTAATTTTGAATTATAATAAAGCATTTTGAACTTATATCAGGAAATACTACCAAAGGACTAATCAAAGGACCAATTTTTGTTTTTTAATCTAAGATTGAATTAAAGTGCTTTCAGGAAAACTCTGAGTAAATCTGAGTAGGGAAGTAATATCTGACTTAAACATAAGCAGAAACAACAGAGAAAGCTTTGAACAGACCCCTCTGGTAATCTTCAGGAAATACTGCCCCCATTTACCTGAGAGTCAGTGAATCAGTTCTCTGGCAGGAGGGAAAATCTACTCTGATAGCAAATCACGAGGAGTTTGTATTTGAGACTGGGTTAATGAAGTTTCTTGTGAAATTCACACAGTGAAACTCTATCAGAGGAATTGTAACAGCAATCCACAGAACATGTTCTAACATGCCAATCTGTTATTTTGTTTTTTTATGCATTGCAATATTAACCAGAAAATAAAACCACACACATATAAATACATTCTTGATACTTTAAATACATCAAGGTAACTGCAAGAAGAACAAAGAAAAGAAACAGGTAAAAATGATTGTTCTTGAGAAGTAGGACTGAGGGAATTGGAAGTAGGGAAGGGGCAGAGGAATTTTTGTTTAAGATTCTCTGTCTTATTTGATTTGTAACTTGGTGAATTAATATTTAATTAATATTTAATTATTAAATAAATAATTATTTAATTACTGCCCTAAAATGTACAAATTTAAAATGGAACATGTCCCTATAAATTGTGAATAACAGTGCTTAATTTATACTTTATAAAACATAAATATACAACTTTCTCGTTTCTGAACAGCAACTTAGAATTTGATTAATAAAAGTGATTTAAATCAAGTTGACTCAACCTCTAGCTTCAGATGACCTAGTAAAGACACTTCTACCCCTGCTCTCTTCCCGAAAACCAACCTAAACAACAAAACAATGATAAAAACAGACACTAAAACTTCATCTCCAATGAAGCTGGAAAATAATCACAACGTCAAACAGCAAACTATGAAAACCATCTGCCAAAAGACAGCAGATCCTGGACCAACTTGAAAGATAGAGGCTGGGAGGAAAGCCACCAAACTAACATCTTTTGCAGCAAACCCAATTCCCCAAATGCAGCCTGTTGCCGTGACGGGCTCAATCAGTGATCCCTAGGTTGGATCAGCAAGGTCTTGGAGTGTGCCCAGGAATATCCCTGAAGCCTTCTCTAACCTGCTAGCAGTACAAGATGTGGAGCTAAGTGAGAAGCACTGGGATGTGACATGTAACCAAGAAGTCTGTTCATGTGATCAGATGGAGAATACATGATAATAAGCAATCAGAGTTTGTAGCAGATAATCACAGAATTATTTATTTATATATATAAACACTTACTTCTTACATTTTGTCCAGAACTGTGCAGGGTATCTTACAAAACTTTGATCTACTTAATTCTGATAGTTCTATGAGATAGGCAGGTACTGTTACCATCACCATCCCTCTATTACAAGTAAGGACACTGAAGCACCGAGGGGTTAAGTGTCTTGCCCAGGGCCACAGCTGGTGAATGACAGACACTGAATTCAAACCCAACGTGGTTATAAGCATGAACCACCAAGTTATAGTGCCTCTTTGAAGGGAAATACGAGTGAATAAAAAAATGAAGGAAGGAAACATCATCACACACAAAAACTTGGTCATTATTGAAAAGAAAGCTGACCTGCTCACCAAAGGAGGGTACAGAGAATGCTACAAACACTGGGGAGAGACAGGCCCGCAGGTGGAGCCCTAACAGAAAGTGCTAGAAAGTGCTCTGAGACATTCAGAGGTTCCATAAACTCTACAATACTTCACATCATTCCTACCTTAGCTTAGTCTGCTAAGGTGAAACTGTCCGCTGCTTCAGCTCATCCTCTGGGCACCTTTCCTCCAAATTATTGAGGTCGAGCTCATTGTGACTGGACTATCCTCCTTTAGAGATGAGTTATAATCAGAAACTGAACTGTGCAACCAGTGAAGAGAAAAGGAATAAAACAAAACAAAACAAAAAAATTAATTAGCCTGCAGAGAGACATGTAGAGTGAACAGCTAAAAGAAAATAAAACCAATACAGAAAATAAACATGAAAAAAAAGTAGACAGTGCTTAAAATACAGTCAAGGGTATGGTGGAAAAGGAAATCCGAATCATACACACACACATAAACGCATATGTCCTGTATCATACAAGACTTCACTGTGAGCCATAAAGAAATCACACTTAACCAGAGACCCATTAATGCCTCTGGGCCAGCGTGCTAAGAAAAGAGATTCCAAAAAATTCTACAATTTCTTGAATTACTTGCTACCTCAGCTTAGTCCCCTGACTCTTTCACTCACATTTCTGTCCAAAATGGCTTATTTAGGAAGACTGCCCCATATTTAGAAATCAGTAATTTTCAAAAACAAAATCAAGTTAGAATATTTACAAAAATATTCAAGGAAAAGAGCTAACAAAAAACAGATGAAGAACACCCACGTGAATTTTTGCCATAGAAAAAGCTAGAGTTCTCCATTAAGAGAACTTAGAAGAAAACAATGGTCTTTGTGCAACAAGAAGTCAAAACAGACAGCTAACATTTACTAAGTGATTAAGTCCTGGGCACTAAGTGAATAATTGAAAATATACTTCTGTGAGAGTCCAGGCAGTAATAACAATAAAATCACCTAAAGGATTAAAAGAATTTTTTCTCCAAATTTTTATTTGAGTTACAGTTAGTTAACATACCGCGTAATATTAGTTTCAGGTGTAGAATTTAGTGATTCACTTACAATACCCAGTGCTCATCACAAGTGCCCTCCTCAATACCCACCACCTACTTAACCCATCCCCACACCCACCTTCACTCCAGTAAGGATACCTTTGGATTTCTCCACAGTAGTCCTTAATTCTAGAGAACAACAGAAGAATGTCTGCAAAGACCATAGGAGAAAAATCCAACCAAACATTCACTCATGTATAAGAATAGCAGCTATTTTCAAACATGAATGAATTTAGGAATATAGTTCATCTGAATCTTCTTAAATCAATTTAAAGAAGAACTTTACTAACCAAGAGACAAATAGAGAAAATGTGGCTAAAGTACTGGCAGTGCTCTTTAAATTAACTTAGATGTAGAACTAAGACTAAACAATGGGGTTACAATATAAAATGTAAATGTTAAGAACCAAGAGAATATAGAAATAATAATATTACTCAGAAAATCTACAAGTCGATAGGTAGAGATGGAATCAGTTTTCATGGAAAGGGGACATGGTTAATTATACTGTTTAAAAACCAATGAAGTTAACAGATAATATCGTACTTAGCGATGAACAATTGAATGCTTTCCCCCTAAGATTGGGAACAAAACAAAGAAGTCCACTTTCACCACAACTATGCAATATTGTGTTGAAGGTTCTAGTCAAAGAAATAAAGGAAAAGATATATAAGACATACAAATTAGAAAAGAAAAAGTAAAGCTATTTTTATTCCCAGTCTATATTACCCCTATAATCATCAAATAAACTCAAAACTATTAATCATTGATGAGAGAAATCAAAGACATAATAAATGGTTAGATATTCTATCTTCATGGATGAGCAGATTCAGTATCATTAAGATGTCAGTTCTACCAAAACTAATCTGCAGAGTCAATGCAATTCCCAATCAAAATCCTAAAAGATATTTTTGTTGAAACCAACAAGTTGAGTATAAAATTTATATGAAAAACCAAAAGCTTTAGGGGCCCCTGGGTGGCGCAGTCGGTTAAGCATCCGACTTCAGCCAGGTCACGATCTCGCGGTCCGGGAGTTCGAGCCCCGCGTCAGGCTCTGGGCTGATGGCTCAGAGCCTGGAGCCTGTTTCCGATTCTGTGTCTCCCTCTCTCTCTGCCCCTCGCCCGTTCATGCTCTGTCTCTCTCTGTCCCAAAAATAAATAAACGTTGAAAAAAAAAATTTAAAAAAAAGAAAAACCAAAAGCTTTAGAGTAACCAAAATGATTTTGAAAAAAGAAAAACAAAGTCAAAGGACTCATATTCCCTGATTCTAAGACTTATTATAAAGGTATTACAATCCAGAAAGCATTATATTGGCAAAAGGATAGACATATAGATAATAGAACAAAAAGTTCAGAAATAGACCCATGTATCTACAGTCAAATATTGACAAAGTAATTCAATGGACAAAAGATAGTCTTTTCAACAAATGGTGCTAGGATCGGGCATCTGTATGTTGAAGACCCTAAAAAAGATTCTTTTAAGACAAACAGACCATTTACTGGTAAAGATATTGAGAAGATTATTAAAGATTAACCCCTTACAAAAGCACCAGGCTCCATCAGTCTCACTAACGACTTCATTCAAAACATCTAGGAACATATTATTTCAATCCTAAGTGGTCCCTAACCATGGAGACAGAAAGAAAAAATGGAACTGACGTTGAATCTAACATCTAACAATAAAGCATAAGAAGGAAAACTTCATACCAATATAGAATTAATAACAATACAGGAAAGCCATAATATATAAGCAAATAAACAGATTAATACATGATGATCAAATGAGGGTCATTCTTGGGATGCAAGGGATAGTTCAAAATTAGAATATCTGTTAATTTATTATCACGATATTAATAAGTTAGAGAGAAATCCTATCTAATCATTTGAATAAATGAAAAGTATTTTGCAAAGTTGAATGTCCTTCCCTGGTTTAAAAGTTATATATATATTCACATATATGTATATATGTGTTCATATAAATATACGGGCATGTATTATATATGAGTATACATACATATATTGCATGTACATACATGACAAAAATCTGGCATCATACATAATGAAGATTCATTAGAATTATTTCCATTACCGTAAGAAACAAGATGGATAATGACAGTGTGCATGAGAAGTGTTAGAGCGAGCTGTCACGGGGAGCCCAGCGACAGCTGGTTATAGTAAGAACAGCAACAGAAGACGAAGGACATGATTTCAGTGCCAGCCAGTACCTGTGTCCCACACAAGGACAATGTCGTAATGGGGCAGCAGAAACAGCTTGGCAGGATCAGGAAATTAGCTACATACAGATGACAAGACAAATAAGTAAATACTCTAAGGATAATGGGAGACAGGGTTCTCACTGATGGAAGGGGGAATACAAATGTGGAAAAAAAGAAACAAGAATGCATCCTGCACTACCGAATTGGAATTGAAGCTACGTAAACTCAGAGAGATACGGACGTATAAAGACTTGCCTGCGCATCTCCTGCTGCTCCTGAGAAGGTCCAGGAGCAGTAACTTTCCAATAACCCTGAGCACAGTGCTCACCCAAACCTTAGTTTCTAAATCACACTCTCCACTAAAAGGAACGAGGACTTCTTGGAAAAATAGCAAACTTCAGGCGTGGGCAGGCAAGGTACAAGATACATCAAAAACACCGTGTTATGCCAGAAAGTAAGAAAATGCTCAAAGAGTGATGGGATATGTCAAAAGGATACAGAAGGCAGCTTTGAGGGATCTTCTAATACCCAAATCTGGAACAACTGAAGCATTAAAAGATAGTGATGAATTATAAGTTATTGAATAAAACAGGAACCCCTGAGTCCACTCTGACATAAATAAGTAAACAAATAAACAGGAAGGAAAGAAAGAGCTTTCTTACCATAGAAAGCCAGGAAATAAATGCAGAAGAAATTATGGAATTTGAAAATCATTTGACAATCATCAGTAATAATTCATATAAGAAACATCAGTGGGTGCTAAAAGCAGTGGCTGGAAGAAGAATAAGAAATGGAATATTTACATACTCTCAAAAGTGTCTGTTCACAAAATACTAGTTACGGGGGAAAGAAAAGAAACTTAATAGTAGAGATATCTAGCGGACATCTCCTATTAAGTACTCAGAGTTAAGATCATGAGTAATGGTGTAAATGAACTTTGTGTAACACCAGATAGCATACAGTGAGGAAAACACAGCATCACTTCCGTGATATTTCTGCAAAAGATGCATAGCCTGAGTCTTATCATGAAAAAAATATTAGACAAACCCAAATTGAGGCACATTAAAACAGGGACACCCTGCAATCAAAAAATGTCAATGGCATGGAACTCAAGGACAGACAGAATACAAGTTCCAGACTGAGAGAGACTAGAAAGACAGACAACTGGGTGCAACACATAATTCTGGAATGGATCTTCTTACTGGAAAGGACATTATTTGAACTTGATTTGAGTTAAGCGTTGACAAACAGATTCATCTGCATAAAAGTGGTTTTATTTTTCCCTTAGAGATTAGCAATAAAGGTATATTAAGCACCATGAGTTAGTCCTTCTCCACAGCTACCATTCACCTAATGGTATTGGTCTTTACATTTAAGGATCATCCTGGCAAAAATCCATCATTTCATTGGGAATTGCAAAACAATGGTTTTCTAATTTTCTCATTTCTTCTACAATTATTAGCTGGCGTCCTTCTATAAAGAAGAGCTTTCCCTTATCTTCTAAAACAATATGGTAAATGATCATTCTTCCCTTTTAATTATAGATTTTCAGAGTGAAGATTTGATGTAAAAGTCACCTTCAGTGTGACAAACGAGGCATGTTCTCTCTTTCTTTCTCTCTCTCACTATGGATTTATGAATTATAATCAGTTACACTTGATATTTTTTAATGCTAAAACTGTTCCACATTTGGCCAATGGAGCCTTCTCAATCTGGTTCTTACATAGTTTTGTCACATGCCTACTGCTCTGTGAGTACCTCTTTGCTTTCTATGACAACAAGACAAACCAGGCTCATTTTGTATTTTTCCTGTCACATGCCGGAGAATTAGGCGTTTCTCCAAGAAGAATTCCTTTCAGCTCCAACCAAGATGAAGATTTTCACTGTTGTTATTGGAGTGTCATAGATTCTAGACAATTTCAAGTTTACTATAATAGGAGGAGTTTTATATTGGTATTTCCAATTCAGATTTATATATCAGAGGTTTGTTTCCTTAACTACTTTAATTTTCCATTTTTATCTCCTATTGCTTACATTAAAAATCTGGGTTCCTAATAACGGTAACAAATTGCCTTATTTGCATTACCCTACTATAAATAAAATTGTTTCAAAACTATAATAATAATAATATTACTATTTAAAAAAAACCTACTGAGTTAAATTTAATTTTCTTTGCAGTTCTATCTGTCTCTAGAATATCACACCAAGAACGTCAAGAGAAATGCAAATCAAAACTACAAGATGCCATTTCATACCCACTAGAATGGCTATAATCAAAAACATGGATAATGCAAGTGTTGACTAGGATATGGAAAAATTGGAATCCTCAAACATGGCCTGTACAAATTTTAAATGTTTCAGCCTTTTTGTAAAACACTCTCACAGTTCTTCAAATGTTTAATATAGATTTACCATATGACCTAGCAATTCTACTCCTAGGTACATACCCAAGAGGAATGAAAACATACATTCACACAAAAACTTCCACATGTGTTCATAGCAGTGGTGCTCAAAATAGCCAAAAAGTGGAAATAATCCAGTCATGAGTGAATAAATAAAATGTACCATAAGGGATTACCATCAGCAGCAGCATCGCCATCATAATTTTTAAGCAACAAAAAGGAAGGAAGTATTGTTACATGCTACAACTTAGATGTGCCTTGAAAACATTATGCTAAGTGAAAGAAATCAGTCACAAAAGACCACATATATTGCATGACTCTATGTAAAATGTCCAGGATATGCAAATTTATAGAAATAGAAAGTAGGTTACTGTTTGCCATTGGGAGGGGTAGGGAATGGGAGAATGGGCAGAGACTGATAATAAACACAGGGTTTCTTTTCTGAGTAACAAAAATGTTCTATACTTAAATTGTGGTGACGGTTGCACAACTCTGTGATATGGTATATGAATTATATCTCAATAAATATTTTTTTAAATAAAAGAGAAATTCCCCAACCTGATAAAGGATATCTGTAAAAACCTCAGCTAATATCACATTTAATAGTAGAAGACTATTTTTCTCTTATGATCAGGAACAAAAAAGGATGTCTGCTCAAACTACTTCTTTTCAACATTAAACTGGAGGTCCTAGCCAGTGCCATTGGCAAACAAACTAATAAATAAATGCATGCATACATAAAATAAAGATTTAAAGGAAAGAAGTAAAATAGCATGATCCCAAAAATCCTACAAAGGAGCTACTAGAACCAATAAGTGTAATTAGCAAGGTTGCTAAATACAAAGCAAATATATAAAAATCAAGTGTATTGAGGGGCGCCTAGGTGGGTCAGTCGGTTGAGCGTCCGACTTCAGCTCAGATCACATCTCACCATTCGTGAGTTCAAGCCCCACATCGGGCTCTGTGCTGACAGCTCAGAGCCTGGAGCCTGCTTTAGATTCTGTGTCTCCCTCTCTCTCTGACCCTCCCCTGCTCATGCTTTGTCTATCTCTCTGAAAAATAAAGAATAAACATTACAATATTAATAAAAAATAAATAAAAATAAAAAAGTGTATATATATATATAATCAATAAGCAATTGGAAGATAAAATTAAAAGAACAATTCCATTCATACTAGCATCCAAAAATATGAAACACCTGGATATACATTTAATAAAAACACGTGTAAGATCTTTGCACTGAAAAATGCAAAAAAAAATTAGATATCAAAATAAATGGGAAAATATACCACGTTATTGGGTTGAAAGACTCAGTATGGTTAAGATGTCACTTTCACTCAAATTGATCTACAGATTCAGTGCAATCCCAATCAAAATACCAGTAAACTTTTACATAGAAATTGCAAAGTTCTAAAATACACAAAACGATTTTGAAAAATAAGAATGGAATTAAAGAACTTATATATCTGATGTTGTCTTATTATAAAGCTAAAATAATTAAGACTTGGAACAAATCAAAAGACAGTGTTATATTGGCATAAGAAGAAACGTATAAATAAATGGAACAGAACAGAGAGTCTAGAAATAAACCCACATATATATGGTGAATTGATTTTTGACAAAAGTGCAAGGTGACTCAGTGTGAAAAGCAGTCTTTTCAACAAATGGTCCTGGAACAACTGCACATCATAGAAAGAAAAAATCGATCTTGATTTCTCCTTCACTCTGTACACAAATGCAAAAAAAAAAAAATTCTAAATGGATCATAGATCTACATAAGGGCTAAAATTACAAAACTTTTAGATAAAAACATAAGAGAAAATCTTTGCAACCTTGTAGTAGACAATGATTTCTCGGCCAGGACACAAAAATCATAAAGCATAAAAAGAAAAACTTGATAAACTGAACCTCATCAAAATTGAAACTTTGACTCTTCAGGGGCACCTGGGTGGCTCAGTTGGTTAAGTATCCAACTCTTGATTTTGGTTCAGGTCATGAACTCATGGTTCATGGGTTCAGACCCCATGTCAGACTCTGCTGACAGCATGGAAACTGCTTGGAATTCTCTCTCTTACTCTCTTTCTCTCTCTCTGCCCCTCCCCTGCTTGCACTCCCTCTTTCTCTCTCTCAAATAAACAAAAATTTTGGAAAAAAAATTTCTCTTCAAAAGATTATTTTAATTAAGAAATGAAAAGGCTAGTCTCAGCAAGTGGAAAATATTTCTTGAATCTAAAACATGTAGGGGTGCCTAGGTGGCTCAATTGGTTCAGCATCCTGATTTCAGCTCAGGTCATGCAGATATCAGGGTTTGTGGGATCGATCCCCTGTCAGGCTCCATGCTGACAGCACAGAGCCTGGTTAGGATTCTCTCTCTCTCTCTCTCTCTCTCTCTCTCTCTCTCTCTCTCTCCCCCTCTCTCTCTCCCTCTGCCCCTCCCTGACTCATGCACATTTGCTCACACCCTGTCTCTCAAAATAAATACATAAACTTAAAAAACTAAAGCATGTAAAGAAACCTTATTGCTCAATAATAATTTAAGAAGTAATCCAAGGGAAATCCAAATCAGAATCACAATGAGATGTGATGACACATCAAAGTTAAAATAGTTAAAATTAAAAACAGAGAAAACTAAATGTTGTTAGCATGTGACCTCCATACTTTGCTGGGATTCCATACTATAGCTACTTTGCAAACACTGTCAGTTTTCTATAGAGTTAAACAAATACTTACCATATGACCCAGTAATTCCACTTCTAGATATTTACTGAAAAGAAATGAAAGCATAGGTATATATATATATATATATATATATATATATATATATATATATATATTCCTAGCAATGGCTGTATTCACTTTGATGGAAGAAGTGGCCCAAGGTTAGACTGAATATGATTAAGAAGCAATGGCAAATGGCCTAGCTTTTTGAAAAGAGGCCAATAACTGGTCAAATGTCCAGAGACCTGGAAAACAAAAAGTTGGAAGATTAAGTACAATGAGGGCTAAGGTAGAGGTATGTGGATAGATATAGAGGAGTGGACACTGAGTATGAAGATCTATGTATCACATGTCAGCATCCACCAGAGAGCATCGACGTGAAAGACGCAACGACCAAGCAAGTAGACAAAATGACTTAGACAGCTGGCATCAGTCCCCTCTGTCAGTGGCTACATGGACTGTTCCATCATGGAAGAGTTGAGATTTGTCCTACCAAGAGTAGACACATACTCCAGGCATATGTTTGCCTTTCCTGCCTGCAGAACCCCAGCCAGATGACTCTCTGAGGGTGAACAGTGTTTGGTCCAACAGCATAGATCCCACAAAGACTAGGGGATCCACTTCACAGCAGAGAAGTTGCCAGAATCTTCTAAGGCCATAGAATCCACTGATTGCAGCATATTCTTCATCACCCGCAAGCAGCTGGTTTACTGAGAGGATTTGCTGCATAATAGTCTTTCAGAGTTCTTGGTTTTGTATCCACATCAGGCAGACCTAGCAATAAGTCAAGTTTTGGTTATTTTCTCTTCCATTAGCTGTTTGTAATGAATTCCAATGTAATCATAGGTGACATCTAAGATGATTCTCCAGGCATGGGGTCTGGGCCTTTTGCTCACACAAATTCTCATGCCCTCTGGCATTCTACCACCTTATGTCGGATGGCGACTGTGCCTGCCTGACCTTATACTTAGTGGGACTGACAGAACTCAGATCCTGAAGGGCATTTCCAAATGCATGGTCTCTTGGTCAGGCACTCTATCTCTATCAGGGCTTTATTTTACTTTAATAAAGTGACATTTTTAATTATTTCTATTTTTTCATAAAGTAGTTTTACTTTGCAGTCTCCAATTTCTGTTTCCGTACATTTCTGAAACAACACTCACCAAAGTTGAAAAGTGAAAATCAAGCCACAGACTTACAGTTTTTAAAGGGTGCTCGTTCTCAGAAGCCAAAAAATATAAAAATCCTAATCTAATCTTACATTTGAGTCATAATCTTGTGCTTTGTTTTCGTTTTGCTTTTAATGTTTACTTATTTATTTTGAGAAAGAGAGGGAACGAGTGGGGAAAAGGCAGAGAAAGAGAGATAGAGAGTATCCCAAGCAGGAACTGCTCTCTCAGCACAAAACCCAACGTCACCAACCGTGAGATCATGACCTGAACTGAAATCAAGAGTCAGATGCCAACCTACTGAGCCATCAGGCACCCCATGCTTTGTTTTTGTTAATTTTGTTCTTGAAATTTAAAATAAAGTTTAAGTTCAAATATGATTAAAGATTTCCATTTTTTGGCATGCTCTATGGTTTGCATCACTGTCTCTATTTTGCAATCATACGAAAGGTCCCATGATTCATATTAACACTTTTACGTGTCATTAAAATTGGAGCAAAAATAAAAATAAAATACTCAAATAATTATCCAATTCAATTAATTGACAAAAATCTCAATACTGCCAGAACGGAACTATTGATTAGTGCCCAGCATTCCCACAGAAAAGCTTAACATTTATTTATCAGCTAATGCACAAAAATCTAAATTCAATATAAAGAAGTTACATCATTTTTGAGTTTGACTTCTTGGACAACCTTAATTACATGTACAAGTTTAAGGACCTGGTGCTTGTATACATAAATAAACTTTATATATTAAATAATATATGTAAATATATATAAACTTTATATATAAATAAAGGTTGTCCAAAAAAATCAAACTCAAAAATCTAGTGCCACCTATATTAATTTGAATTTAAAATTAAAAAATAAAAATAAAACAAAATTTGAATTGAATTACTGCCTTAATAAAAAATGTGATTGGATAAACTATGAAGCTTACACATGAAAAGTCTTTCTGGTGGAGAGTGGCTATGAGTGATTTCTCACATATCGATACTAAGTGCTGTGAATGCCCCACACAGATTCCCCCCAGGCCTAACCATTTCACTGAGCTGCAGCACATTTAACTGCTGGTTCAATACCATCTCTTGGCCTGAGGGTGTGAACACTGGAGTATAGAAAAATGAACACAATTCCCCCCACCTCCCTCCCAGCAGCCCTCAACAACTGACTAAGGGGAGTTGGTATATAAATACCCCAACTCCCTTGCATTTCACTGGGATAGGCCTGGGAGTGGGGGGGTTATACCTGGGTTTCCCTGTGGGCTTAAACTCTGGTCACTCGCAGTGCTAGATAATGCATCCTTTATTGACTGCCTTTCCTTTCTTGTCTTACTTCCCTACTCCCCAGTTAGTGTTTCCTGCTCTTCCCACATAAACTGTGTGCATTGGAATCCTCAGAGTGTGCTTTGCATCATCTGACCTCACAAGCACAACCACAACTAATTGGAACCGCACTTGGCCAGCCAGTGACCTCAGAAGTGACCTATTTTGAGATCCAGAGGGGCATTGAATACTGAATAGACTAAAGAACCCAACCAATCCTCTCTTGGGAAGTTTAACTATGAAATACATGGAAACAGTGTTGATCACTGCAGCCGAAAATCAGAGACACACAGGTGAGTAGTAAGATAAGAGGCAATGGCACAAAACATCTTCAACTCTAGCGGGAATGAAGTTTTTTACATTCAAGTTTTCATTTTATCATAAATACACCTAGAATTAAAATAAATATCTTCTGCCTTTAGCATATTAACTCAACTGTCTACATTTTTTCTATAAGTCATTAATATCTAATATAAATTTCAAATATATTACTCAAGGATCATCATATTCCTAAGAAATGTTATTCTCTGACATTCCAAAGATTCAATAAAGTAGGTTAACCTGGTATTTTGTCAATTACCCCAAAAGGCCACACATCAGTTTTTTAAATATATTTCAGGGCTTAAAAGTATAATCTTCCTCTTCCTCTTCTTTTCCACATTTCTGTGAGTGTCAGTAAAATTTCTTCAATATAAAACAAAACAAAACAACCTACATTTAACTCATAGAGAAAGAGATCAGATTTTTGGTTACCAGAGGTGGAGGGTAGGGTGGAAGGAAGGATAACTGGAGGAAGATGGTCAAAAGGTACAAACTTCCAGTTTTAAGATAAATGAGTACTAGGGATATAATATACAACATGACAACTATAGTTAACACTTCTGTATCACATATAGAAAAGTAGTTAACAGAGTAGACCCTAAGAATTCTCATCGCAAGTAGAATTTTTCTTTTTATTTATATCTACACAAGATGACAGATGTTAACTAAACTTATTGCGGCCATCATTGATTGTAAATCAAATATAGGTAAATCAAATCACCTTAAACTTGCACAATGTTATATAGTCAATTATTTCTCAATAAAACTGGAAGAGAAAAAATTCTTCAAAAAAATCAGCATTTTGCTTCTGGTTGGAGGAGTTATAACTTACATCGTCCTCTGAAATCAGAAACCAACTTACAGCTAAAAACAATTCTGCAGACTCTTAAATATAGAGAACAAACTGAGGGTTGCTGGAGGGGTTGTGGGTGGGGGGATGGCTAAATGGGCAAGGGGCATTAAGGAGAACACTTGTTGGGATGAGCACTGGGTGTTGCATGTAGGGGATGAATCACTAGATTCTACTCCTAAAATCATTATTGCACTATATGCTAACTAAGTTGGAGGTAAATTTTTAAAAAAATTTTTTAAATAAAAAAATACATTAAAAAACACAGTTCTGCAGTTTGGGGTTTTATAGAGATTTTTCAAGACTGTACAAATTTTAATGATGTTTCTTAAAGCTATTTAAAAGGAAATGCACATCTCTTTGCAGTCTTTTTGAGCCTAATATAGATCATAAGAATGCATTGGAATTTTTAGGAATGTTTATAGCCAGTATCTGTGTTCTCCATACAGGAACCCATGAGATAAGGTATTATTACCTTACCACTGAAGGATGAGAAAACAGAGATACTAAACATGTATTGAATTTCAACAAGGTTCAAATGAACTGTTGGTAAAAAGGTCAGGCTTCAGCTTTCTGGCCTAGTACTTTGTTCTCCGCCACTGAGGTTGGGTTATCTAGAGTCTATGATTTTTGATTTGTAAGTCTGTGAGGGCAAGGATCAGTTTAATGGCTTAGAACAATATGATACACATGGAAGGCCCCAAATAGACATTCATTTATAATCATTTAAAAAATTGCTAATTGGCCCAAAATATGTAAACAGGTCTTTGAACAAGGAATAATCCTTGAAACTCACATCAGTTTTGAAAGAGAATGGACTTTGATTTTTTTTAAGTCAGAAATACTCCTGAGATCAGTCTCTGTCTTATGTTTTATCTAATACTTTCTTCTTAAAAACTAAGAAAACAATCTTTCCTTTAAAAAAATTTTAAATCTAGTAAACGTACTAGTGTTTCATATTAGCTTCAGGTATACAACATAGTGATTCAACAATTCCATACATCACCCGAGTCTCGTCATGACAAAGTGTGCTCCTTAATCCCCATCAGCTATTTCACCAACCCCTCACCCACCTCTACTCTGTTAACCATCTATTCTCTATAGTTAAGAGTCTATTTCTTGCCTTCTCTCTTTCTCTCTTTTCCTTTGTTTGATTGTTTTGTTTCTTAAATTCCACATATGAGTGAAATAATAAAGTATTTGTCTTTCTCTGGTTTCACTTAGCAGTATACTCTCTAGCTCCATCCATGTCATTACAAGCAATTTTTCATTTTGAAAATGAAACAAGGCTTTTAAAATTTCTAATTCTGGGGGCGCCTGGGTGGCTCAGTTGGTTGAGCATCCTACTCTTGATTTTGGCTCTGGTCAATGATCCCAGGGTCATGGGATCAAGCCCCATGTTGGGCTCAGTGCTGAGCATGGAGCCTGCTTAAGATTCTCTTTCTCTCTCTCTCTGTCCCTCCCCCTGTCTCTCTCTCTCTAAAACAAACAAAGTATTTAAAATTTCTAATTCTGGTAGTACTGCGTCCCATTTTTTCTTATAATACGGCTAAGCTAATGAAGATAATCATGAGTAGAAAGTATTATTTTTTTAAGTTTCATTTAAACATGTATATCACAGTTTACTATGACTTCATAGTATAGAGCCCATGTGCTCTATTCTGAGCATATTTGAAGGGTTTGGGAGTTTTGGGGCACATTTAAATATCTAGCATTTATGTCTGTATTTATTTATCAAACAATGGAGAAATAGAATGACTTCTGTCAATGCTTCCTTCTAAGCATTTGCGAGTGAAAGTTCAAGGCCTCCCCTTCTCCTGTTCCTTCATACTTAACATAGGACAGAGATTTCCAGCTGAACTGTAAGTGAGATGACCTTTATTTCTAGCTAACAGCAGCATGAGAGCTTAAGAATCTCATAATTATACCCTGTAGACCAACTCCAGAACCAGCTTCCAAGGAGGCCATTGGAGAGTCATTTCCATGACAGTCTGACTTGCGGGCAGTGGGAGCACTGGTGAATTGTTACAATAGGTGAATCTTTTCATTGTTCTTGCAGGTGATTGGCAGGGGCCACCATCTGATTTCTAGTCTTCAGATTCTCCGATATTTATTGCTGAGATGCCAGCATTTCAAACTGTATTTCCATAGCACTCATCTGGTAAAATTCTAATTTGTTTTCATTTTGAAACAAAATGTATCTGTGTATCTTTCTAGGCAATGTTTCTCACCCTGTATTCACTGGGTGAAGATTGCTTTCCCCTCCTCACTAAGGTCACCTTTAGAGCCCCTGTGAAAATTTTTGAATGTGTTTTGGGTTTGGGCTGTCAAAGCATATTCCCCAGATCACAAATCATTCCTTTTTCCTTTTCCTGCACAATTCCTAGAGCTCAGAACAAGCTTCATGTTGAGCCGAGAATTCATGAATTAACATTGATTTTCAATATGGGCTTAGTATCCTGATAACCGAGAACAAATTCATTTGTGAAGGTTATCAGCAACCTCTGACAATATTGTTTCTTGGAAATGGCTGATGAGAGCATATTTAGATGTGAATCTGATTCATAAATTTCTGAACTTCTTGCCATGTGTATATTTGCTTTACTTGAACATTAATATACTCTTGGGTTGACAGCAGTGATATCCAAGGAGCACATCTTGGATAACTTAACCAAGGGCTCTTGTTTAATTGTAGACTCACAAGAGAGATCAATAAATGAATGAGCAAATAATTACATAATTAAGTGAGCCACTTAACCCCACCACTGTTTAAGTTCATAATGTATTATAATAAGCATTTATGAAACAGTATGTGTTGAACTTCAAGATGCCATTGGTCATCTCTGTTTGATATCCACCTCTCCTTATCTGCCTAATTATCCTATGGATGCCTCATATTTCAGAAGCCAAATGATCCAGATTCCCTCTCCCCTTCCCTATCACAGCCAGGAGATGAACCCATGACTGATTTCTTGGACTTCAAATGCTGAGTCATGAATAAAATTATTTTGGGAGGGTTCAAGATTACCTCAAAAGCAGATGCATATAAACCAGATCATTCTCAGTGTGACCATCGTGGCTTTTGTTGCTGAGAGTGGGGGGGTGGGGGGTGAGGAAGAAAGGAGGGAAAGTAAGAAGAAGGAAGGAAAGAATCATTTACAAAAGCATGATTATCAGACTAGTATCAGAATTCTCATCAGCAATTAAAAGATTTGGAAGATTATCTTCAATATTTTAAGAGAATATTTTTTTCTCATATATATGAGAGAGAGGTTTATTTGAAGAAATTGGCACATGTAATTATAGGGGTGGCAAGTCTGAAATTTGTAGGGCAGGCCAGTAGGCTATAAAATCAGGCAGGAGTTGACACTGCGGTCTTGAGGCAGAAGTTCTTTTTTTGCTCTTAAAGCCATTCAACGGATGGGATGAAACCCATTCACATTATCAAGGGTAATCTCTTTAAAACTAACCAATTGCAGATGTTAAGGACAACTCAGTTTTGTGTGTTGATCTTGCATCTTGCAACTTTGCTGAATTCATTTATTAGCATTAGTAGTTTTGAAGAATTCTTTAGGATTTTCTATATATAAGATCATGTCATCTGTGAATAGTTTTGCTCCTTCCTTTGCCATCTGGATGCTTTTCATTCCATCTTCTAGTCGAATTGCTCTATCTAAAATTTCCAGTACAAAGTTGAATAGAAGTGGTGAAAACAGACAACCTTGGGACCCCTGGGTGACTCAGTTGGTTAAATGTCTGACTCTTGGTTTTGGCTCAGCTCATGATTGCGTGGTTTTGAGAGTTCAAGGTTGCATCAGGCTCTGTGCTAGCAGTGCAGAGCCTACTTAGGATTCTTTCTCTCCCTTTCTCTCTCTGCTCCACCCCCTCCCCCACTCATGCTCTCTCTCAAAATAAATAGACTTAAAAATTTTTTTGAATAAAAATTAAATAGACAACCTTGCCTTATTCCCAGTCTTTAGGAGAAAACATTCAGTCTTTCACCATTGAGTGTGATATTAACTGTGAGTTTTTCATAAATTTCTTTTATCACATTGAGGAAATTATAATAAAATGCTTTTTACAACCTAGAATTCTATTCATCCAACCTCTCACTCAATCAGGGGTAAGAGCAGATAAAAGACATTTTCTTTTCAAACTGGTAACGTCTCGGAACATTTGCATTTCGTTCATTTTTTTTCATGAGCAATTGCTTGAAAATGTACAACAGCAAAACAAAGTGCAAAGCAATCAGAAGGAATGTATAGGATCCAAAAACATAGGAGATCCATCCAGTCAAGGAGCACAAGAAAAGGAAACTCTAGTAGAATATCAAGTCTAGAAGCAATCCACCCAAATTATGATACTATTAAGATGAAAGGATCCCAAGAAAGAGATCTATGGTAAGAGTTGAAAGTGAGGGTAAGTATGAAAGCATTGGCCAACAGATGAAGAAACTCGTCAAATTAAAACACAAAGTCAGGAACCTTAAGGAAGAATGAAATGAATATCACATAATAAAGAGTAAGAGAGGGACTATTTACTGGGGAAGGCTCCATGAGAAAACTGTCTGAACTAGACATTATGAAACAAATTAAACTGTGGACTGATTTTAAGCAGTAGGTAACATAGGAAAAGCACCTTCATTTGAAGTTAACGCAAGAAACTATCTTTGGAATGACACCGAAGTCATGAAATTGTACTGTCCAGAAGCCTCTAAGTGACCGCTATTTACATACTCATGATAATGTTAAAGCTGCTTATTGGTTGTCAGTGTTCATAAAGGATATCAAAGTCAAGTTTAATTATGGTTATAGGGCAGAATAAAAAATATAACCAACAGTATAATGAAAAGACAAAGAAATATTTTGGATTATCCCTGGCTTAAGAATTTTTCCCAACTGTCTCTTAGTCAGGTTGAGTTCTTTGTGGTAATGGACTCTACCAACAGGCCCTTCCAGATGTGTGGGAAGAAATGGAAAGTTTATAAGGCAAGGTGAAGATTAGTGACATGGAGTCACAAAAAGGATATGGAAGGAAACTTTTCAAAAGTATTGGTTTATAAAAGGAAGATATTCTGTCATCCTTGAGGGAAGAAAGATAGGACTGGTCATAATTCATATATTTGAAGTGGAAGGAAAGAGCGTTCCAGGAGAAGTTGCCAGATTACTCTGAAAGTTCCATCACTATTTAACTAGTTTCTAACTTTTGCCTGAGAACCGAGAATGATATATCACATCCAATTCATTTTAAGCATAAATTTGAATCCATGAATAAAGTTTTTCATTTTTGCAGACACCACACCCTTTTCCCGTCCTCTAGTTCTTTCCAATTTTGTTCCATCAGACAATTGTGCCATTATGTTCTGTGGAGCCCATTCCATGCATTCTTGGCATTAATGTTTGGTCCTCTTGGTATCTATCACTCCTGCAAAATGAATGAACATGACATCAGGATCAAAGGGTCATTTAGAGTGGCCTACAACATGAGATATCCTCATAATGAATTATTTTCTGTGCGTGTGATATATATAATTCAAGGCTTACCCAGAATATAAATAGTTCTTGAATGTATTCTGTCCTCTTTGAAAAGCAATGCTGTATTTATATGCATAAATCCCATGATTCCTTCTAGCCATTTTGGAGATATTATATGTGACTTCACCAGAAAAGGAAAATGGAAAGTTAAGCAATTATCCAATGAATGTATTTAATGGAGACAGTCAGTCTGGACCACACAAGCAGTAAAACATTTTCTCAGAATCACTTTTTGAGATTTGAATGATCAATACAGGCTCCTCAATCCCTCACTTATTTGTGTATATGCTGCAAATTACTTGGAATAGGGATATTAAATGGCAATCTTCTGCCTACTTTCACAGACGAAGAAGTTCACCCTGCTTAAATAAACCTTAAAACATTTTTAGGTAGACATTGACAAGTTCAATTTTTTTTTTTTCAGTGTGGTAAATAATGAGTCATGAGCTTTAGCTGAATTATAAAGATTGTTGCTCCTCTTGTGGACCAAATACAACTTTACCTAGCACACTAGAAGTGGAAGAGGAAAGAGAACAGATTCCCCTACAGATTTCCTTGACTTGCCTTAAGTGGTCTTTCACATGTCTGTGTGCTTATAGTTAAGAACCCTGGGGCTCAGAGTGCAAATGTGCACAATACACAAGTTAACACCTTCAGTGAAAAGCCAAGGTATGTTTTTCAACCAGCACTGAAATATAGATGCGCTCTCCCCTATTCCCACATTTCTGCCCCCTTAGAATGGTCCCACAGGAAGCAGAAGGGAAGAGTACTTTGTTTTCCACTCTCTCCAACTCTCCAGTTCTGTCCCAAGCAAAAGATAGCTCACTGGAGTTATCCCAACCAGGCTTGTTACACTTGAGAGTGAGGAGCAAGCAGACGAGGTCTGGGCTCTGATAGCTTCTTGTTTTCTGGAGCAGGGCATGGGTGTGCTATGAGTAGTGAGAGGACATCAATTATCAAAGATAATAGAGAAGCTCACTTAGTAGTACATACAAGACAAAGCCAAACACTCAGCTGGATACAGATCTACCACCTGTTATTAGAATTGAATGGCGAAATAAGGTAGTTGAGAGATCTCCACAATAAGTTCTTAATCTCCAAAGCGCTCTTCCTTGTTTCATGGGGACTTCAGTGTTCCTCAGCATGTGTGAGCGCCCTTCATGTGCCACCTGCAGCATTACACATCCTAATACTGACCCTGCAGTCTCTTAACCAATGAATTTGCGATTTCTCCCATCTCCACTCTAACACTCGTGAGACCATGTACCGCAACTTCCAAAGGTTTCTACCTTGAAAATCTCCTCTCTAAAAATTCCCCATGGCAGGAGAACCTCCCATTGACATCTTCCTGTCCCTCATTTCAACACCATCTGCATCTGGTTATCACTGAATCTGAAATATGTGAGCCACCACATTTTCAGCATTTTCAGGTTTTCTCTCCGTCTTATACTGTCTGGTCCATCTGGGAAACCATTTAAAATTTGTTACTTACAAAAGCTACCCTTTCTTTTTTCTACTTATAAAAACAAAATACACTCGTGAACACCTCATTCTTTAGCTGCACACTATTGCATAACAGAAATATATCTATCAGACGCTTGACCATTTCAACAATGTGCTCTTCTGGAAGCCTTTAGATATTTGCTATTTTGTCAACCGCTATTTTCTCTCAGGCTGTGTTCTGTTTTCCCTTTACTACTTCCAGACTGATAAAATACCATTAGGGCAAGTCACAAGAACCTGTTGATGAAATCCGTTTCTAATTCATGGTCTCCAAGTTCAGCTGGATCCTTCTTGATTTTTGACAATCTTTTAACGTCCTATTTGAATCTCAACAACTACTATTTCCTCACCTTCTTCACTTTCCTTAATTCCCAACTGTGCCCTTGGTTTGAGTTTTTCTAGGAAGATTATTTAACATCATACTTTACTGAAAAAATAAAGGTCATCTGATCTGACGGATCCCTCAGAATTCCTCGTGGACTTTTCTCCCGTCATCCTTCAGTAAATGCAAATCTGAGCTTTTTTTCCCCAGGCTCATGCCCCATAACTTCCTTTGCGACCTTGCCCTCCTCACTTAACTGCTCTTCTACCAAGAGATTAAATAGCATGTTCCTTTTCACGTAGCTTGTAGGCAACAGAGCTGGGCTTCAAAGCCAAGCAACCTGGCTGCAGACTTCTGTGCTTCCCCGGCACGCTTTACTGCTTCTCCCTGGTGCTACTGTCTTCTCTCTTCATCCTTCATCTCTTAATTTTCAAAAAAGAATACATAAATAATCTTTGCCCTTGATTCAAAAATTTTTTAAGTTTTTAAAAATTTAATGTATATTTTGATGGAGAGAGAGACAGAGACAGAGACAGAGAGACAGAGTGTGAGCAGGGGATGGGCAGAGACTGAGGGAGACACAGAATCTGAGGCAGGCTCCAGGCTCTGAGCTGTCAGCACAGAGCCCAATGCAGGGCTCAAACTCAAGAGCCGTGAGATCATGACCTGAGTCAAAGTCTCAACTGCCTGAGCCACCCAGGCGCCCCACCCTTGATTAAATTCTTACCATTTACTCTTTAATCCTTTGTAACATCCTTTATGACCCCACCCACTACTATCCTGAAAAATATTCTTTCCAAGATGACCTCCTCAAACTATGTTTTCTTGTTTGCATCATTCTCAGCTTTTCTAGAGGATTTGAATCTATTGATAGGGGAAAGGATATGGGAAGAGAACCTACATTTATTAAGTAGTTATTAGGTATCAGAAGCTTTGCCCATTATCTAGTCTAATTTAATTCTTACTACAGCTCTGTGATGAAAGTAATATTATTTCTTTTTCATAGCTGAAAAAAAATTACAAACACACTGAAGAATTTGTTTAAATCAGACTTATTTTAAAACAAAAATAACCTCTTGGGACTCAAAAACTTTTTTAATGAGCACAAGATTTAAACAGACACTACACCAAAGAGTGGCAAATGAATAATGAAAAGATATTTAACATTATTAATCATTAGGAAACTGCAAATTAGAAAAATACCACCAATGCACACACTCGAATAGCCAAAATTAAGACAACTGACAATACAAAATCTTCACCAAGTGGGGCGCCTGGGTGGCACAGTTGGTTAAGCATCAGCTCAGGTCATAATCTCTCCAGTTCGTGGGTTTGAGCCCCGCATCAGGCTCTGTGCTGACAGTTCGGAGCCTGGAGCCTGCGTCAGATTCTGTGTCTCCCCCTCTCTCTCTGACCCTCCCCGCCTGCACTCTGTCTCTCTCTCTTTCTCTCTCAAAAATAAATGTTAAAAAAAAAATTTTTTTTAAATCTTCACAAAGATGTGAAATAATAGTGTACATGGGTGGTGGGAATGTGAAGTGGTACTTTTGAAACTGTTTGGCAGTTTCCTATGCAGTTAAACCTATATCTACCATACAACCCACCAAAGCCACTATGAAGCATTTACCCAAGGAAAACAAAGACATATGCTCACACAGAGACATGTACTCCTATGTTCATGACAGTTTTTTCATAATTGCCAAAAGCTGAAAGCAATTCAAATGTCCATTCAACTGATAAATAGATAAATAAATTGTGGTATATTAAAAAAAAATGGATGACTACTCAATAATAAACAGGGATGAGCTATGATGTCTGTGACAACATGGATGAATCTCAAATGCATTATGCTAAGTGAAAGAAGCCAGGCACAAAAGACTATATATTGGAAATTCTAGAAAATTCTAGAAAAGCCACAATTACATTGTTAAGAAGCAGGTCAGTTGTTGCTGGAGGCAACAATGAGAGGAGGGGACTGAGTGTAAAAGGGTATGAGGGAATTCTGGGTGGTGATGAAAAGTTCTATATTGTAATTGTGGTGGTTGTTTCACAGCTGTTAACATTTGTCAAAAATCATCAACAATTCACATAAAGTTGGCGAACTTATATATTATAATCTGTTATATATTATAATGAAAATATAAATTATATTATATATTATATTATAGTAAAAATATAATAAAATGAGTAAAAATAAAATAGTAAAACTTAAAATGCATTTTAAATTATACCTCAAAAAAACAAATAAAAAATATAAAAGCAGGGGTGAGAAAATTTAAAAATAATTAGCAATTAGAAAAGCTACATTGACCTTAACTTTGTTAAGGCCTTCTCCTCTTCATTATTTCTTTCCTTCTGGTCTCTCTGTATTCTTCCATAGTCTTTTTCCCATCGGTCAAATTTTTATTTCCACAAGTGCTTACTTGTACAAATTATCCAGTAATTTTTAGTCATACAAAGTGTCTGTTACATGAAAAGGAGAAGGAGACAGGCTTTACAGAATCATGTGTTGCAGAATTTCTCATGATGAAATAAGCAAAACTGTGTTAGAGTGGGAGGTGGGCATAAGTGTGACATCAAAATGACAGCTGCCAGAAAGGCAGGACCAAATGTGATGCTCAACCACAAAGCCCCTATTAGCCCTTACAATTGACATATTTGCTTTCTACTCCTTTCCATCATTTTTTTTTTTTTTTTAGGTTTTTTAATTTACTGTTGAGAGAGAGAGAGCACGCATGAGCTGGGGAGAGGCAGAAAGAGAAGGAGAGAGAATTCCAAGCAAGCTCCACACTGTCAGGGCAGAGCCTGTTACAGGGCTCCATTTCATGAACCACGAGATCATGACCTGAACTGAAATCAAGAGTTGGAAGCTTAACCAACTGAGCCACTCAGGCATCCCTTCTATCGTCCTGACATTCTGTTTCAATTTCATCATCTTTACAATACATGTCTTCTTCAAAAGCTGCCTAAATTCTTTTTGAGAAAGAAAAGGAATATAAATAAGAAGAGTAAAATTACAGTAATGATAATGATGCTTCTGATAATGGGATTATTTCTATATATGGAAAGGACTATGGTGGTTTGTACTCTGTTTATAATTCTTTTCCCAAAACACACAGGTAATTAGTATTTCTCAGTACCAGTGTGTAATGGTCTGAAATTACAGGAAAAAGTGAAATATGCTGTCGTTTGTTTTTTACATATAGAAAAAGTTAAGTGTACTGCCACATTTGCGAATGTAACTTCATTTGAACCTCTAATTTGAGAACTTTTCTATTTCTCCTCTAGAGTGGTAATGTCCTTGTGTTTTCTGTTTGCCCCTCCAGATCCAATCTCCACTGCTCTCTTTGAGGGACTGCATCATTGAACATCTTTGTGTCTGAGATCCATTTTAGTTTTGCCAATGAGAGGCATCAACACGAGGGTGGGAAGAGAATAAAGGTGGGTATTTATTCTCCCTGCCTTCTTTATGTCAGTCTACACATTGAGTAAAATTTTCTTTTAAAAGCCACGTTGCTGTCAGGTGCCACATTCTCACCCTACAGTTATAGCTACTGGCTCTGGATTTCATTGAGTGCTTCCTCCCCTTTTTCCTGCAGCCCTAGTAAAGACAAACAGTGAATGGCTTCACTGTCCCTTGTTGCTGTCTCCCAATCTTGCTATAATGGGTTGAATGGTAACACCCAAAAAGATATGACCACGTCTTAATCCCTTATTTGAAAAAATAATCTTTGCAGATGTAATTAATGAGGATTCTGAGATGAGGAGATGATCCTGGACTATTTGGGTGGGCTCTAAATCCAACAACAAGTGTCATTATAAAAGGAAGGCAAAGCAGACAGAAAAAAAGAAGGCAATGTGAAGAGAAGAAGAGAAGAGAAGGTGATGTAAAGGAAGGCAGAGATTGGAGTGATATGGACACATGTCAAGGAAGCAAGGAATACCAACAGCTACCAGAAACTGAAAGAGGTAAGGAAGGACTCTCCCCTAGAGCTTCCAGAGGGAGTGCGGCCTTACTAACAGCTTGGTTTTGGACTTCTGATCTCCAAAATAAATAAGTTTATGTTGTTTTAAGCCACCACCTTTGTGGAAATGTGTTATGGCAGCCCTAGGAAACAAACGCACCTGCCCATATCTTTGTAAACAGACCCTCTTAAAACTCTTGCCCCTGACCCAGTTTGTGTGTGCTACCTAACCTCTGCCACAATCTGCTGGGTATATCTGACAATGACTTAGTGCCTCATTATTATAACTCTGAACCCTAGGACTATTCAGGTGACATAAATTCAACATCCAATGTTACTATTATTATTATATATTACTATTACTATTATTAAATCGCATTTAACTTTGCATATGCTGATAACTTTGAATTCATTATGAGGTAGGTCTAAATCCATAAGATACATTACAAAGTCCCCAAATGACCTTACTGTGGGGTTGTTTCCCCTATAAGCTAGTTCCACAGAAAGGATTATAATGTTTAAAACGTTCTATGAGGGGCGCCTGGGTGGCGCAGTCGGTTGGGCGTCCGACTTCAGCCAGGTCACGATCTCGCGGTCCCGCGTCAGGCTCTGGGCTGATGGCTCAGAGCCTGGAGCCTGTTTCTGATTCTGTGTCTCCCTCTCTCTCTGCCCCTCCCCCGTTCATGCTCTGTCTCTCTCTGTCCCAAGAATAAATAAACGTTGAAAAAAAAATTAAAAAAAAAATTTAGAAAATAAATAAATAAAATGTTCTATGAAACATCCTGTGCAGTGGGAGTTGATATCTGGAAGAAGAGATTGTAACTTCGTTTTATGAATAAGAATTTTCATATCTATTTCTAAAACTATGATCAAACCAAGAAGAGAGTCATCAGGTGGCCTACTGAAAAACACCCTCTGTAGGGGAGATCAGGCCAACAGAGACTTATATGAACGTGGTTCATTGAGAGGGAAAGTCATGACACACTGCAGGGGAACTTAGTGAGAAAAGAACCCCAGAGCAGCTTCTTGGGATGCACCTATATGTAAGGTGCAAAAGGTTGAAGAAGAAGCACAGGAGGAGAACGAGGAAAGTGGGGAGTTTTGAGGTACCTGAAAACATGGAATGTTTCTACATCTGAACCTCAAAGGTTCAGAGGAATGCACACTAATAAAAGGCCATTAATTTGGGGACTTGTAAGAGAGTGCCTAGGACAAAAGCCAGATTGCAAGAGAAGGGTCTGCTGATCGCTGATAAGGGTCTACTGTGCTGGGGCCACTTTTAAATACACAAACAGCAACTATTTCACAGCCATGGCTTGCAACATTGCCTGTACATTCTAATCCCTGGGGAGCTTTTAGGCACTATGAACACTTGGGGCCCCTTCAGACCAATCAAATCAGAACTTGGGGGAAGGAAGTCCGGGCAATATCATCATTTAGAAGCTTTTGAGTTCCCCTAGTGAGCATCAAAAATTGAAAATCACTGTTGTAGACGGGTCCACAAACTACAGCGCAGGCCCAAATCCAGCATGCTGATGTTTTAATAAAGGAAGTTTATTGGAAAATAGCTTTGTCCGTAGTCATCTGGGATATTGTCAGTGGCTGCTTTCATGGGACAGTGGTAGAGCTGAATAGTTGGGATAAAGACCACACGGCCAACAAAGGAGAAACTATTAACTATTTGGTCTTTAAAGAAAAAGTTTGCAGACCCTCAGTACAGAGCATGGTTTCTCAGCCTTGGCACTGTTGACATTTTTAATGGTATAATTTTTTGTTGCGGGGGGTTGTTCTATGCATTTAGGAGGTTTAACAACATCCTTGGCCTTTATCCACTAGCTGCCAGTAGCACCATGATCTCACAGTTTGCGAGTTCAAGCCCCGCGTTGGGCTCTGTGCTGACAGCTCAGAGCCTGGAACCTGCTTCAGATTCTGTGTCTCCCTGTCTCTCTGCTCCTCCCCTGCTCACACTGTGTCTCTCTCTCTCAAAAATAAAATAAAAACAAAAAACATTGTTTTAAAAAGCTCCTCCACACATTACTAAGTGTTCCAGGGTGCAAAATCATGATGGTTGAGAACCACTGATGTAGAATATCAGAGAATAAACAGTTCATTCTTATCCACACTAGTTAGGTTCTATAAAATCACTGGAAGCACCGAATTGGTAAATACTGAGCCATTATTTCTAGAGCAATTACAGGGTAAGTTTCCTGCAAGCTTCTGGTCACAATAAGACCAATACACAGTCTTGTTTTATGCATGTTTCTGTTTAAAAGCAGCATATTTAAGTCATGCCTGGATGGCTCCGTTTGGTTAAGTGTCCAGCTCTTGATTACAGCCCAGGTCATGATCTCACGGATTGCAGGTTCAAGCCCCACATTGGGCTCTGTGCCAACAGCACAGAGCCTACTTGGGATTCTCTCTTTCTCTCTCTCTCTCTCTCTGCCCCTCCCCTGCTTTCACTCTTCCTCTCTCTGTCTCTCAAAATAAATAAATACACTTTTAAAACAAACAAACAAACAAACAAACAAATAAATAAATAAATAAAAGCAGCTTATTTAAAATATGTGTCTCAAAAATAATTGTATGCAGTGGTTCTTCATAATAAAACACTAGCTAAGAGGGGTTTCACGTTTCCCTGACCCTGAGTGATGTGACTATAAATTTCTTTGGTTTTCAGCGTCTCGTGGATCCACAAATTAAGCCATATTTTTATCTTTTTCATAACATCATCATGCACTGTGGATGGTAAGGTAGCAGTTTCTGGAGTAGTCTCATGTACAGATTAGTGAATTCCCTCTTCCTTTTTCTGGATGTACAATATTGTTGATTTATTAACATTGTGCTTACAGCCAACAGCACTGCAACTCCTGCCCAAACAAAGCTTATCTAACATACGTGCTTTCTGCATAAGGCACAGCACGGTTTTGTGCTTAGGAGCACTAACCAGCATTTCAACACTACACCTGGAGACATTTTAAACAGCAAAATCACCAACAAAAAGCCCAAAAATGCAAAAAATGCAGCAACAAATAGACCACAAAAAGGACACTGTTTACGTATGAGAGCCAAAACAAGAAGGTAGAGCATTGCCTTGCTCTGTCTCAAATAAAAGCGTGCATGACAGGAGACTCCAACTTTTTGCTTCTCTGTGCATGTCCACAAATGACCACAAAAACACCACAGGTGTTGATTGTAAAATTACAAATAAATTTTAGTGGGTAGATTAAATAATAATGAGGATCAATTATATAGGAGATCGACACTAAACTACCAGAGTATAAACCCAATATGGACAAGGACCATGGTTTACTTATCCTTATATGTCAAGTGCCTAACACACACTAATGTTCAACACATATTCATCTACTAAATTAATGAACACTAGAAACAGAAAGCATTGTAATATGCTTGTAGGTTTTTTTTTCTTTAAGCGATTCTTAGATATAACATGAAGAATAGGGAGAATTTACAAATGATCTAGTGGTTTTTGCTGACTATTCCAATGTCATCTGAAGAAGTTTGAAACTTGACAAGTGGTTACCCAAATGTGGAGGACACAGATGAAACTTGGCGACAACACCATGGGACAAGTAGAGAGGCTGACAAGGATGAAGTTAAGGCAGTCTGCAGGTCCCCTTAAACTAATGGAAGTTTGGAACATGGATCTCCCTCCATCCTGACTTCTGTTAACTGGATCAGGTCGTGCCAGCTTTAGACATCTCAAGGAAGTCATAGTTGCCTCTGTGACTCTTCCTGACAGTTAACAGATTTGTTCCGAAAAGAGTAAATTCTTTCCTCATGTTTGCACACCATCTAGGAGTTCTGTGTTGTCTGGAATTTCTATGAAGAATTCCTCTTCTTAGGGGCGTCTGGGTGGCTCTAGTCGGTTAAGCATCCGACTCTTGATCTCAGCTCAGGTCTTGATCTCAGGGTTGTGACTTCAAGTCCCACGTTGGGTTCTGTGCTGGGTATGAAGCCTACTTAAAAAACCAAAACAAGGAAACCCCAAAATTCCTGCTCTCTTGGTAATCATTTCCAAACACCATGATTTTTACAAATGTCCAAGATCAGTATAAAGAATCCCAGCAATGAGGTCTTGGATTTCAAAATTAGCATAAGTGGGACACCTGTGTGGCTCAGTTGGTTAAGCATCAGACTCTTGATTTCAGCTCAGGTCATGATCTCATGGTTTGTGAGTTTGAGCCCCGTGTAGGCCTCTGTGCTGACAGCGTGGAGCCTGCTTGGTATTCTCTCTCTCTCTCTCTCTCTCTCTCTCTCTCTCTCTCTCTCTCTCCCTTTCTCTCTGCCCCTCCCCAGCTAGCATGCATGTGCTGGAATTTTCTCTCTCTCTCAAAACAAATAAACTTTAAAAAATAAAGATAAGATAAAATGAGCATAACAGCTAACATATATAGTGCTTATTATTTATCAGGTCTCTCAGTGATATATACATATTATATGTAGAACATATTAATACTTATAATTCATAATATTCATATAATATGAATAAATATATTCACAAGCAATTTGATAGTGACACTAGCTTATGAGTAAGAACAGTTATTATCTTCTCCATTTTATAAGGAAGAAACAGAGGTACACAGAGGTTAAGTACTTGTCCAGAGTCACACAGCAATTAAATGAGAGAGCAAGGTTTCAAATCTAAGTTCATCTCTTGACTCCCACCCACTGAGCCACCTGTAAATGTAAAGAGACTCCACTGTAGTTTGATATGATCAGCAAATATATCTATGGCTACATTTTCTGAGAACTAGAGTTCTGCAGAACTATTATTCACTTAGTAATAGTTGTTGAACATACATCTACCGAACACTAGTGAAAAACAAAATTTCATTGCACTTGAGGAGTTTGTAAGTTTTCACCCAAGCCTGATAAGAAAGATATCTTGCTTTCTGCTTTGTTTTTATTTTATTTTATTCTTAGATTCAGACTGTTGTCTTCCTTTTTTTTTTTTTTGATGTAACTTGCCTCAAAATTAGTTATAATATAAAAAATAAAATCATGTCTTTGTCATGGGGACAAATTCATGGAGGAAGATTAAGACAACCTGTCAGAGTGATATTAACCATTGTCATCGGTATGAAAATATGATCCTAGAAAGTCCAGAAGACAGCATGAATGGGAGAAAACCATTGTTTCAACTAAGACATACTCTATTTTACGACACATAGACTAAGATGATTTAAAGGCAAGAATAGCTTTATACAGTGACTGCCAGAGCAACCTTGAAA
The DNA here is from genome assembly GCF_027475565.1 of Acinonyx jubatus. Classification (NCBI taxonomy): domain Eukaryota; kingdom Metazoa; phylum Chordata; class Mammalia; order Carnivora; family Felidae; genus Acinonyx; species Acinonyx jubatus. The sequence continues at coordinate 147,597,655 of NC_069381.1, read as the reverse complement.
ACATACTGTTTTGCCCATAACAAAATTAATCATGTACAGAACGGCTGAATCTGATAGAGAATTCTTATCTAGCCCTTGTGGCTGCATATCAGCCTTAGAGCCAAAAAAGAAAAAAAGGAGACTGGATGAGGGAGGCACATGCACTCTTGTTTACATTCTTCAATATAGAAATCTTCTAAGAAGAAGAAAGTGAGGAAACCGAGCCTGTCAGAATGTTGATATCAGAGGAAAACAATCTATTTTGATAGGATAAATCTATTAAATAAACTAACCAAAACTACAGCAATAACACATGATACTTCAGGAAATCATGTCCTTTACCTAAGAAAGATTCCCATGCAATGCCAAACAAGCAGTTTGGGCTACACGGAAAACAAAAGCAGAGAGGCTGATCAGGTACAACTTAAAGTAGCCACTTCTAGCCTTGATTAACCCCTTGTCCTCTTTTTTTATTTTATTTTATTTTTTTCATTTTTAGAGAGAGAATGAGAGCACAACTGTGGGGAAGGAGGGAGAGAGGGAGAGAGGGAGAGAGAGAGAGAATACCAAGCAGGCTCCACACTCAGCACAGAGCCCAACAGGGGCTTGATGTTGTCAGATCATGACCTGAGCCAAAATCAAGAGTCGGGTCCTCAACTGACTGAGCCACACAGGCACCCTTAATCTTTGTCCTTTTAAGTCTCCTCAAAATCTTCAGTTTCCTAGCATTTAAAAGAATTACATAAAAGCTGATGGGACACAATTAGCAAAATACCAACAGAATGGGAAATAGTGGTTTTTTTCTGCAAAGCAATCTAACCCATTGAGCAAAAATAAAACTGTATTTTGTAAGTGGAAGGAGGTAGAGTGGTCTTCAATATCATGTATCTGAAATATAATCTTGCTCATATATAATCTTGTTTAAATATAATGTAATCATGGGGCACCTGGGTGGCTCAGTCATTTGCACAATGGACTTCAGCTCAGGTCATGATCTCGCGGTCTGTGAGTTCACAGCCGGTGTTGGGCTCTGTGCTGACAGCTCAGAGCCTGGAGCCTGCTTCAGATTCTGCGTCTCCCTCTCTCTCTGCCCCCCCCCCCACTTGCTCCCTGTCTCTCTCTCTCTCTCTCTCAAAAATAAATAAACATTTAAAAAAAATTTTAAAATAGGACAGAGTCTCATCTGTCTGGGCTAGTTGGGTGTGGTCCCGACTGGAGACCGGAGGATGAACTAGAATAGATGACCGCACTCTGTCCCTGAAGTCCTGGGGACACTATGATTCTAGAAATGCTTGGACTCAGCCCTGTCAGAATAAGTGACTGGAAAACTCTTCTGAATTTTTATTGAACTATGAGGGCTCAAGAAGTAAACACATCCTTCATTCCCATAGGTTTCTGTAACTGAAACACCTAGAATGTATGGGCAGCCTCGTTTTACCCACTCAATGTAATAGACATGGTGATGCTAGAAAGGATCCCAGAAATTAGTCAGCCTTAGGCAGACCTTCACAAAAATGGGTAACTCTTAATTTTAGGAAATTGAATCCCTGGGGATTCAGGGAAGTGTACTATTTAAAGGAATTCTATATTGAATCCTTTCATTAAGAAAATATTCACCTTTGGTTTTGCCTTTTTTTTTTTTTTTTTTTTTTGTCCACAATTCTGGGTTTCCTAAAGTGAGATGTAGTTGTAGAGTGCTGTCTTAATTTTCACTACTACGTTAAGAATTTTTTTAAGTATTTTTAAATGTTTATTCATTTTTGAGAGAGAGAAACAACACAAGTGGGGGAAGGGCAGAGAGAGAGAGGGAGACACAGAATCCAAAGCAGGCACCAAGCTCTGAGCTGTCAGCACAGAGCCCGATGTGGGGCTCAAACTCATGAACCAGGGGATCATGACCTGAGCTGAAGTTGGATGCTTAACCCACGGAGCCGCCCAGGCACCTCTACATTAAGAATTTTTTTAATCACTGAATATTTACTGACTGCACTGTTGTGTAGCTATTAAAATCATAACTGTAAAAACTATACAACCTGGGAAAGTATAAATGAAATAGTATATGAGAAAGATAGAACTTGAAATTGCACATTTGCTGGTTATAAATATATAAAAATCTTAATTATACCAGAATTAGGATTAGAAGCAGCTTTTACAATATAAGGGCAGAGAAAATTTACATAAATGTGCCTAATGATTTCAAAATTAATTTAAATTTAATTAACTGCACCATCCGTGTCTTCTGTTGGCTCTTTGCTTTATGTGAAATAAGGAGGCATACTTCACTAAGAACTCAGTTCAAATCCTGATTCCTTCACTCTGAAGCCTTAGGCAAGATGTAACCTCACACAATCTTTGTCTTCTCATCTGAAAATGCAAAGATAGTAACCTACAAAGCAGGGCGATTGAGAAGATTAAGTGAGATAACATTTAATAAGTGGCATTGTGCAAGAGCTATCAATGTAAAAGATTTATGGAAGTCAAATGTAAGCCTGATCTCCAGGAAGTCAACTGGAAAATGGATGTTCAGCAGGCTGGATCTTAGTGGGGTAGGGGTGCCCTGACCCAGCCAAACTTTGCCCATTCCCCCCAATGCCAATTACGCCCTAGGCAATCTAGTCTTCCTGCACAGCTTTCATTAGGGGTGTCAACCCCACCCTTTGAGCACATAAGAGACCCATCTTTCAAAGTGTTGGAATATCCTGATGATTCCTCAGCAGTAAACACCACTGCCCTATAATCACATTATCCAGGAGTCTAACTTACTTCCTTCTAGACATCAGGGAGTAGGTACTGGTCTTCTGAATGTTAGATTAGATTTCTTCCTCCCTCAAGGCCAGACATCTCCTGAATACAAGGAAATCCTTCTAAAACATCTTGACAGCACAGGACTGCTCACATTTCATTATCGTTGCTGTGTCAATCACGATATATACCAAACACAGAGTCCTGACAAAGATTGGACAGCTTACAATCACTGCATTCTGCATTGCACATACAGGAAATGGAAATGACTAAGTTTCATGTGAGCTGGAATTTAGTCCACGAGACAGATTTACAGTCTTGTTTATGTTTCAGTACCCATTAAAGTGGGAAAGTCCATGCAATCCTAGAAAGATAATTTGATGGAAAGTAATGTCCCCCAAAAGTATAGGTGAACAACTTAGTGTCGGTCTAATTGAAAGTTACCCCACTGGGATAAATTGAGATCCCTAATGTTATTCAATATTCTTTATCAGTGATGAAATGGAATTGGGAGAATTCTCAGTTCTGGTTATGATATCGAATATGGCAAGGTTATCAACACTTAAAAAAATATAAGAAGATAATTGAAAGCATTCTTTATAAATTAGAAATACGTGTAAACAGAGAATTTTGGTGGAAAAATGCAAAGGCAACATTAACATGTGCCCTGAAATTAAAATACCCTCTGCTAATATAATAAGAGAAATTATTATCTAGACATAAACATCAATAAAAGGGTTTGAGGTTCCAATAGAACACATATTGAAGATATGCTAATAATTCAATTGTGGATTTGTCTTGTTTCTTCTTATAACAATAGAACACGATACTATCTTAAAAGAAGGGTAAACTGTAAAAGCTTGGTAGAGCCCATACTTTATTGAGCATGAGACAGTGCTTTATTAGACCATCCAATTGAATCATGATGTAGTAAATTATTGGAGACCTAGAAAACACATCTAAATATTAGAAAATATTTAAAGAGAAGATGATAGGCCCGAGATTATTTAGTCAATAGCAAAGATGCCTCAGTTATCACAGAGCACTGACTAAACATTATTCATCTTCCACAGGGCAGGATATGATTTCTTAATGTTAAAAATTGCAATTTAAGCATCTAGAAGGAAATGATTTCTTGATAATAAAAATGACTGTATTCTTGAATAAATTTTTGAAGGAAGTTCTGTGACCCTACAAAATCTATAGGTCAGTGACAAATAGGAAGCTGTGCCTAATGTGAGCTAGTTTGATGCTCATGAGATTCAAGCTGTTAGACCAGAGCATGTCTAGAGGACTTAGCCAGTCCTGTGCGTCATTAACATTTTGACTTACTTCCTGCTTTCAGTCTGCTTCTCTCTTTTCTGTACATGCTTTCCTTAGGTGATGTCATCCCCAATCTTGGTTTTGACTACGAGCCATATAGAGTGCTGATCGCAAGCTTACCTCCAACTCTGACCTCTCCTCTTAACTTCAGACCCATGGATACAAATGAATACCTGCTGGGGCACCTGGGTGGCTCAGTTGGGCAAGCCTCTGTCTTCTGTGCAGGTCATGATCTCATGGTTCATGGGTTTAAGCCCTGCGTCAGGCTCTGTGTTGACAGCTCAGAGCCTGGAGCCTGCTTCAGGTTCTGTGTCTCCCTCTCTCTCTCTGTCCCTCCTCTGTTCATGCTCTGTCTCTCTATCAAAAATAAATAAATAAATAAATAAATAAATAAATAAATAGCTGCTGGACACATTCACTCGCACCATTCACTGGCACCTCAAAATCAGCACTTCCCCAAGCAAATATTTTTTATAACAGCACTATTCAAGATTGCCAAAAGACGGAAACAACCCAAGTGTCCATCAATAGATGAATGGATGAACAAATTGTGGTATAAACATAAAATGGAATATTGCTCAGCCATGAAAAAAGAAATACTGATACATGCTACAATGTGCTCAAAAACATGCTTAGTGAAAGAAGCCAAACAAAAAAGATCATATGTTGTCTGATTCCATTTATATGAAATATACAGAAATGTCAAATCTACAGAGACAGAAATTGTTAGTTGACAGAGGCTGGGAAGAGAATGGGAGTAGGAGTGATCGCTTAATGGGTAATTTTCGGATTTAACTTTCATGTAGTGTACAATATTTATTAAATGAGTAAGTAGAGTAGATAATAAGAATATGTTCATTTGAACTTTCTAATGCATCATGGTACATAATGCATGTTGTCTGTAGTAGTCAGACTCCAAAATGGCCTCCAACAATCTTCACTCCTGGTAGTCACATCTTTTGTAGTCAGTCCCTTGCCACACTGTAACTAATAAAATATGTCAGGGTTCATAGTATGTCACTTCTGAGATTCGGTTATAAAAGATACTATAGCTTCTGTCTTGGTTGATTGTTCTCTCTGGCTCATGCGCTAGCTCTCTTTCTGTGTGTGTGTGTATATAGACACACTCAGCTGTCACGTTCTGAGCAGCCCTATAGAGAGGCTCAGTTGGAGATTAACTGAAGATGCAGCCAACAGCCACATGAGTGAGTTTAGAAATGGATCCTCCAGCCCCAGTCAAACCTTCAGGTGACTACAGTCCCACTTGATAGCTAAATCTTATGAGAGACCTTGAGCCAGAATCATCCAGATAAGCCACTCCCAAACTCTTGACCCTCAGAAACCATGTGAGATAATGAATATTTGTTATTTAAGTTGCAAACTTTGCAGTAATTTGTTAAGCAGCAACAAATAACTAATGCAACTATTAAAACTCAATGGAAACCATTGGCAATTATTTGGAACTTAGACCAATGAAAGATTTTTTCAGGGAGGAGTGTTTTATCACTAACTTTGTTTAGTGACAAAAGGGTGCCTAGTGATAATATAAAACATGCTGACGTTAGCTGGCTTTCTTATTGCTTTGAAATTCTCCACAGCTATTGCATCCGCTTATTGCCTGTACCCAGAATGAAATGCTCCCAACTGCTCTCATATATCCTGGCTTAGCTTAGCCATTGTCATCCTTCTCTGGAATAACTGGAGTTTCTGATTCTAGCCTCACCCATCTACATTGAATGTATCTACCACAGTGATAGCAGTGTAATCTTTCTAATCTTAAATCTGACCTTATAGCTCAGATTGTAATTCAGGGTGTATAAAGCCCTTTAATAACTCTCTTGTGGCTACAGAATAAACCTCAGATGATTCACAAAACTCTTCATTTCTGCCTATGCAGAAAATACTGTAAAATTTCACTTATTACACAGTAGTATTCTAACTAGGTTGTCATGATCCGGCCCTCACTTAAGCCCCTCTAACCTCAATCCCTACTCACTTCTGCATGTACTGGTAGTTGTAAGTCATGATGAAAGATGTGTTGTTCATTAACTATACATATACTCTTCTGCACATGCTGATCTTTTGCTTGGAATTTTCCAGTTCTCCTCCAGCTCTATCCCTACACTCCATTCCAATTGTATCCCTATTTACTCGGTAAATTCTTCCCCCCGCCCCCCATAAACTATAGCTAAAAATGTCTCTTCTTAGAGGCATTTCCCTGGACTTCCTTAGTCCAAATAACGTGCTTCGTCATATTCTATAGCAATCATGTATTTACATGTCTGTTTTCTCTACTAGACTGAGAACCACTCAAGGACAGGAACAATATTTAATTTACCCTTAGTGCTCTGTTGACTAGCAGTGTCAGCCACCTAGTGTGCATATGATAAACAATGGAATGACTAAATATTGAAAATTAGAGCAACAACAGCAACAAAAACTATCCACTATCACAACATCCTAGCTCACATACTCCTGTAATTTTTACACAAGCATTCCCATATTTTTACATAAATTATCAATTTATAATCATAGTATTAACATGGTTCAGCATTCTGAATTTGTTTTTGTTTTGGATAGCTTTTATTGCTACCTGTTCAAGTTCACTAATCTTTTCTTCTGCGGTGTCTGAGTTGCTATTAATCTTTTCAGGTACACCTTTCATCTCAGGCATTGTTTTTTATGAACAAGTAGAGGTCATAATTGCTAGTTAAATATACCTCATAGTATGGTTGTCAGCTAAACTGTGCCCCTTCATGCCATAACACATAAATCATCTTTCCTTTCTTCCTTCTGCCCCGCCTTCTTTCTTTCCATCCTTCATCCTTCTTCATCAACCTGTTAAAGAGAAATTTCTCAACATAAGTTCCTTTTAAGTTTGAAGCAACATTCCAGTGTTTCTGGTGGTGATGTTGGTGGCAACATATGGTGGTAAAATATACTTTTATAGTGTTTAACCTGTGCCAGGCACTATTCTAGCTCCCACTTGTATATTAACTCATTTAATCTCTCAACTACTTCATTTTACCCTTTCCCAGCTAGGGAGTCGAACAGCCACCTTTTAACCAAGGTAGTCTGACTCCAGAGTCTGTGCCCGTAGTAAAAATCTCAACCTGGAAGGATTTCAGTGAAGACCAAAGGAGGTAACTTATGTGAGAGGGTTTGTAAACTATAAAGTAATTATGATGTTAAAATAATTTCAAAATAATGGTGATGGCAATGATGGTGACAAAATCCAGATAAGACCACAGGAAGTCCTAGGAACAAAAAGAAAGCATTGCTGAGAATCCAGCTATAATTTCAATTCGGGAAATGTACAGGTGCTAAAGAAGCTGAAGATGATGTTTCCTTTACGTGTTCTTTCCTTCTTTCCTAGCTTTCTAATTCCACAGCAACATCAAGGAAATAGAATTACCAATGCCTTCCACCCTGGCTTGGCTAATAATCTACAATGCCACAGAACCCTGACCTAAAAGATAAAAATTGATGGAATTTATAGTGCTGGGTTTTTATTTTTATTGAATACTTCTATGTGATCTTGAAACACGTTACACCTTTTCATTTCAGGACCACATTGAAGAGTATTTTTGTGTGTGTATACACATATGTATGTGTATATATAACGTGTGTACACACACTGGTTAAATCTCAGCTTTGTTTTATCTCATTTCTAATTTTTTTAAAAAAAATCTCTAATATCTAAGAATTGAAATGACTAAATAGTTGTCTTCAATGTTGAGGAGTATAATTTTAAAAAAAAGAAAGAAATGGGGGAGAAGCAAAAATTCTATCTTAACTTTAGATACTTCTGTAGAACTTCTGTCATTGGAGAGAATATTGGAAATATCCTCATTAAGGTATTTGGAGCACATGCACCTTTTCTTGACCTCTTCTGTGAAATCATGAAATCACAGCCTACCTCACACAGGCCTCTAAACATATTGCTTAACATCGGGATATTTTAGAAATTGAAATTACAGTTGAAAGAAATAACCCTCAGTAGACACATGTTTCGTTTGTTTGTTTTTGAGTAGTTCTTCTTTATGTTGATGTAAGAATCTTTGAGGTCTTATGTATAAGCACATATCTTATTTTTTTTTAGGTTTGAGTTATTCTTTAATAAAAAGCTAATATTTTATGGTAGTCTATATCATTACACAATGATGGTTACAAATTTGGATTTCTTTTAACAATACAACTATTCAAGGAGTAGATACATGTTTAATGAAATGATTTTGTTGGTCCTCTTAAAACATTAAAAAATTATCCTGTTAAATCATTTTTTTGTCAGAAGCATTTTATAAACCTGGAAAGCAAAGGCCCAAAAGTTAAAATCTGTCTCTAGGAAATGTTGATCTGCATGAAACCCAAATGTCTAACAAATGTGGCTTGACAACTCCTGGCCTATAGAAAAGAAATCAGACAATAAAGTGAGAGCAATTTGTCTCCTTCCCATTCCACTGGCTTACACCCTTGACTCTTAAACATTTTAAATTACTTTGAGTTTTGATGTCATCAAAGATTATAATAATACTTATCAGCAACCTGTGAACAAACATACTGTTAAGATGAGCCAATGAGTGCAAATAATCGAGCCATGGTTCCTTAAGGGCAGGGTCCAGGTCTTTACTTGCCTCTAGAGTTCATCAACAAATAGTCTCTTGCATACTGATTGTGCTTACTGAATGCTCATTGGATGAATTAATTAGTTACTAAATTATTTCATTTGTCCCTTGGTGGATATGATCATCTGACTTAGGTCAGTTAAAGTGAGAAAGAGGTGAAATCTTTATGGACCACCCTTTCCAAGCAGAGCTTTTTGGGGGAATGCATGTTCTTGATAGTCAACTGAGTCCTTAGTTCCATCACATTCTTAGATACCAGCATCCAACTCCACGCATTACTTGCTAAATTTAGGACTTAGTAGTCTGTCATTACCAACATTAATAAATATTCACTGTAATGGAGTTTCCTCAATCGTGCCCATTTTTAGCTTTCATTAATACGTTTATCAAAAGCAATTTTTAAATCATGTGTACTGTTTGTCTATTTCACTTCTTGGAGGAATTTTTTCTAAAGTTAATACCTACTGTTTGAAATATATGTGTTCCTTTTATCTGTCCAAAATACGTTGGGCCAAAGAGGGGTGGATGGTTGTTGCTGTCATTCCTGCAAGTAACAAAATCGCTGAATGTCTAAATTGGAAAGGATCTTTGAGGACTTTAAAATATTCACTACTACAAATTCTGGAGGATTCCTAGTGTTGAAACACTTCTCCATGTGGCCTCCAATGGATTTGCATGTTGATCAGATAATTAGATAATTGGTGCTTGGAGAGAGGCTCAGACTGGGTTCCATAGGATGGGCATTTGATCCAACATGGTGGGAGGAAGTTGTGAGAGGGCTGAGTCATAAGGAAAAGAATAGAGTGGACCAGGTGAAGAAAGGTGAAAAGTATGGTTGGCAGACGGATCAGAAAAAACTGGAGTAACACAACAATACAATGTGAGTTAAAAGGAGCAGGCATGGAGGGGAGGAAAGAACTACAAGCCAACAAGTAATATAGTGGAAGGAGATGAATCTGGAAAAATGGGAAGGGCCTGGTCAAGAAAGGAGTTGTGAGCTGTGATAAAAAGTGTGAACTGAACAGTGCTTCCCAAACTCTGGTGGGAGATACGGGACACATTCTGAGAAATTTTTAATTTGTGTTTTGTTTTGATGAAAAAAAGTTAAAAAAAAATTTTTTTAATGTTTATTTTTGACAGGGAGAGTGAGACAGAGCATGAGCAGGGGAGGGCCAGAGAGAGGGAGACACAGAATTGGAAGCAGGCTCCAGGCTGCTCTGTCAGCACAGAGTCAGATGTGGGCTTGAACTCACAGACCACGAGATCATGACCTGAGCCGAAGTCAGATGCCTAACTGACTGAGCCACCCAGGCACCCCTGATGAAAAAATATTTTTAAAGAATATTCCACTTAGAAAGATAATAAGATTTTAGTTTCTTAGGGCAGGGGTCTACAAAACAAGGTCTAAAGCCACATATCTAAGAAATAGCAAGCTAGAAGATTTATACTGAACCTCTTAAAAAACAATTCCTTATTCATGACAAAATTCTATTGTAGAGTAAAACCACGGGTTCCCTTGAATATACATTCTTATTTGTTTAACCCACTCAGACTTCTAACATATATGTCAGTCATACTTTCACCTTGCAAAAACTGGCCTTTCTGTTTTAATATTCAGTAAATGTATTACAGACATCACCTAGTTATCTAATGTGGAAGCAAGAGAACTCACAGCCAGTAATTCTCCAAGTTCTGTGTGAAGTCTTTCTAAAAATTCTAAATCCCATTTCCAATTTGCTGATGTTCTACTACAGGGGTGTGTTGCAAAATTTCTAATTTTATCCTTCAATTATTTCAATACTCAGGCAGATGGCATAAGAACAAAGGCATTAATGAATGCTAACTTGTTTGGTTCACTTCTGATTAAGTATAATAAAAAAATGTTTACCCTTGGTTATAAGTGAAACCAGATTAGAGATCTTGGATGGGATAATTGGTGGTTCAATGTCTTTAACTTGCTGCTGCTTCTGCAGGGACACAGTCCCCCATCTTTCACTTCATACAAGCTTCTTATGGCTGACACATCATTCTCTTCCAGCATGTCTCCTTGAAGAGATTTTTCCCGACAACTCTACTTAAAATTTCTAACCCAACTCCCACAAAGTTGCTCTCCTCTCATTATACTTTCTTCATAGAGCTTACCACAGTTTAATGTTGTTTCATTTGTGTCTCTCTCACTAGATGGTAAGCTCTGTGCAGGCAAACACCAAGTAAACTACATCCCCAATGGTATCTATGCGTGTCCTGAATATAGAGTATACTTCTTAAATGTTAGTGAAGGTGTAAATGTACAGCTTCTCTTGGGGAACATCACTCAATGGCTTATGCTCTCCTAAGGGTCATCTTGGCATCAAATTCATTAAGAATCTTTCATGAGCTCCTTCTACCAAACGTGATAAGTATGAAGAACACATTTTAAAGAATTTGTTATTATTTAAAAATTTTTTTTTCTCAGCAAGCTGATATGGGTTTATTAGAGAAATAGCTGACCCAGGCTTGGACACAAACTATACAAAAACCTGGGACAATTTTATCATGCTAGAAAGCAAAAAAAATCGATCAGACTATTGGGATCTGGTAATAATAATAATAATAAAAAAAGACATAGGAGTCAATTCAAAGAGTCTTCCATTGACCAAAGATGGGGCAATTTAAGCACCAATAAGAATAATGACTGTGATTGATTGAAATAAAGAAAATATATAAAAAGCTGTAAGTTCAGAATATTACTTAAAATTGGTTAGGTTTGGAGTTTCCTATGGCATCAATTCATTATTCTCAAAACTGGTAAGTAGGAAGAAGGAAGTATCTTGCTTTGCCTGTGCTAATTGTATTTCAAGTTAACCAAAGAGTTGAAGAAAATTCTTCTCCATAGACAATTTCCAACTAACAAGTGCAGAAGAAATGATAAAATTATAAAACCATAATTTTGTAATACCTAATGAAATAATGGGTTGAGGTAATACTCATGAATGACTCTTTTTTTTTAATTTTTAATATATGAAATTTATTGTCAAATTGGTTTCCATACAACACCCAGTGCTCATCCCAAAAGATGCCCTCTTCAATGCCCATCACCTACCCTTCCCTCCCTCCCACCCCCCATTAACCCTCAGTTTGTTCTCAGTTTTTAAGAGTCTCTTATGCTTTGGCTCTCTCCCACTCTAACCTCATTTTTTTTTTCCCTCCCCTCCCCCATGGGTTTCTGTTACGTTTCTCAGGATCCACATAAGAGTGAAAACATATGGTATCTGTCTTTCTCTGTATGGCTTATTTCACTTAGCATCACACTCTCCAGTTCCATCCACGTTGCTACAAAGGGCCATATTTCGTTCTTTCTCATTGCCACGTAGTACTCCATTGTGTATATACACCACAATTTCTTTATCCATTCATCAGTTGATGGACATTTAGGCTTTTTCCACAATTTGGCTATTGCTGAGAGTGCTGCTATAAACATTGGGGTACAAGGGCCCCTATGTATCAATACTCCTGTATCCCTTGGGTCAATTCCTAGCAGTGCTATTGCGGGGTCATAGGGTAGATCTATTTTTAATTTTTTGAGGAACCTCCACACTGTTTTCCAGAGTGGCTGCACCAGTTTGCATTCCCACCAACAGTGCAAGAGGGTTCCCGTTTCTCCACATCCTCTCCAGCATCTATAGTCTCCTGATTTGTTCATTTTGGCCACTGTGACTGGCATGAGGTGATATCTGAGTGTGGTTTTGATTTGTATTTCCCTGATGAGGAGTGACGTTGAGCATCTTTTCATGTGCCTGTTGGCCATCTGGATTCTTCTTTAGAGAAGTGTCTATTCATGTTTTCTGCCCATTTCTTCACTGGATTATTTGTTTTTCAGGTGGGGAGTTTGGTGACCTCTTTATAGATTTTGGATACTAGCCCTTGGTCTGATATGTCATTTGCAAATATCTTTTCCCATTCCGTTGGTTGCCTTTTAGTTTTGTTGATTGTTTCCTTTGCTGTGCAGAAGCTTTTTATCTTCATGAGGTCCCAATAGATGAATGACTCTTAAAACCATAGAACTTTTAAATGGGTAAATCAGACTGATAATACCAAAACTTCTGATCAATCTTAGTATCACTAAAAATGAGACAATCAGTCATTATGTGTCTCCTGATGTGATATGATGTACATCACATCACCTGTGTATGTTTAGCACCATCTATGAAGCATTCTTTGCCAAAAAAAAAAGTGAACCTGAATGCAATTAAACCTCTATAACTAACCATCACTTTATGTTTTATTATTAGTAGTATTTTTAAATTTAAATCCAAGTTAGTTAACGTATAGTGTAATAATGATTTCAGGAATAGAATTTATTGATTCATCACTTACATATAACACCCAGTACTCATCCCAACAAGTGCCCTCTTTAATGCCCGTTGCCCATTGAGCCCATCCCACCACCCAACACCCCTCCAGCAACCCTCAGTTTGTTCTCTGTATTTAAGAGTGTCTTATGGTTTATCTCACTCTCTGTTTTTACATTATTTTTGCTTCCCTTCCCTTGTTAGAACTAATCATCACTTTAAAAGACACCAAGAGGTTGAAATCAGCCATGTGGGACATTCTATGGAACAAACACCATGATTTCTTTAACAAACAAACATCAATTTAAAAAGTGAGTGGGGGCTAACTTTTATATATTAAAAGAGGCTTGCGCGAGACATCAACCAAATTTAATATGTGGGCATTGTTTCAGTCTGATTTAAATGAACTACAAACGCAATTTTTTAGATAATCAGAGAAAAATGAAAGAACAGGGTATTAGTAGATCTTAATAAATTATGAATTTTGTTAGCTGTGATCATGATATTGTGTTTTAAAACGTTCTTATTTGCTTGAGGTAGATATTAAAGTAGTTGCAGGTGAAATGACATGATGTTTGGGATTAGCTTTAAAATACTCCAGGAAAATAAAAGCATGTTGGTGTATGGGTGAGTGTGTCAGTGGGTGTGGGTGTGGGTGCATGTGTAACAAGAATTACAAATGTTAATAAGTATTGAAGCTGGTTCATTATTCTCTCTGCTTTTGTATTTGTTTGAAAATGATCATGAGTAAAATTAAAAGCTGAGTTTTGTTTTTAAAGTGTTTTAGTATAAAATACAGCAAACATACAAAAAATTCTCTGAACCACTTACAGAAAACATTGAAATATATTCCTACATATCCGCAACCCAGTGCAAAACATGAAAAGTTACCATCTCTACCAGGCCCCTTTGGTGCCTCTCTGAATATCTCACCTTTCTCCTTCAGAGATAACCACCATTCTGAATTTTCTGTTATCTCCTTATATTTCATGTACCTATTCTTACACAATATACTTTTTGTTATTTTTTGTTTTTGAACTCGATACAAATGGAATGATGCTTTATGTTGACTTGCTTCTTCAACATTCATTTTGAAAAGATACATGTTGATGTTTTTAACTGTAGTTTATTCATTTTCACTGCTGTAAAGTGTTCCATTGTGTGCAAGTACCATAGTCTTTTTATCTATTCAATGGTTGACAGACATTTGAGTTGTTAGTATATTGTGAACATTTCTGTATATTTCTCTTGGGGCATATATTGAATACTTTCTTTGAGGTATGTATGTACAAGTGGAACTATTGTGACATAGTATACACGCAAATGAAACTGGGCAATGACAAACTGTATTCTAAAATGGTAGTTGTACCAATTCACACTTTCCCTGGAAAGTAGTTTTCAAGAGTTCCCCCTTTTCCACTTCTTCGCCTACACTTAACATTTTCAGTACTATTTTTTGCCGCTCTGGTAAGTGTGAAATGGTATCTTATTATTTCAATTTGCATTTCCTTTATTATAGAGTGTATCTTTTCAAAGTTATAGGAACATTTATCATTCCTCTTCTGTGAAATATGCATCCATCTTTTGCTCATTTTGTTTTTTCTTACTGATACCAAGGAATTCTTTATATTATTCTACATATTAACTCCTTATAGTTTTGTGGATTACAAATAACTATTTTGTGGTCTGCTTTTTCACTTTCTATACAGAATCCTTTGATGAACCAGTGTTCATAATTTTAATATAGTCAAATTGATCAATCTTGCACTTTTGGTCACCTTATTAAAGGAATTTTTCCCTTCAAAGCTATAAACATATTTCCCTAAATTGTCTTCTAATAGCTTTATCATTAAAATTTTTTTAATGTTTATTTATTTTTGAGAGAGAGAGAGAGGCAGAGAGAGAAGCAGAGCATGAGCGAGGGAGGAGCGGAGAGAGAGGGAGACAGAATCTGAAGCAGGCTCCAGGCTCTGATCTATGAGCACAGAGCCCATCGTAGGGCTCGAACTCATGAACCACGACACCATGACCTGAGCAGAAGTCGCCGCTTAACCCACTGAGCCACCCAAAGTGCCCCATTTTATCTTTTTTTTTTTTTTATTTTAAGTCTTTAATTCACTTGAACTTTTTTCTTTCCCTTTTGTGAGGCAGGGCTCCAATTTCATTTTTTCCATATGGATAGCCAATTGACCTAGAATCATTTATTGAGAAGCTCATTCTTTCTCCACTGCTCTGCAATACCAATTCAGTCATAAATCAAGTGTCCACATAATTGTGTGTGTGCTTCTGTGTTCTTGAACACAGGCTGAATTGTCATCATCCAGAAAAAAGTAGAACAGTCTAAGTTTGGTAATTTCCCTTATCACCTCAAGCATTTCAAACACAAGTTCCTAAAGCACAAGTTAGTTCAGGTCAGTTTTCTTCCCCAAAACATTAAAGAGTCCCACAATGAAACATGTAAGGAACTTTTTAACGTTTGCCTAGCCAGATAGTGAATCATTCTGACCTTCAGATTTACAATAACCTCAACAGTGCCCACTATATATCAGAAACCCAATAAACACTAGTTTCTGTATAGGATTTTTACATAGGTTAACTGTTAATTTTTTAAAGAATACATGATTTGCCTCCTAGCATATCCAAAATGTTCTCATATCAGCTTACACTTATTTTGTTTTGTCAAAATGCATAACCTTAAAATTTGTCCAAATCATGTAAAGATTGTAAGGGTTTCATGACACTGTTTCTTTGTTTTAAAGTATCTAACTAAACCTGCTTTGAAATGTAATGGTATAAAAATGTAACTTTAACGAAATCATGCATTCCATGTCAGTTTGGTTTACCTTTTGTGCTGTTAGGAAAACAGACTCTCAGAAAACCAAATTGACAAAACAAAGTAATCAAGGTCTATTTAATAACAAATGAATTTTTTATTACATTTTATTAGATGTGCAAGGACTCCAATTTGGAGGTGCTTCCTTACTCTATTTGTACATTTTGGTATTATCTCTTTTTGAGCTAGAATATAAAAGTCTTCTACAGGCTGCTTCAGGAACCAATTAACTCCATTAAATTATAACCAGTTACATAGTGAACTGAACCACTGCTGTCTGGGGCTGTCTAGAACTGTGACAATTAGGAGATGGAGACAGGCAGAAAGAGAGAGATTGATTTTATATGTCACTGAAGCACGCTGCAACAATATGCCAGTGTGACTTTCAAAATGGCCTTAAAATATTCCAAACTCAGGAGTTTCCTTGCTCCTGAGTGGGAGTTGACAGACTGTCTGGCAGCATTAGAAAGAGGCAGAGAAGAGCTGATGTCTATATTGTGTCCTTTAATAATAACATTCTGCCTCTTTGCGGCATCTCCACCTTAGAAGGATCCATCTATTTGTTGTGAGGTGTGTGTGTGTGTGTGTGTGTGTGTGTTTGAGAGAGCTTTGCCTCCCCTTGTGCAGAGGGCACGATTTCACCCCTCACATCTGGGAAAACCAAACCAAAGGATACTAACCCTCCCAAGGTCACCTAGAAAATTAAGTGTTGTGGTCTGGGGGTTGGGAGAACAGAACCCAGGTGTCCCGACTCCAGCTTTGTGGTTGGACACTAAATCATTTTCGATTTCTTACGAAAAAAAAAAAATCATTGGGCGGGTGGGGGGGGGGGAAGAGTGAGAAATTGATCAGATTTCCTCCGCTGTCTCCTTACTTCCCCTCCCCCTTACGGCGATAAAAACTCAAGAAAGGAAACGAGGTGTCCACTTTGCAGTTCTTAAACTGGGTCCCCCAAGTCACCCCCCACCTCCCATCGCCCACACAAAGCGACCCGGGTTCCCAAGGTTTCCGCTCGTCCAACAGCGAGCCCTGGAAGTGAGGAGTGGTTAAAACTCAGCCCTCACCTCCAGCGGGTCCCGAGCTCCGCGGCGCCCAAGCCCCGCCCCGCCCGCCCTTCCCCCCACCGCCTCGGCGCGCCAGCCCCTCTCCCCTCTCCCAATCCGGCGCACCCACCCCAGATGCCGCCTGGCACTGAGCGAAGCCGTCGTCGCCGCCGCAGCAGCACTTTCCACTTGTACTGATCACCTCCCAGCCCCGCTCTGCCTGCTCGCCGGAGCGGAGAGCGGCCCGCGCGCCAGCCCTTGGCAACCTCGGAGCAGTCGGGCTCCGGGAGGCAACTCCTTGGGAGCGCCCTGTCCAGGGTGCCCTCTGCGCTCTGCAGTGTCTTTCTCTCTGCCTGGGAGGAGGAGAAGAAGGAGGAGGAGGACGACGACGACGACGTCTGGTCCGGGCTGGGAGGTGGAGCAGCGGCAGCCGCCGCCGCCGCCGCCGCCGCCGCCGGAAAGGGAGAGGCAGGAGAGATCGAGACTTGGAAACCCCAAAGTGCCCGCGACCCTGCACGGCAGGCTCACGGCAGGCTCCCTTCCAGCTTCATGGGCAAAGTGTGGAAACAGCAGATGTACCCTCAGTACGCCACCTACTACTACCCCCAGTATCTTCAAGCGAAGGTAAAGGGGCGCCGGGGGCGCGCGCGCCGGTCGGGGCCCGTGCAGGGGCGCGCGCGGCGAGCCCCCGCCACCCCCGGCGGAGTTGATGGAGGGTTGCTAACTATAGCGCTGGCCTGGGCGGCGCGGGGCGGCGCGCGGGGCTGCGGCTGCCCGGGGAGCGGAGTGCGGGGATCGGGTTACAGAAAGCCGTGGGGGGAGAGACTAGACAGGAAAGAGCCGCCAGCCCCTTCCTGGCCCGGGAGGCGGGGAGGGTCGCGGGGCCGAGCGGCGCCCCTCACCGAGCGGTGGCTGCTCAGCCGCCGATGCCTGGGGCTCCGCGGCAGGACCCGCGGCCGGCGCGGCTTTTCGACCGCTTCTCCTTGGGCCTCGCCCTGCGAGCAGTAACTCTTGCCTTCCCTCGGAGTGGTGCGCAGCCCCGGGGCCCCCAGGGACGCCCCTCAACCTCCCGCGCGCGCGATGACTGGGGCTTGAAGTGGGGGGACGGGACATTTTCTTCCCCGCCTACGGCCTTGCGCGCCCGCCTCTCGCCTTGATCTTTGTGCGGTGTGGCACTTCACCTGGTTACTGATTTCTACTTTTACGCTGGTGTTTTGGGTGAAAAAGTGGCCAAAGTTCACTCCCCGTTCACTGATGTTCCTTTTAATCTATCCTGTAGGTTTTGCAAAGGAAGGACAATGGGCAGATTTCAGTGCAAAGAAGTGACTTTATATATAGTTTAGAAAAATGCTACCTTATATGTTGACCACAGTTCGATTTCCAGTGGTGCTTTCTCAAAAGTGGCCTTGACATACTCTTAGGTAACACAGCTGATGACATGTAGCCATGCAAATTGCGACTGACTTTCTGGAGACCCCGGGTACCTTGTTAGTGGGCCTGTCTTATTTTTTCAGTGAGATTTGAGGCATTCCGAACTCATTAAAATAAATATATGTGTATATATATATATATATGGTGGGCCCATGAAGAGGGAGGGTTTCACTGCTTTGGAAGCTTCTTCCATAATTTGGGAGGGTTGAAGTTGGATGCAGCAGCCTTCTTCAGCGATTAGCATCTCCTATCACTACCCCAGGTGCCTTTCTAGATCACAAAAGAATCAAGTATGGATGCAGTGTCTGAACTTTCTTTGGTAGGTTGTAATCATGTCCTCCTTGCTGGCAGAGGACATTCCTGGCCTGATGCAACGAATCTCTGATTCAATCTTGATAAGCTTTTCTTTCTTACAGTGTGTGTGGTCCGCGTTATGTACCTACAACATAGCTCTGTATTTTCTCATGTAAAAAAGGACACTTGTCAGCACTGAGACCAGAAATTTTCGAGTAATCAAGGACCTCCTTTTTGTTCCCCTCAATTCTCATCTTACTTTGGGTGGCCAGAAAGCAGCAAGATGGTAGAAGCAAGAATACTCATTCATTTCTGTGTGGTCCCCACATATTTGTTTTCAGAGACCCAAGGGAGGTGCTCATTTTTTTGTGAGATACATTGTAAATACAGGTTGTTCAAAGAAATTTTGAGGTATAATCAATGCACTACCTTTTAGATATCATATATGTTTAATGCACTTGTTTAAATTATGCAGCATCGGGTGCCTAAAGGACAGCGTATTCAACACTTAACTATATGAATAATAAATAGATACACGCAGGTGAAGAAGAAAAAGGGCCATGTTTCTACAGGCACATTCACCTTAGTAATTTTTATGTACCATTAGTAAGTTAGAAACCAAGTACATAGCATTTAATATAGCTAATGCATTGCCATTTGGCTCTTTTTGCCCCGTAAATAATTGAAGAGAGAGACAAACGGCAAGAGCCTGCTCCAGTAATTAGGGTCGGATCCCAGAAAGCTTTAGGGCCCATTTTCTGAAAGTGTGCTTCCTGCGTAAAGCATTTAATATTGATTTGTGTTACTGTAAGTGACATTCTCAAAACATATCTTGCTGTTTCTACTATGAAATTTGAAATCCTATTACTCGGAATTTCTTTGTTTCAGGAGAAAGACACACATACCGACTTGACCTATATAACGTGGTATTAAAGTTCGATAATTAAACCTAAATTCCCTACTGTACGTATCTTGATTATCCCAGAAAGGGGTATCTCCTAAAATGTAAAGTGACCAGATGCAGATTTTAGGTAAGCACAGTTTGAAATGCATAGCTCTGTTTTTTCTCCTTGACGTATTTGCTGGTAACATGGTAGTGTGAGTCATTAAAAAAAAAAAAGTGACTTTGTTTGATTGGTAGTTAGTTTAAAAACAAGTGTTGCCTAGTCTACCTAAAGAATTAATATTCTCACTTAGAATCTGTTGTGTACGGTGATGATCCTTGCCTATGTGTGTCTTTTAACCTTCCTGAAACATGCGATAGAAAACATCAGTCTGTTTAAAGTACAGTGATGTGTTTGCTGGTCAGGGTTGTTTTGAAACTTCTGTTTGGAAACTATATCAAAAACTAAGTAATGGCATGGTTGTTTACAAAGTGATATTTGACTTAAACTTGCAATCGGGAGACGGATGTGATGGTTTTGAATCAAGAAAGAATACATGGATGGGATTTCTTTTCAGCAGGAGGAATACATACCAGTTAAAATGACACTTGAGAATGAGTTTTGTTTTCCTATGTTAAGAAATTAACATATGTCAAATAATTCTTCTTGAGTTACTCATCCAATTAGAGACTGTTGTAAATTTTATTTCGTATTTTTTCCCCATAAAAACATCTTGGTCACTTCTCCAGTTATTAACAACAACAACAACAACAACAACAACAATCTATGCAGTTCTGTTACAGCGTGACCATATCAGCATGCTTTGTCCTTTGACAGAAAGAGAAATAATTTGACAGAAATCATTAGAAAAGTAGTACAGCTGCATTACACATAAAGTAAATCGGACGATGGTATGGAAGGGCGGGCATGGGCGGAAATGAGGAGATTGTGAAATTTTCTTAATATCTTAGTGTGGAGTAACATAGATTAGAAGTAACCTGATTTTACATGCTTGTTGGGTTTTTTTTGTGTTTCTCTGTCAGGGTGGTCTTATCCCAGCAGGCTTTCTTTATCACCTGACACGTTCATTCTACGAGGTAGTTTGATGTAGCTTCGTAAATGTAAGCACATACCGTTCTAAAGGATTTTCTGAATTATAAATGACCTGTGGTATGTTATGAAACATTAAATTTGGTATCCACTTTTCAGCTACACAGGAAAAAAATCTGATAATTTAACATATTTTAGCCTAAAGATTTGTATGTGCACATTTTCAAACATTGGCTGTATTAATTTCACTTAGTATAAAGTCACTCCTCACGGTCTGTTTATTTCAGAGATCCTACAGCCTACATTACTGCCAATGCATGTATGCAGATATATATGGGAATTGAAATACTTCTTATTTCTTTTGAAGAAAGGAAAGTACAAAATGTTCTTTACATGCTTAGCTAATATTTTGTACCAACTAAATGCAGTGTACACATTTGTGATGTATGTTCATAGTTATCGAAAGATATTTCTATAAAACATACCATTTTGAAAGCTTGGCTTTTAAGTTTTTATGCATAAACAGTATTGTCTGTACGCTAAAGAAGTCTTTCTAAAACAAAAGCTTCTTTTAAAGTTATCTTTATATGTGTATGCTAAAGAACATATCACCTAGCTTCAAAATATGAAAAATAACGAGTGATATAATTTGGGATTGTGTTAATAAAGGCTACCAGAACAAAGTAGTTTTTCTGTATTGAATTTTTGTGTGCATTAACCTTTTGTTGAATTCCTTAACTTTTACTTGGTACCCATATAACTGTTGTGTCAATCTGTTTCTCTAGGGCTTAGGGTTTATGATTTGATACATGGAACGACTGAGTATAGTAGGGTGGTTTGGAGATACAGAAGCATGATATTAGAACTTAGGGTGCTTTGTGTCCTAACAAGTAACTGCGTTTATACAACGAATAAAGTTTGCTTAAATAGATCAATACAGCCAAGTAATATTTTATACCCTGAATACACACCTTCGTTCCTTTGGTGAATGAGATAGTGTGGCTATCTAGAAGTGGTATTGGAACGCCCAAGGTCATGGGATGGTTAAAATGAACATGCATTGTAATGCAGTACTGTAGCATTCTTCCCCCGAGATAGCTATTTCTTTTGGATTTTCCATAGCATCTATTATATTTTTATATGCTGGGAGCTAAATCTCAAGCTACTGGAAAGGAAAAGGAAAAGAGAAGTGAAGTAGGAAAGTTTTCAGTCATTTAGTATTAGTATAACTAGATATACCTTACATGGTTGGCAATCTTGGTTTTGAGTTTAAGTTCAAATATGGGCAATTTCCATGTAATGCAGTTTCAAGAAAAAACATTTTAAAACTTTACTGATATATTGCTCAGACTTTGTATTTGGTTTAATGGTTTATTGGAACTTTAAAATTACCCCAGCTTACTTAATGAGTACTAAAATTTTAAGTTATGGGTCTTTTACCTAAAGACAAAAGGGCCTTTCTTTCTTTTATTAAATTGAGCATTTCCAGAAAATAAAATATTTCTCCCCATGTCTACTTAACCAGTAAAAATCATGTGAGAGAAATATGTACAATGGAAGGATAAGTGCTTAGTAAAAATGATACAGACACTTGAATATTGTTCATTGTTTTTAAGGATGAGGAATTTTTTTGTCCAGTTTGTTTTTTATTGGATGCTTAGTCTCACTAATGTTTACTCTCCCCAAGCATGGTCTTCTCGCCCACTGTAAGTCTCTCTGCAAAGGATATCAACACCTCCCTAGTTTCTTGCTTGATTCACAAAACAGTAGGTGCTAAATAAATGCTTGTTAGTGACTATTATTATTCAGAGTAAGTACATGTGAATTTTTTTAGACCAGGAAAAAAATGTAGACCAAAATGTACAAATATAATAATCCAGTCTGATTTTCTATAGCAATCTCATTATAGTTTGATTTGCATTTTGATTTATTTTGTTACCATTTTGACAACTTTAAATTGTTTTATGGATTGAGTAAGATCCCTGGGAGGAATCACATATCAGTTGGTCAGTGCTTCATTTATGGAATCAAAAGTGCTATTTTGTACATTCTTCATTAAAGCCTATGGTGCCAGAAAAAAAATCTCATAGTATTATATTGAGGTGGGAAATGTTACATGTGATGAATTGGTGACTCAGAGCCTGTCTTTGTTTCCTATCAGTGGCCCCCACCAACATAATTGAAACTTTTTCCTGCTCAGTTTTCAAGAAAATCAGCTTCTTAAATGTATTTCAGACTCGGTAAAAACATGTATTCATTTAATGGATAACAACTAAAATATAAACTAGCATTGAGGTGTTCAGAATTAGTCCTCTCTCAATTACTGACTGTTGCATAACCCTAAACAAGACATTCAGCTACCTAGCTTGTTATCCCATTCATTGGGGTTAGAGGAATGAGCAGGAACGTATCAAGTTGCTCTGAAGTAAAAGTACTATATTTAATGTAACGTAGCTTTATTAAATAAAATGTAGTAATGGTATGTGAGTGATTTAAATGTAATGCCATAGTATTTGGTGTCAGATCAAACCATATGTTCAAAATTGAACATTGGACTTGGAGGTTTTATGTGGAATGAATTTAAATGTTCTGGCTTTCTTTTCTCTATTGTTTTAATGGGTAGATAGTCAGACCTGATGGAAGTTGGTTGTGCCTCATGAAGGCAGCACTTGGAGGATACAGACTTTCACCAGTGGGAGCTTGGCCGAGTGATACACAGCAAAATGTCTTCTTAGAACCGTGTGTGTGAAACACATGCAAACTTGAGCACACACACTAATTTGGTAACAGAAACTAAACATTTCTTCCTACGAAGGGGAAGTATAAAGGGGATGGTGATGGTTAAGCTAATAACAAACTCAACACATATCTCCCATAGTTGAATTCCTTACTTTTTCTTAATGTATTTTGTCTCCTTAACATAATTATATGAATATCTTAATTTTTCAAATAAGCACTGGAAAAGAAGTGTGTCAAAGGTGGTGAGAGAGAGAGAGAGAGAGAGAGAGAGAGAGAGAGAGACAGGGAGAGAGACAAAAAGGGGGGGGGCAAAAATCAACACCCAGTCCTCCTGGGGGAGAAAACATACAGAACTGAACACTGTCCTTCTCTATACATTGTCTTTTAGCTAATTCTTAAATGGATGCATTTGTCATTTTAGAGGATGGAGAACAGTTTTCTAGATGATAAATATGAAAACCTAAATCCTAAAAGAGATTAGATGCTAATATAAACAGTTAATTTGCTTTTCAAACTCTGGCATTTTAAACACAATGCCTGGTGGATGATTTCTAATGTTGGCTGTAACATCTGTATTCTGGAATTAGGTTAAAGTTTTCAGCTGGTAGCTTGTTGAAAAATTGCTGAGGTTCATGAAGGACTGACATACCAACTAATCGGTTGTATTTTCTGAGTGATCCCAGAGCACCATTCTCTGCACTTGAAATTGGGAAAGGTTAGGGAGTATAATAGCTGGTCCTTGCTCTCTAGCATCTCATCAGCTACCAGGAAAGACAGAATAGACACAATACAAGAAAAGAAATAAGTGAAGAAAAATATTTACAAAATAGTACACCCAGGAAGGTAACGTATCAACCAGAAGTCTGAGTGACAGAGAAAGCCCTGAGATATACATCTGTGAGATTAAAAACACTGCCATTGTGTTTTGTGAGAAAAAGTAAAGGGCATATAAAGGCCACAATAAACCTGGGAATTTTAGAAAGAAATTGGGGCTTTAGATTAATGAGTGAAAATGTCTTGAATTGATAATCAGCATTGTTTTGTATTTCTTGTGCTTTATAATCCTTTTATGAGTGCTTAGAATGTTAAAGAATAACACTTTTTTTGGTACTTTATGTTAACTCCTTCCCCACAAAGTTTCATATGCAGTTACCGTATTTTACATTGTTATTTTTCAAGTTTTAGGCTTATAAGTGTGCTACGAAGCCAACCTATTTGGGTTGTGACAGGCTGAGAATATCATGCTTAAGTGATGACATAATGGTTACACAGATTTGTTACTCTTATTGTTTTAAACCATTTGAAATGATGTTTATTTCTTCTAATTCATTAGGTGTGCTCACGGCAAAGGGAGAAAATGTTTTGTTATGCTGCTAATTACATCATTGTGTGCCTACAATCTACAAGTTGATAACGTATCTATGTGAGCTGTTATTTCTTTAGAAAATAACAGATTTTTTATTATTCATGATCTTTCATAGGTATAACTATTTTTTTCTCTAGCTTTAATTCTTCTAAAATAAGCTTTCTTCGCCTCTGCAAATGAAACGATGTGCTTTGAGAGTCACGTTGTCCTCTGGCCTCACTGGCCTCACTGGGGAACATAGAACCCTCCCCTCTCTGGCTGCCCACTGAACAACAGGTGCTACTGGGCTTCCTCCCAGATGAAGAGTGATTCCAGGGAAAGGTTTTGTGCAAAAAAACGAAATATTTTCACAGATATCACAAATAATTTTTACCGATCTTGTAGGAAAAGTAAAGTGTGTGGATCTGTTTTAGATGATACCAGTTTTGTTTTTTTTAATCAATTGAAAATTTTACTAATTAGAATGGGAAGAATTGGATGGATACATCATCATGGAATACTGTGCTCTCTTAACCTGAGTTTCTTGGGGGAGGGGAGAAATCAAAGTTGCCAAAAGTGAATTTTAGATTTTAAACTTCCATTTTTATTATGCTTAAGCTCTTCAAATGACACTATGCCATTTCCCTTATTTAACAATTTTTAGACATGGTGATTTTGAGAGCTACCATTGGTAGTATATTTGTACTGGAGAACTTCTAAATCCTTCCTTACCTATAGAATAATACTAGCTGCTTGTAAAGTCTCAAATAAAATATTTGGTTGTAAGCAAGAGTGACATTTTATTAAAAATTTGTAATACCATCACCTTTACCTTTGTCTTCTCAACAGCATTTGGATTCATCAGTGAATAGGCTTTTGACAAATACAGACATTAATAAAAAGACAAATTTGGCAGTTTTTATTTTCAGGTCATTAACTGATATATTCTCAAAACTTTCTTTGCCTCCTGCAAAGCACAACTTTGATTAATTTCATTGTTTTAAAAATGGAAGCCTTAACGAAAAGAGGTTCCTAATCTCAGCCTCTTCTAGGTTTCATTCCACATGATTGTTTGCACTTTTATTTAAACAACAACAACAACAGCAACACAAAAGGAATTGGCTACCAGAACACTTTCTATAGCAAAAATTCTATAGCTGAAAGATGATATTTTTCTAGAGCTCTATGTGATTTGTTCAGTGATTGGGTATGACTTAACCTACAAGTGAATTGTTTTCAAGTTTGTTCTGAAAAGTTCACTTATCAGTTATGTAGAACTTGAAACTCATCTAACATATTTCATACATAAATTGTTATCCTTAGTGGTAGGGCCCACAGCCAACCTTTAAGAGCCTGTAAAAGTAATCCACTTTATAATTCACAGGTACTTGTTCCAGTACTAATCTCATCATAGAACCAAAGCACCCTTTTGGGCAATGTTTGGGGGAGGGACGCGGTGCATGAGTATTCAGAGTTGAAATTCCAGGTTCCAGGAACCCATCTTTGCATCCTTTAGGGGGGTGGGTAGGTTTTCCTAACTCCCCTGACAGGCTGTGGGAAGACAAGAGCTCCCTGCAGTCCTTCAGTAGGGCTTTGAGCTTCTAGGACTTGGGGACTGGGTTCCAAGAAGAGATGGGAGGTGTGGCTTGTGAAGTCCTTTGAGGTGTGGACTCTGGAGCTTCTCACTGTGTGCGAGGCCCTGGGAGCCTGATTTATTCCTTATTCCCTGGGACACTAGCTTCCTACTCACCTATTTTCTTACGCTGGCCTCAGCGATAACACCCCCCCCCCCCTACCTCCAGCCCCAAAACTCACTTTAAAAAATGCAGTCCCAGGTTTTCTGCATTTCATCCCTTGCCCCTCATTGACTAGATGATTACAACCTCACTGCTTTGCTCGCTCTCCTCCAGCATCAGATCAAGCAAACACCTTGTGAGGCTGGAAACAAGAAGGAAACAAAATGACAAAGAACAAACTGTCCAGTTCCATCACTTCTCTTATTTTCATCTAGTTCTGGTCCAACAAGGGCTCATAACTCATAGGGGAACTCTAAACCTTGAGAATTTGATGATGGCACTTTTCCATTAACCTCAAATATTTACCAGGACAGCCTGTGGAGCACAGGTTAAGAATCCTACCCTGAGAGGAAGTCAGAACGGAACCAATCTGTGCTTAAGAGGATGATTCAGACCATGGATCCCCTGGTATTTTGTTTCTGGAGTGAAGAGCCTGCAAAGTGGGAATGTGTGAGGGAAAAGCCCATGGGTTTGGGCATTCTCAGGGTGTTTCCTCTTTCTTTTCTCCTTTTCCCCTACTCCCTTCTTCTTTTCCCTTCTCCCCTGCTCCTGCCCCCAGTTTTTCTTACTGCACATTAAGAGTAGTGTCAGTCTGGACTTACTTCTGACTAGCTACTGGTCTACTGGGGTGATTGTTGCATACAAGCTATTCCCAAATCAGGGACCAAGTGTGTCTAACTTAACCTGACTGAAAAAAAAAAAATCTTTATTAACTCTTAATGCTACAGATTATGATTAAGAATTTGCTAACTACAATTGCCTCTTTGAATCAGATTTTCCTTCTGAATCTTTATCCAATTTTATGTGGAAATTTAAAATAAAATTTTATTTGGCAATGTATAAATGTTGTTACAGAAGTGCAGACATGATGTAATACTTTGAACAAAAGAGAACATAATTAGCATAATAGAAAGTATTTTGATGACCAATGCTACTCCTAATGAGATTAGAATTTAATTATGAGATAGTGAAATGGTAAACTGTTTACATTTTTCTTCACCCATACTGATATTTAAAGTCACACAGAATCGTTTTTTTCTATTTCTTGGATATTTCACAAACTGATTCTTTATCTAGAAATAATTGCAAGAGTACTGTGTGTTTTTTACTTGGCTAAAGACTGAAAACAAGGTATGTTTCTTATTTGGTAGTAGTTCCTCAGATTTTCATTTTAGTAGCAGAAATCTTAAATGCTGATTTTGATTGCTTTTTTAAGGAATAGATTTCTTAACATACAAATAGGATTTCAAATGACAGTGGGTGATCTGTGGAGTTCTCTTTTACCCCTCTGTCTCTGTCACAAAATTCAAATTCATGTTTCAGCAGTACAGGATGTTCTTCAGTGCACATCCTTTGAGCCTTCAAAATTTGATTTGACTGTGTGGTCTGACGATAGCATGTGCAGATAAGTACATTGTGATAGTAATCTGTGTGTCTGGGCCCTAATGAACATCTGCTTTCTAGGGCGCCACGACAGCACCTTTCTTTGTTTTTCGTCCTTTGCCTTTTTGATTTGAATCTTGTTAAACCCTGAAAATGGGGCTGGTTTTCAATATGCAAATGTTCCTGTCTCCCTTTTTTTTGGGGGGGGGGGGGCGGTGGGAAAGCCAGATATTTTAAATATGAATGAATTGGGAATTTAAAAGGAATCTGCAGAAAGCACTAAGCTATAGTTCTACCATTGACAACTCAGACTTATTGTACTTAAAATGATGTAGTTAAGATCATGTAGTTGGAACTACCTGGCAAATTTAATTAACTTCAGCAAACACTGAGCAGGCATGGTATTAGGCTCTGGGAGGTGCAAATATGTAAATAAGACATGATTTGTGCCATCATGGAGCACAATGGGATAATTTTGTTTACTTGTGTGTTTAAAATTTTTATTGAGGTAGAACATACAGTGCACACATTTAAAAATTTTTTTAATGTTTATTTTTGAGAGAGTGAGAGAGAGAGAGATATAGCATGAGTGGGGGAGGGGCAGAGAGAGAGAGACACACACACAGAATCTGAAGCAGGCTCTGGGCTGTCAGCACAGAGCCTGACATGGGGCTTGAACCCACAAACCGTGAGATCATGAGCCGAAGTCGGATGCTTAACCGACTGAGCCACCCAGGTGCCCCATATAGGACATGCATTTTAAATATATAGATTAAGGTATTCCTTAATCTGGGTGGCCACCCAGATCACTATATAATATTTCTGGCACCCAAAAGGCACCCTCATTTCTTTCCCCAGTTTGTACTCCCCAAAGGTAACCACTAGTCTTACATTTATCTTTATATATTGGTTTTACCTATTCTTGTACTTGATAAAAGTGAAATCCTATAGTATGTATCCTTTTTTGTCTAACTTCTTTAGTTCATTATTATTTTGCTTTGATTGATTCAGTCATGTTGTTATGTGTAGCAGTTGCTTGTTCTTTGTTTAGAAAATTTTTTTTTAATTTGAGAGGGAGAGAGCGAGTGCGAGTAGGGGAGAGGGGCAAAGGGAGAGAGAGAGAATCTTAAGCAGGCTCCACGCTCAGTGCTGAGTCCAATGTGGGGCTGGATTCCACGACCCTGGAATCATAAACAGCCAAAATCAAGAGTTGGACACTCAACTGACTTGAGCCACCCAGGAGCCCCAGTTCTTTTTTTAATAGTAATTCCTTCATGGGGTATACCACAATTGATTTATCTGAGTGTTTTGATTATTTCAATTTGGGGCTAGTATGAATAAAATTGCTATAATTATTTTTGTTCATATCATTTGGTCAATATATGCACACACTTGTAAGAGAGAAACTGGTATGTCATAGGGTATTTGTATGTTTGGCTTTGGTAGATATTACCAGTTTTCTACTCCCACTGGCAAAGCATGAGAAATGTATTTGCTGTATATGTCACTAATACTTGGAATTCTCAGCCTTTAATTGTAGCCCCAACGGTAGGTGGTATCTCATTATGGTTTTAATTTGCATTTCCCTGATGATTCATGATATTGAGAACTTTTTCATGTATCTGTTGGCTAATTGGTTATCTTTTGTCTTTTAAATGTCTTTTAAGTTTTCTGCTCATTTTTAAAAAATACTAGGTTTATTGAATATAACTTGCATAATATACAACTCAACCTCTTGCTCACTTTTTATATTGAGTTGTCCTTTTTATTGGTTTGTAGGTTTTAATTTTTTTTTTTTTTTTTCTGAGAAGGAGAGAGAAAGAGGGAGAGAGAGCCGGGGAGAGGCAGAGAGAGAGGGGGACAGAGCATCTGAAGTGGGCTCTGCACTGACAGCAGCGAGCCCCACGAGGGGCTTGAACTCGCAAACCACGAGATCATGACCTGAGCCAAAGTCGGATGCTCACCTGACCACCCAGGTGGCCCAGTTTGTAGGTTTTTAAATATAGCCAGGATGCAAATCTTTTACCAGTATATGTATGAGAATATCTTATCCCAATTTCCAGTTTTCCCTTTAAGTGTCTGGTTAGTATTTTCTAATAAATGGTAGTTGTTAATTTTAATGAAGTCCAATTTGCCCACCTTTTATGAATATTACTTTTTGTGTCTGTTTAAGAAATCTTTGCTTATTTTAAGGTCATGAAGATTATATTCTATATTTTCTTCTAGAAGGTGTATTTTACCTTTCACATTCAGGTCTGCTATCCATTTCTAATTAATTTTTGCATTTAGTGTGGACAGGGTCAGGATTCCTTTTTTGCTCCCCATCCCATATGAATATCTAGCTGATCCAGCACCATTTATGGAGAAGACATTTTCATTTTCCCCTTTGAATTTCAGTGTGGCCTTTGTTGTAAATCAGGTGACCACATTTATGTGTTTCTTTTTCTGGACTTTCTCTGTGATTCCCTATGCATCCTTTTGTCAGTACTACAGGGTCTTAATTACTATAGCAATAAATTAAGTGTATATACTTCAAAGTGGTCTTAACTATCCTAGATCTTTTGAATTTCTTTATAAATTTTAGAATCAGCTTTTCAATTTCCATAAAAAATAAATATAAGATTTTTATTGGAATGGCATTAAATCTATATGTCAGTTTTTGGAGAATTGATATCTTCCAAACTGTAAATATATCTATTCTTATTTATTGATGAACTTGCCACTTTGAAGTAATTGACAATAAAATACAATGGAAAATATTTTTTAAATGCTTGTTCCAATAATTTTTTCAAGATCTATAGTATGATAGTTGCCTTAAACTCTGTTAAGAAAAATTTTTTTGAAACGGGAGAGAATATTTATGGACACCTGGGTGGCTCAGTTGGTTAAGCCTCTGACTCTTGATGTTGGTCATTTCAGGTCATTATCTCATGGTTCGTGGCTTCAAGCCCTGCATCGGGCTCCACACTGACAGCACATAGCCTGCTTGGAATTCTCTCTCTCCCTCTCTCTGCTGCTTACCTGCTGATGCTCTCTCTCTCTCTCTCTCTCTCTTTCTCAAAATAAATAAAACTTAAAAGAATTTTTTAAAAAGAGAGAATATTTATTAGAGATCAAAATTAATTTTGAAAAGTAGGTTACTAAAACACAATTTAAGAACAGATGAGGTTCTTTTTTTGATTTTTCTTGAATGCATTTCAAAGTATAACTGCGTTTCTCCTTAATACTTCTTATTCTCCTTTTGAGACTTTATTTGACATGACGTGCCATCATCTCGTCTTATATATTTATATGCATAATAATATATTGAAAATTGGTTTTGTTTGGAGAATTTTCTGTCACCACTTGTGATTTTGTAAGCAGCTCTGGAGATTGTGAAAACAGAGATTGGGAAGTACTACTTAGGTATGAACTTCTAAGCAACAGGACATACTGCTCCATGGGCGTTGGCACCTTCAAACTTTTTCTTAGATGTTTTAAAAATCATATACATATTTTTTCATGCTTTATTATTTAAGTTTTTTAAGCTTTGATTATTGCTGTATTCAGCCAGCCAAGAACAACTCCATAGAACTTTCAAAGCTTATTAGTTCTGGCTAGGTTAGCTTAGGTTGAGCAGGAGGTTGAATAGACGAGATTCTGGGAATTTGTAACATTCAGGAATTGCAGAATGTTAGAACTGGAATCAACTTTTAAGATAATCTGGTCCCGGCTACTCATTGTGCTGATGAGGAAAGCTACCCAAAGTAGAGAGACAGAAGCTGAGCTCAGAGGGTCTGAGTCGGGGTAGGGGGGCTGGTGAGGCCTGATCTCACATGATTGGTCAGTGCCGCGGCCAGAGAGGAAGAAAAGAAAAGGGAGGCCACACACAGTTCTAGCAGTCATTCCAGGAAGTTAATCACAGAAGTCGATGAGTGTGAATGGGCCAGTGTCGCCAGCTGGTGCCTGATCAGAAACCAGTAGTGGTCACTGTGTCCGAGGTCACCCCAGCAGGGAGGGCCAGCGAGACTTCTGCACTTACTTCCACTGGCGTGGCTGCTGCTTCTGGTTTGCCAGAACAGTATCCAGAGCCGATTCTGCTTTGTTCTCAAGTTTCTAACCTTGCAGATTGGCTAGGAAGCCCATAGCCGGGCTCTGCTCATCCTCCATGGCGTTTGGCCTTTTCATGGCTTTGTTCTGCTTCTGGATTCCTCCATGTTCCTGAGGGTCTTTGTTTTTATAGTCCTGAATCTGGAGCCATGACCCTCTCACTTTTTCAGCATGCCTGGAGCCTTCCCATGTTAGCAAAATAGATGCTGAACTACTTCATTCTTTTCTTTTTTTTTTTTTTTTAATTTTTTTTTCAACATTTATTTATTTTTGGGACAGAGAGAGACAGAGCATGAATGGGGGAGGGGCAGAGAGAGAGGGAGACACAGAATCGGAAACAGGCTCCAGGCTCTGAGCTATCAGCCCAGAGTCTGACACGGGGCTCGAACTCACGGACCGCGAGATCGTGACCTGGCTGAAGTCGGACGCTTAACCGACTGCGAGATCGTGACCTGGCTGAAGTCGGACGCTTAACCGACTGCGCCACCCAGGCGCCCCTGAACTACTTCATTCTTGCTAACCTTTCTCTGTCCTGCCATCACTACCTGCTGTGACATGTTTGGTCACCACAGGAAACAAACAAACAAACAAACAAACCAGAGAGACTCTGATTAAACATCTCCTTTTTTGTTGAAGGTCAACCACTCTGATGGGAACTGCCTTCTTCCTAATGTCAAACACACCCCACTAGTCTCCAGCGTGTCTTGTTTTTTCACGAGATATTTGAACATAGTTGGAAGCCTTCAGTACTCATCATATGATCAGGCTTCAGCAGCTCTGTTTTTCGTCAATTATGTGGGGAACCTTGGAAACACAAAATGCACAGTAGGTGGCATCGACAAGCCCGTTATACCGCTTGGACACAGCTTTTCCCTCATCCTGTTTTATCATATACTCCTCAAGTACACTAGCTGAAAATATCATGCCTGGCTTTATGCCATGCATTAGAGAAATCAAATACAGGAGAAATTGGGATATATTAAACAAATAAGAGAGAATGATTTTTCCACAGTTTACAAAAAGACTCACTGGTAAAATGATCCTTAGTTCATTTACATATTTTCAGAGGTTGTTACAGATACCTAAGTCTTTGACAGAAGGTATATTTAAAGTAAAGCCGTCAGGAACCATGCCCTATTAAAGATGTATTAGATACCAAGAAAACCAATTTGTGAAATAATTTAAGTCAGTTAGAAAGGATGAGTTTATTTTGTTATATTTGGTTTACACCCAACATCTTAGGAATGCATGGTTGAGTAAAGCAAGGTACAACCATAGCTAGTATTGTTTTTTCTCACTGTTTCAAGAATTCTCTGCACTGATTGGTTCAAACCTTTTTGTGTTTCTTCCTGTAAGTATGTGGAACCATAACTGATAAACCCTGGAAGCCGTGGGATGCACAAAAGGAAATGGCAGAAAGGGCTGTGGGCGATTTAAGATCCTGTTAGTGCCTTTGTATGATCTGTAGGAAAACTTGGTTATTTGTGGACCATTGTTAGTTGACGACTGTCACAGTTAGGAAGGTTTCCAGACTGGTGGTATGTTTAAAGGTTGGGGAGACACATGTGTTTTTAGACATTTTAGGTATTTTGTTTTTATTGTTGTTTTTGTTTACAGAGCAGTTGACTCCTCGGGCTACAAAGTTCTCTGAGGTGGATTGAGCCAATCACCTTAAAACATGTTGATCCAGCACGTTTTACTGTGAATAATGTTTGTGCATAAATTGCTCTTAACTTCTCCCCAAACACAGCAGTAGCCTGTATTTGGATTTCCTTTACTTACTTAATATTCAGCAGTGGAAGATGGATGGGCATGCTTGACATTTTAGAAATCCTGTGCATTATCTGCCTAAGTTAAAACATACATGTTCGGGGCACCTGGGTGGCTCAGTCAGTTAAGTGTCCGACTTCGGCTAAGGTCTTGATCTCGCGGTCCGTGAGTTTGAGCCCTGCGTCCTGCTCTGTGCTGACAGCTTGGAGCCTGGAGCCTGCTTCTGATTCTGTGTTTCCCTCTTTCTCTGCCCCTCCCTGGCTTGCGCTCTCTTTCTCTCTCAAAAAAAATAAATAAAAATTAAAACAACAACAACAAAAACCATATGTGTTCAATGAGAGTAACTTAGAATATAAAAGGAAAGTTAGGATTCCAGTAACCATATGAGTAATTCTTATCCGTCCATAGACAGGGAGTTTCCTTTCTGGTCCACGTTTACTTCCTAAACCAAAAGTTTCTGGTTTTAGTAGCTTTCATCTAACTTCCTGAACATATGATGAAGATTTCGAGCACAGTTTTTTCACCCAGATTGTTAAGAATATACAGGCAGAGAATATAAAGGCAGAATATACAGAAATTGAGGCAGACATATCAAATTCTATATTGGTTATGTACTCACTGTTAGGCAGCTTATAAAATGTCTTTTTTACGATGTTTAAAATGAGACATGAGAGTTTACTAATTCGAGTTTTCCTTTTCTTACTATATTGTAAATCCCACTAAGTGGGATTTCATTTAGACTATACTGTATAACAAATTTGCATTAGAATGTAATATAACTTACATGTTATAATGGAAAAAAATGGAAAATGTTGGAAGATATCAGGAAAGAAAAAGTGTAGCATGAAATTAAAGAAGTAGAAATAGTTTAACATAATGTTTTGTTAACAGTAATTTGTATATCTATGGTTTCCTTTATAAGAATGTAAGATTCTAAGACAGAAAATATATCTTATTCATATTTGTGCCTATTAAATGCTTTGCGTATAGTAGGTACTTAATAAATGTTGATAAAACTGAATCCATATCTTGTGTCTAACATGACAAAGAGAAATATGAAGCATAGACAGAATGCTTTAGGGATGGAATGCTTCTGCTTAAAGTACACATATTTTTAGGTTAAAAATGGGCTGTTAGTCTAAATCACCTAAAGAATTTTCTCAATCTTTAGCTTTACTATTGGACTCCTTGTTCGCGCCCAGACTCCCATCACTGCTATTAAGCTAGTTTGTCATTGTCATATAAGCACTTCATGAAGTACAAAAATGAAATACTCAATGACTGCCTTAAGTTACATATAGTGAATATCATGCATTTAGAAATGGAAGGCACATTAAAATGTCTGCTCTTGTCAGTATAATTATGTATTTATTTTATTTTTTTAGAGAGAGAAAAGAGAGAGCACAAGTGGGGGAGAGGGGTAGAGGGAGAGGGAGAGAGAGTGAAGGAGAGGGGCAGAGGGAGTGAGAGAGAGAATCCTAAGCAGGCTCCACACTAAGTGCAGAGCGAACACGGGTCTTGATCTCATGACCCTGGGATCATGACCTGAGCTGAAACCAAGTGTTGGATGCTCAAACAGCTGAGCCACCCAGGTGCCCCTATCAGTGTAGTTTTATAAATAATAAAAGGATGGGGCATTATTATTGAAAAGCACTTAAATTTTTTTAAAAGGGCTACATTTCTAAGAAATATATTTTCTTAGGATTAGCTGGAGGTCTCCCAGGGCCTAGAACTGTGGGTGTTAGGATGAGTGTTGTATTTGTCAAGGTTCTCTGGCAGGAAGCATAACAGTATATACTTAACATATACTTAAACTTGGTATTTAAAGGATGTTTAATGAACAAGAATGTTTGTAAATGTGTTGGCAGAAATTAGGGAAACAAAAAAGAGATAATGACATATTCTGAGGCCAGCAAAAGATGGGCACCTTTACTAAGCTGGGTCTGAAGAGCTAGGTTGGAAGCTGTTACTGGAACTTAGAGGGATAGCCCTGTGAAGAGGGCTTTCAGAGAGGAGCAATGACCTTCACTGGAGGACCAAGGCCAACCCATGTTGGGCAGACATCCTTCACTCCCTTCCTATGTTGGGATCTCCTGCCTGTGCCTTCTTTTGGAACTAGTAGGAACCTGGAGGGAGGAGGAACAGGGGGAAGGCATTATAAGTCAGCCTCCCAGGGCATAGAAGAGGGTGGAAAGGCCAGAGGAGGTTTGGAGTTCCTTCAATATTTGTCGAATAAATGAATGACCGCTTATTACTTATCTTAATGGATAGTTTTGTTACTTTTACTTAGCAGTGCTACTTATTGCCTTCTTAAAATCTGCATTATTAGTCAAATAAGCTAAACATGATTTAGTAGAGTGGCCATATGCAAAGCATTTTACCAGACCTGTTGCTATCAGTAGTGGATAACTTTATTTTTTTTTAATTTTTATGATGTTTATTTATTTTTGAGAGAGAGAGAGAGAGTGGGGGAGGGGCAGAGAGAGAGGGAGACACAGAATCTGAAGAAGGCTCCAGGCTCTGAGCTGTCAGCACAGAGTCTGATGGGAGCTTGAGCCCACGAACTGTGAGATCATGACCGGAGCTGAAGTCGGACACTTAACTGACTAAGCCACCCTATAGTGGATAACTTTCTAAGACATTAGCTGCTAGTAGAGCTGTACCTTGCTTTACATAACGGATAGATGCCGAAAGCAGTGAAGCAAGTGTTGATATTAAATAGTTGGAAGTGGCATTATAAAGTAATACAAAACACCTCATTTCAAGTAAATTTGGGGAGCTTGCTGTTTGGAACAACCCTGTGCTGCAGCCCTGTCCAGTACAGCTTTCAGAGATGATAGAAATGTTCTGTATTTTCACTCTGATATGGTGGCCACTGGCCCCATAGGGGCAATTAGGCACTTGAAAGTTGGCAAGTGCCATGGAGGAACTGAATTTAACATTTTTGGCCACATTTGGATAGTGACTCTCCTATCGGACACTGTGCATAACAAATTGTTAAATAAATGTGCACCACCTGATTTAATTCTTGTATGAAATCCATTTTGAAGTAAAAAGTTGGGTACATAGCATTTTCAGATTCTCAGATTATTAGCCTCCATATATAGGAGCCTTGCACATACTGGTCACTGGACTGTAAAGAGAGAAGTTAAAAGTAACCAAGATGGAGCAGGTCCTAAGGCTTTGGATAATAAAAGCGAAGCAAAATATACCAGAACCCTTTATGTTATATAGCATATGCTTTACAAATGTAGGTTATATTTGTTTAGAGTGAGTTGTATTTTATTTTTTTTTATTTTTTTATTAAAAAAAATTTTTTTTAACGTTTATTTATTTTTGAGACAGAGAGAGACAGAGCATGAACGGGGGAGGGGCAGAGAGAGAGGGAGACACAGAACTGGAAGCAGGCTCCAGGCTCTGAGCCATCAGCCCAGAGCCCGACATGGGGCTTGAACTCACAGAGTGTGAGATCGTGACCTGAGCTGAAGTCGGACGCTTAACCGACTGAGCCACCCAGGTGCCCCTAGAGTGAGTTGTATTTTAAATGACACCTGTGTCCCGATTTCTTACCATTAAGATGTCTACTTCAATTAAAAAACAATATATTTCTATGATGTAGTTATTCTGGATATTTGATCCTTAATTGCCATACTAGTTGCTTCCATGTGAAGGGAATTGGTTACAAAGAAATATTCAAAGAATGAAGACAGGAAATTAATATGTACACAGCTAGAAGAATATATGACTGAATATATACTGA
Organism: Acinonyx jubatus; assembly: GCF_027475565.1. Classification (NCBI taxonomy): domain Eukaryota; kingdom Metazoa; phylum Chordata; class Mammalia; order Carnivora; family Felidae; genus Acinonyx; species Acinonyx jubatus. The sequence continues at coordinate 147,560,238 of NC_069381.1, read as the reverse complement.
AGGCATATATATCTTCAAGGTTTTGATATGTAGTGGCTTAATTTTTTTGCTTATTTCATTGAGTTTATTGGATATATGTATGTGCATTTGTATGTATTGTGTGTGTGTGTGTGTGTGTGTGTGTGTGTATGTGTGTATTCAGCTTTATGATAAAATGTCTTTACATCTGATCTGAGAGTTCTCTTGGAGTTTATCTGAAAAAATAGTCACTTGATGCTCATAAATATTCCATAAGGAAAAGCAGATTATCACATCATAATATCATATGTTACCTGTAATACAGCTGAAAATATTTTTCGTAGCGTCAAGTTCATAGATACTTGTTTTCTGACTATTCTTATTTTACTCAACTCTACCATTTGCCTACCTTTTTCCACATTATACTTTATTTCATCTGTCTTTAATAGGACATGAGGATTATATGTAAGACTGTGACTTTTAAAAGGAGCAAGTTTTAAATTCAGTATGACAAAATTTGAAAATGGCTTTTGCTCTACATACTCAAGAATGTTTGTGTTTTGTTTATTGTGGTAACATACACATAACTTAACATTTGTTAGTTTAACCATTTTTTAAGTGTACAATTCCATGGCATTAAGTACATTGACCTTGTGTGCAAGCATCACCACTCAAGAACATTTTTTAATCTTTAATATTGAGAGGTGAAGTTTCCAGTTTCATGGAGATTTTTTTCTTTTCCAAAAAGAACAACAAAAATCACCCACAAATTCTCCTTCATGTCAGTAAAGAAACATCTGCTAAAATCCTATCTAATGGCATTTTAAAGTGGTGTTAAATTAGCAAAGCTATTGTAAGCTTTGTAAGAACTTGTTGAAATAACTTTTAAAATGAAAATGGCACTTTGAATAGGAAGATGCCGTTATTCTTTCCATTTCATTTTTGGAGGAATTTTGTCAGAACCCCAGCTCACACTCTGGAACAGCGACACAGTGTGCTAGAGAAAGGGTGTGATTGTAATTAATTATGTATGGCGTGTATCACACTTTGGACTCTCCTTCCTTTATTCTCAAATTTGTATAATAGTATTCAAACTTAAGCTTCCTTTCTTTTGTTCATTTAATTCAGTTCTTGAGATGATCCTCACACAACAATGAAGTTTTAGCTCTCCCTCTCCCTCTCCCTCTCCCTCTCTCTCTCTCTCCCCCTCTCTCTCGAGTGATAAAACACATAACTAACTCATGAAGTTCTGTGTAAGTACGAAAGATAAAACCAACTTTTCTTCCACAACAGGGGTTCATCCTACTTCCCTGTTGTCATAGTAACCAGGTAAACAAATAAAACTACATGGGCATCAAAGTTGCTCATGTCATTTGTGTTGAAAATTCTTTGTAGGACCTTTTAAAAAATATGTGAGCTGGAAAGGGGAAGGAAAGGTTCAAGTAGTGGAAGAGAAGGAAGCAAACTTTATTTGAATATAGAAAGAGAGTTGAAGGAGTGGAAATCTGCATTGCTGAGAAAAGAGTTTTCAGAGCAGACTGTTCTGGTATTTTATACCAATTATGTGCAGCTATTGCTTTGAATAAATTTTGCTGCCCTGCTGAGATTTCCTTTTTACAAATCCTAGAGCAATTATAAGATGGAAGTCTGGAATGTATAAACAATGTCCTTTGAACAGTAAATGAGCCTCATTCTTACAAAACGAAAGGGTAGTATTGTAGTACCTTTTATCCTATGGTTCTCTGCCTTTTTTTCTTCCTTAATCATGGCACTACCGACTAGAAACTGGTGACTACTTCGAGAATGTACAAAAACACGAATTTTTGCCTAAAAGTGCTTTTAAAGTATAATATTCATAATTAAAATTTCTCTGTTGCTGTAACACAGTAGTCAGTATACTTAATACCTGTTCACTATAGCTATTGATTATCTATTTCTATTACATTCTCTTGTATTACTAACCTTAACACAACTGTAACATCAGTTTGTAATAGATTACCTTTTTCTATAGACATGAAGACAAAACACTGCACCAAGTCAGTGTTCACGGGGTAAAAAAATGACACTCTTAGAACATAACATTGGTCTGAGATCCACATGACAGCTTGTTTTATGTGACAAAGCAATCTGCACTAATCATGGCAAACAATATATAAAATCCTGAAGAGAAGTCAACTGTCACTTGGAGTTCACTGTGAAAAGCCTGAACTCCATTATTTTGCTGAACTTACAGGCCTTATACAATGTTTACAATAAGGCTTGGAGAGTTGCCTAGCATTGGAATATATACAATTAAACAACACAGTTGAACGGCCCTTTTATGTCGGTACTGCTAAAAGACCGCCATTATACTCACATGATAGTCATTCTTGGAACTCTTAACCTAAACAGGAATAGAGAACATTCATTTGTAATTCTGTCTAAGTGCATGTGGGATTTTACTTTATTTTATTCACATGAACCCCCATGGAAACCAAAGATAGCAATAATAAAAGGATCACTGAATGAGAATTATTTCTTCGACTGTCAAAGAATTTAATATTTTTATTTTGTTTGCAACTGAGCCTATGCATTCAGCTCTTTGGACTTTTATGTAAGCTGACATAAACAAAGGAGATTGTGTTTAAGTTTATTATGAAGTTTTATTTGTTTGAAAATAACTTTACACTAGAAATTAGTACAAAATATATTTACTGGTTCCTTCTTTCAGGCATTTACTAAAAATATCAAATGCAAAGAGGCAACAGAATATCATAGATTTAAATGAAACCAAACATAGACTGTTAAGTCCACATCTTGTTTATTAAAGTTAGATTAGGCTAATTTAATAGTTATAGCTAATACCTGAAGAGTTGATCCTTCAGCAGTGATAATAACAAGAGGTAACAAGATGGTAACAAGATACACAACTGGAGTGATAACTCTCTCTCTCTCTCTCTCTCTCTCTCTGTCTCTCTCCTCTCTCTCTCTTTTGGAAAGGGGAAATATTTAAAAGATTGATTTATAGTTCTGTGCTTTAATAATATATGTATATATGTAAAATATGTAAAATACATACTGGGCTTTCTCTGTAATATTTTTCCTATCAGTTTCCCAGGGATGTTTGGTTTTATAATAATGAAAATTCGTTTATATTGACACAAAAATAAAGCATAGCTATATCACAAAACTCAATACAGAGAGGAAGGTCTGAGTTCAGTTTAGACCAGTGGTTCCAACTGTTTTTGCCTCCTTTTTCTAGTCTGTTGTCTAATATTTGAGAATTTGTCAAGCATATTCCTAGAGAGGTTTGAACCACTTGACAGAAAGTTAACCTGTTATATGGCCAAAAAGTTTTTTTTCAGAAGAGGACTGTCAACCTGAAAAATTGGAAATTGGAAAAATTGGAAATATGAAAGGTTTGCATCATGATATTTGAATGGCTGAGTGTTAGAGCACCTCAAAAAATTAAAAGGTTATCCAAAGTATTATTTTTCAATAAAAAATTAAATGTTTGCCTCCCCCTAACCCTGGCCTGAAGCGAAACTGGGTTTAGAGCCCTTAGTACAAACAATTTTCTTTATAGCCCTTTACTTTCTCTTACAGTATAAACCCATCTGCCTGCTTCTCAAAATACTTGGTAAGCTTCCATTTACAATTAGAATATATGAAAGGTTATGTTGAGTTAGACCAAGGATTTTTCCAAACATGATTCTGACCCTACTTTGAGAAATAAGGGAGGAACTTTTTGGAGCATTAGATGACAGTTGGATGAGGTCAACCAGATACCCCAAATATCTCTTAAATAACCAATGGATCTAACATCTGTGAGTATGACTAGACCATTCTTGGGCCTGTTTATGTGTTTAGGACACTGAGAGCTATGTAATCCACACACATTTGTGAAGTACTTTTGGCTTGTTTTTTTCCCCCAAGAAAATACACATTTCAAATCTTTCCTCTGTTCCTAATTTTCCATGATTTGAGGAATGAGTTTGGTTATGATTTTATAAACTTTAAAAATATTTCCTTCAAATTAATATTTTTCCACACTGAAGAATCCTAATTTTAAAATTATACTTGCATGGAAATATCTCTATTCTTTGAGTCATTTTAGTTTTTCATTTTATTGGAAGGGCAGTAGTTACAACTTCCTGTAGCATCCTGGATGCACTTGAATTTTGTACATACTAACATTAGGTTTTTAATTTTATTTCCAATAAATAATTTCCCATGCCCAGTGTTAATTGCTCTTTTGGGTTATGGTTCATGTAGCTACTTTTCACGTAGTCCAAAATGAATTCCAAATATTGTTCCAGTTGTAACTGATAGTTTAGTGGGATGTCTACTTTACTTTAGTCTGATTTTTATAGATACTGGAGATCATCAGTTACCTCTTTTATCCAGTTTGCCACAGCTTGTCCTCATCAGCTCAGTATGTCATTGTGACGAAAGGGTAGAGAGTTATATTTAGATGTGGCTGTTTCGATGTGTAATGCTTCTTTTAAGTGCTATATAAAAATGTTAAGCCCGGGGCGCCTGGGTGGCGCAGTCGGTTAAGCGTCCGACTTCAGCCAGGTCATGATCTCGCGGTCCGTGAGTTTGAGCCCCGCGTCAGGCTCTGGGCTGATGGCTCAGATCCTGGAGCCTGTTTCTGATTCTGTGTCTCCCTCTCTCTCTGCCCCTCCCCTGTTCATGCTCTGTCTCTCTCTGTCCCAAAAATAAATAAAAAACGTTGGAAAAAAAAAATAAAAATGTTAAGCCCAACATTAGTCCGAGAGAGACCATTCTTGGAACTTAAAGGAATTATGTTATGATTCTTATGTTATTTTCTGGTTACGTATCCTTCCATAATAATGTTCTTTGCACAAGTATTCTTGACGACACATATGGAGGATTCAAAGGTCGGACATATCCCCACTCTTGGAGAGAGTATAGTGCAGCTGGAGAAATTGCTGCATGATCAGTAACCATTAACAACCTAAGATGAGGGCCATGGATGGTATGAGGGGAATGGTGTGTGGAAAACTGGAGAAACAGACCTTACTTCTCTTCAGGGGAGATCAGAAAGATTCTGTGGACGGGTCAATATTTGTGTTCAGCCTTGAAAGAAATAATGATGAGGACGAGTGATGTTGGTGGCAGAAAAGCCTTGTTATATTTGAAGCTAATAGGAGGAGCAGTGTGGATTCTGTCTGGCAAACCGTGTAGGAGGGTGAGGCAAGCAAAAAGTTCTCGTTTGTCCTTGCAGCAATGGGAGCCATTAAAACTTTTTAGCTGAAGAATGACAACATTTTAGGGAGATTAATTTAGCAGGTGCATGAAGGATGGGTTGAAGGTGAGGGTAACTCCAAGCATAATAAGGCTCTTTATTATCTTAAAGTTGATTTTCTGGGAATCTTGTCAAAGGTTTCTTGAAAACCCCTAGCTGAGTTGCCTTCTATATACTTCAACTAAAATTAGTGTTAAACAGCTCTTTTCACTACCGATCACAAAAATATTTAAGTATAAAATCAAATGTGCCTGCGATGTGTACAAAAGATACCTAGCCAAAGTGATTCTACGTTCTTGCATTATATGAATTTGGAATCCACTTTGTAAGTCTCAAGTACTGTGTAAATCCATTCTGCACAATGTAGGAATTTCCTGGCGGGTATAAGCTGTGATATAATTAGAATTCATTATACTAAGGTAAATTGTTTTTAACAACAATAACAAAAATAATAATGACAATGATTACAGCTAACATTTATTGAATATTTGCCGTGTTCCAGGCAGTGTTCCAAGGAGTTTATATGTATATGTATGCAAATCACTATTGTTAAAATATAATATATAGCAATTAAGTATAAATGTATCTTAGAGTAAACAATAAAAAAAGGGAAGAGAACAATAATTGATGTGGTTGATAAACAGAACATATTTAATCTATAAATATTGTCCCTTTTCATATAATCAAGAAAATACCTATGTACGGGGCACCATAGGAAATGAATAATGACACCGTTTTATATTGACCGTTGAAAAAAATCTATAATGTAGTTAATACATGCTAGAAAGTAAAAGGAAAGTGGGTGTACAGAATAGTATTTGGGGATTGTGAGGGGGAGCTGTTCCAAGCAGAATACCGGCTTGGATTTGTTTTTCTTTTACGTCTACACCTGCACCTCATGGATTTAAAATTTATCTGTGCGATTTTACCATCTTGGTCCAATAGTACCACACTCAACGAAAATCATAGTTCTCTGCATTAGGCTTCAGATGCTGCCAATGCAGGTGGAGCATCTTTAATTAAGAATCTTCTGGGGTGCCTGGGTGGTGCAGTCGGTTAAGCGTCCGACTTCAGCCAGGTCACGATATCGCGGTCCGGGAGTTCGAGCCCCGCGTCAGGCTCTGGGCTGATGGCTCAGAGCCTGGAGCCTGTTTCCGATTCTGTGTCTCCCTCTCTCTCTGCCCTTCCCCGTTCATGCTCTGTCTCTCTCTGTCCCCCAAAAAATAAATAAACGTTGAAAAAAAAAAAGAATCTTCTTTTTCATTCCTCCTTTCAGAAATTTATAACCCATCCCTCCTCCCTACTTTTCATGGTTTTATCTATTCACTGTGAGGTCAGCTTTTCATTTCCGTAACTGTATTTTTTTGAAATCTTTCTTTTACTCACTTATGGAGTTACATTCTAGAATGTAATTATATACGTTGTCTTGTGACAATTCTCTCAGTGCCTCCCCAGAATAATTTTCAAGTTGTTTGCATAAGTCTGTGGTTTGAGAGACAGTTATAGGGAGACCAGTAAGATCCTGAGAGAAAACAGAAGGTCAGGATTTAAATGCTGAGATTACCAACTCCCTGAAGAAAGTTGGTCTTGAGGGGACGCATACCAAAGTGGGCAACTAGAAACCTTTGGGTATGGGTAGTGATTCTGGCAGAGGGTTGTCCCACTGTGAGGAAGCTAGCACCTACTGGCAAAATGACGAGTGTAGAAAATGCTTGAAGCCTTCAAAGCCCTGCAGCCCCGAGTTGCTATCCGGGACCACATAACTTGTATGGGCAGAGTCCAAGGAAACTTGGAGTCAAGGCCGTGGTGGCAGCAAGGACTCAGGGGATGAGGACCAGACCCAGGCAAGAACTTTTGGGTCCTTCGTGTCGGAGGAGACAGACAGAGGTCTCTGGTTCGAGTTAAGGTTAAGGTTACCTGGAGAAGAGCCATGAAAGAATGATCTAGTGTGAGCCAGCTCATGTGCAGTGTGAGAGTATGTATCTATAATGTGTATAATTTGGGGGTGCCTGGATGGCGCAGTCATCCAAATTCGGCTCAGGTCTTGATCTCACGGTTGGTGAGTTCGAGCTCCGCATCAGGCTCTGGGCTGACAGTTCAGAGCCCGGAGCCTGCTTGGGATTGTGTGTGTGTCTCTCTCTCTGCCCCTCTGCCCCCTCTCCCCAAATAAATAAGCATTAAAAACATTTATGATGTGTATAATTTGTATATAGTTTATTCTCTGAGAGTCTTCATGTTTGCTTGTGAACAGGTACCAAGTCAGGCATATTGTCTGTTTTAAATGACTTTCTGAACATGTCTTGCTGAGGACTCAGAGTGGGGGTTGAGGGTATTGTAAGAAAAGTACCAAGGCATGAAACCAAGTGACTGTCTTTGGAGGAGACTATATTCCTTCGGGTGGTGATAACAGAACATTTCCCAAGAAGTGGCATCCGACAGAGACTTTTGTGTAAGGTTCCCTGGGGCTGGGTTTTGGCATATGTGCAGGTAGTAATTGCAGCACAGGTAAATACTAACTCTGTCATGGGTAAGGACAGAACTAATGCTATCAATTTTTCAGTGGGTTGTTACTAAGCTAGCCCTGCGACCTCTTTTTATGCAAGAGTTCAGATCTCTCTTGCCCAATAAATTAGATGTTCACTTTTCAAAGCTGAATTAATGAATAAAAGTTGCTGTAATGATTTCTGACATTTACAGGTTTTTTAAAAAAAGCCTTAAAGGTAAGGTTCCTTCAAGCTTTCCTATCCAATGTAGAAGTTAATCATATTTACTTATGCTATAAATTTCAACTAAATGATCAAAATCGCATATCCCACATGCTGCACCTAATACTGTTTTTTCAAGTGAAAGCTAATCAAAGTAATCGTAAAGTATCTTGTTTAATCAGTTTTGCTGAAATTGGAGGAATGAAAACAGGTTTACTTCTGATTTTGTAAAGACACCATTTCAATGCTAGACCATGATAAAAAGCAGACCCAAGATGAGGGGCGTGTGCATTTACCCCTCTAACCATTTTGTGACAGCACTGCAACCATAATAATCCAAAAGTAAATCAGATAGAGACATGAAGCTCTGTTTCCGGAGAGATCGTTAGTAAGCCACTTGGGAGCAAGGGTCATGCCTTCAATTGCTTTGAAACCTCTATTATTCACATAGTGGATATATACTAATAAATACTCGAAGAGTGACCCAGATCCAGAAATAACATTGTCTTATTCTTTTTAAGAAAACAGGTACTGTGTTTTAAAAATTCCAAATGCACACATTTCTTTCCCCTCATCCCCCAACACTTTAACTTCCCTGAAATTGGAGTGCATTGTGTAGTTGGTGGCATGTTTGAGTGCTGTTAGCCTGGATTAAAGTCCAGTCCTTCCAGAGGGGATTTGTGGATTTTTGTGTACTTGGGACAACCACCTGGGGACACTCAATTTGAAACCACTTGAAATTAAATTCTCTGTTTGAGGTTTTCTTGTGCCATACTGGTTGTCTGGGTGTAGGACCAGTTGGTAGTTCAAATTCTCAGCGGAGATTTCTTCTCTTCACCTCGTCACAAGCTTGAGACATGCACCGTTCCTTGCATGTATGGTTCTCTTTCAGCATGGTAGGTTTATTTCTTGTTGGCCCTTCCCCAGAGGATGTGACTCTTCTGTGTCCCAGTTGTCTGTAATGCTCTTCTATCAGATTCGTGGAGCATCTTTTATTTCTAAGTGGCACATAAAATAATGGCGTATCCTGCTGTTGAGGGATCATCATCTAAGATGAGGGGGCATCTTAGATTTGATGAAACATGGTACTTGCTCAGGTTGCAGTTATCCACCTGATCCCATGGCATTTGAAAGCCCGGAGGTTCTGCGTATTGGCCTGCCAGTACGCAGGGGGCCAGAAAGCTAATTTCGTATAGAAGATGGTTAGGATGGATGTCCATGTAGACCTGAAGGTGTGTCAGTCTGGATGACAACCGGTGCCTTAGCACTGTTAATTCTGCTAAGCCTATCTGGGGTTTGGAAAACAAGGTCCCACTGTAGTTGCTTTAGCATGATTCCTTGCTATGCCTAAGGTTCACTCGGAGATGGCACTCAAGTAATACAATCAGGAATCCAAGTGGTGTTTAATCAAAAGTCCTGATTCTTCTCATTAGCTCTCACTAAATACCCTGTCCTTTCCTTAATGGCCACACTTCTACATTACACGCTTACTGGTCAGCTGCATCCCTTTGCATTTCTCATAGCAATTAGTCCTCGTCCATTTTTTTGCCCTCACACGTGTGTACTAGAATGCCCTCCTGAATTATAATCTCCACTTGTTAACAGACTCTCTGTTTCTCTCCTTCATGAGTGTTGCCAGCATGCCTTTAATGCGTCTGTCCCTAGGTGATTCTCTTCTTCTTTGGGAAGAGAGACCGGAGGAAAAGTGTTAACATTTATTTATTGCCTACTATTGTCAGGTACTTTATGAAATCATTTGATTTGATCCTCACAGTAATCTGTGACAGATAATTTTTATCCTATTTTACCTAAGAGGAGACCGAGGTTCATGGAGGTCAAGCACCTGCCCAAGGCCATAAGGCAGGGAGGGAGCAGAACCAGAATTTGAAACCTGCGTCAGACTGCAAAGCCAGACTACTTCACTTTATCTCATTGCTTCCCTTGAAGTCAGAGCTTCACCTGGTTTTTACTTGTTTGCTTCTTTCTCTTAGGTTCACTTAAGTGATTTGTTTATAGTAAAGATTGAACACACAGAACTCAGCTAAAACAGATACTGCGTCTGACCACATCCTAGGTATAGCCAAGTAAAATTTGGGCCTTCATTTTGAGGCGTGTGTGGGGTGGGGGGTTTGTGGATGTTATATACTTACTGGTTTTGGTTACTGTGTTAACATGTGAGGAATGAGTACTTTTACTTCAGTTAGAAACAAAAGCTGAGGCCTTGCTGATCCAGTTCTCAAATTTAAAATTCTTAAAATTAGCCTGATAGCTGCTTTGGTGTCTCATTTTTACATGGATGACTGATTTAGAGTTTTTTCCTCTTTAGGATTTGATAAAGCATCAGTGGAAAGCAAACAATATATTTACAGTTAGCTATACTCTGAGAATCTCTGGAACTTAATGATACAATTTATTGAGTAAATTTAATGTCATAAAAGGAAATGATTTTAGAAACTTTTGTTTTTTTTAGGTATGATTGACAGACATCATCTCACTCACCTGGAATGACAATAAGTGAAATAAAATGATAAAACACTTTGAGTGTATACATACCATATGATGATAACACATGAATACACTTTAAGCAAAAAAGTCATTTCCTTTTTTTTTTTTTTTTGAGAGAGGGAGAGAGAGAGAGGATGGGGAGAGAGAGAGAGAGGGAGAGAGAGAATCTTAAGCAGGCTTCTCTCACTGCGGAGCCTGATGTGGGGCCTGATCTCACAACCATGAGATCATGGCCTGAACCAAAATCAAGAGTTGGATGCTTAACTGACTGAGCCACCCAGGCACCTAAAAAACCCTTTTCTGATAAGTGTTAGAATTACTCAAAGAGAGAGGTTTTATGGAAACTAGGTAACATAATTAGTAGGTAAAAATTGAAATTCAGAAGTGTAAGAATGTGTGTGTGCGCGCGTGTGCGTGTGTGTGAGATACTGTAGCCCTACAAAGTCCTAACTTATTTACCTGGCATCTTGATCCATACTGGTTGATCAGACCCAGGCATAAATAAATTGGGGTAATCTGTACCAGCCTCCTAATCTTATGGCTATACTGTGAACTTTGATGATTGATGATACTATCAGAAGACATTAGAGAGAAGACAGAATCCAGTCCCACAGTCCTCACTCGGGTTCTGATTAAGCCTGTTTTGGTGATTCCATGTTGATCAATCATGTTGATGATTCCATGATGATCCATCATGTTTAATGATTCCTTACTCCTGATACTGTCTGTGATCTGGTTAGTATTTGACTTTTTCATACCCTTAGACCTGGTCTTTCTTTGAAAGTAAATAATAGGGTAGCCTTACTGTAGACCTGGGGACTGACAGGTGATGACTGAGAGTGGTGCCTTTCTCATCTTTATCAAACAAAAAAGTTGAATAAAAAATGTAGAATTGAGTTGGTTGGTTGCAATAACTGAGTTACCGTTGAGTTAGCCAACAAATTGAGGACTGATTTTTTCAGTATAGATGGCAATGTATATTTGATGCGCAAAGACTATATACAGCTACCTTAAAGAAAAACGAAATAGGCAATACTTTTAGTCTTGAATGTCTACAGAATTGAGCCGTAAGATGTTGGAAGTGCTATTGTAGTGTTGTAGCAACTATGACAAATTCAAGTTTCACCCTATCACATTCTGTTGTCATTAGTAGTGACAGGTTAGCCAATTAATCTGTCTCCTTGGAAAACCTTCAAAGAAAGATGAATTTATTTGACTTTTTTGTCATTATAATTGTCTGTTTGATAATAACTTACTTTGGAACATCTTCAAAACTCATTTGCTTTAATGCCCTTTTTAAAACTCATGGCAAGAAGATAGTTAAAGGTAAATATTGATAATTATAGTTTTGGCACTATAGTCGTATGCTATCCTGCAAATAAGCACCTTGCAGTTACTCTTGGGCAATTGCAAACCTAGCGGGAATCCTTCCTTACTATATACAGAAAACTACATTGCAGAATGTGACAAGATTCGTAAATAAGAATTAGTCTATTCATGTGGGCCTTACAAGGGCACGATCTTTTCATATTCTTCATATCCCAGGATTAATGACATGTTCAACAAATGTTTGTTGAATACATTGAGCAAATAGGCAATTGAATGAATTTAAGAAAATGCATGACTTTTAAAATAAAAGGTAATCAGAGGTGAACTATTTTTAAAAATCAACATCTAGAAAGCTGCAAGGAAATAACATAAGAACTCATGTATCTTCCTTAAAGTATTAATAGTTATTAACATTTGCCTCATATGCTTAATTTCCTTTTTTCTTTTTAATGAAAGACATAAAATATTGCCTTCCCTACTTCCTCAGGGGTACCTCTCATCGTGAATTTTGAGACTAGTGTTCACATTCATGTCCTTACTTTTCCTACATTTATGTGTGTTAATAAAACAATATGTAGTACTAGATTATTTTGTGTTTTTAGATTTATGTTTATGGGGTGCCTGGATGGCTCAGTCAGTTAAGTGTCTGACTTTGGTTCAGATCATGATCTCATGGTCCGTGAGTTTGAGCCCTGCATTGGGCTCTGGCTGACAGCTCAGAGCCTGGAGCCTGCTTCAGATTCTGTGTCTCCCTGTCTCTCTGCTCCTCCCCCACTCATTCTCCCTCTCTCTCTCTCTCCCTCCCTCTCTCTTACTCTCCCTCCCTCTCTCTCTCTCTCTCTCTGTCAAAAATACATAAACATTAAAAAAATAAATTTACGTTTATGATAGCATACTGTGTGATAGAGTATCATTCTGTAGTTTGGTTCATTCAGACTTAGGTTTTTGAAAAATGTCATGTTGATTGCATATTATATATTTTATTCATTTTATTCCTTAGTAATTTTCTGTCTTATGTCATAATTTATCTATTCAATTTTTGATGCATAATTAGATTGATGCACATTTTTTCACTGTTATGGAAATATCCCCGTAAATATCCCTATCTGGATCTCTTTGTGCACATGTGCAGAAGCTTCTCTGAGGAGAATTCTGGAAGAGGAGGAGTGGAAAGTCGCTCTCTGAAAGGGATGTCTTCATTTATCCTTCCACCAGCATGCAGGAGAGGACCTCTCCTCCATATTCTTTCAAAGGGGCTTTAGTATTTTGTAAAATAGGCAAAGTGGGTTTTTTTTTTTTAAAGTTCATGGTAGATGGTTTAACTGCTAAGTCAGTTTCACAAAATTTAAATTCTTTTTCATAACCATAGAGGAGAAAGGAAGACAACATAATAGACAAAATACTTGTGAATGAGAAAAAGGGGTAACTGTGGAGTGAAATAGAAGATATTGGGTTAAAAACCCTCTTGTGACCCTCCCTCTGGGTTGCTTGGAACCACACTGAAACTGCATCCGTCTCATTCAGAGAGGGTCCTGGCTAAACCTCCGGGTGACATTCCCAGCTGGCAGGAATCATTTTTCAGCCCTAAATACGTACTCTTGTGGCAGCCAAACTGATGCTTTTTGTGAGGCGTATTATGAAATGAAAGTAGATATCTAATGAAAGATTCTGGATTAAATAGCTCAAGTGAGTAAGAATCAGCTTTCATAGGCATTGGATTCACCATCTGACCATTCTGAACATCTTTGTGAACCTCTTTTTTGTAGAAAAGGTAACATCTTTCTTATGGGAAGCTACTGTTAGCAGAAATGAAACCCTAGTTCTATCAGAATTTTTTAAAAAAAGGGCGCCTGGGTGGCTCAGTCGGTTGAGCGACGGACTTCGGCTCAGGTCATGATCTCATGGTTTGTGAGTTCGAGCCCCGTGTCGGGCTCTGTGCTGACAGCTCAGAGCCTGGAGCCTGCTTCGGATTCTGTGTCTCCCTCTCCCTCTGCCCCTCCCCCACTTGTGCTCTGTCTCTCAAATAAATAAACATTAAAAAAAAAAGCATTCTGCCTAATTTTATGGATCATGTTTGTTTGTTTTCTTTACCTCTCTTCTCCTGACAGTGTGTTCTGTTTTCTTCTCAGTTCTGCAGGAAAAGCCCATTTCCTTGCCATGCTTTTCCTTTAATGTATAAGTAGCAAGTGTTAGATTGCCTTTTAACCTCCAATCTCTGCCATTCTGCTCAGATTCTCATTCTTCCACTGAAATGTCTATCTAAATCTAGCAAATGACCACGGCTAATATGATGTTGTGTATCTTTTGTTCAAATTCTCTATTTTTCTTGCCAAATATTTTTATTGTTGAGAGTGTCATTTCTCCGTACTCAATACTAGAATCTCAAAAATCACGTGGTTGTCAAGTTCCTCCTGGGTCTACTGACTGCTGTTGTCCTCAGAAATCCAGCCTTCCTCTTTGTCAGCCCACCCTTTCCTGCCCTGATCTGACCAGTGTGATATGTAAATTACAGGTCAAGAGGTTTTCTCAGGGCTGCTACCTTGAAACCCCTGGGCAAAGAGCATATATAGGAGCAAAGAGCAAAGAGCATATATAGGGTAGAGATCACCCTCCTATTTCATTATAGTACTTAGCACAGTTGTGAACTCAGTAAACATTAAGCAGAAACTCTTCAGTGTCCATTTGCTAGTTATCTGTGGTAAACAGCACAGAACAGATTGGTTTTCCTCACGACACAATGTGCATTCAGGCCACTTGAATACCCTCTCCCAGATGTATTTGATGCCAGTTCAAGTTTGGGGCCCTTTGGGCTGAGTGGAGGAGAGCTTGGGAAGGAAATCGGTGGGGGTAGAGCATGTAAAACAATAATAGCTAAAACAATAATAATGACATATGTTATCTGTTGTTCTAGATCATCAGCTCTGCCACTTGCCTTCCATTGTCATAGAAAACCGAATATAGAAAAATTATTAAATCAAGAAGGTGACAATGGTGATTCCATTCAGCTGCCTATTAGCCCGAGGAATTTTTTATAGCTAAGCAGAAGGCCACACGGCTAATGCCTAGAAGAAAAGAAACAGCAGTCCAAGGGAAATTAAACTCTCTCCTTTCTCTGACCCCTTTTCTATTATATTCTACTGGAAATTTGTGAAGAATTTCTGAGTCATTTGCTGTAGGCAAATACTTGTGTGGGCCTAATCGACTATATAGAGCAGTGAGAAGGGAGGTTATAACTCAGGGAGAAGGGCAGTGAGTGGCAGTGATGGATGTGAGCTAGGGAGGGTGTCTTCCACGGTCTTGGTCATCCTGTGTGTTCACAGCAGCCCCAGAACTCTCACAGAGCCAGACCAGCCACAGGGGGCTCCCCTTCCAGAGGTGATGAGGGTGCAGGCTCGGGCTGGTCGGTGACCATAGTCCTGACTTTAAAAAAGTAAAAGGAAAGGGATGGGAAGTCGCACCCTGCCCCTCCACTTACTTGAATCAGGTCGAATAAAGTTCTAGAACTGCAGACAAAGCCACAGCCACCCTGCCTATCTCTGATGTTGGTAATGCCACCATTTTGTTGATTTCCTTACCTTGTGGCAACATGCTGAGTGATGAACGTACCCAGATGTGGTCACCGCCTCCTTTCCTTTCTGCTCCTCGCACTTGGTGCCTTCCAGAGTCATTAAGTGGCCTCGATTTCCTCTTCTCCACAGAAAGCAGATGCGTCCCAAAATTTATGACCAGATGCAGGACATTCACCTTGATTGCCTTGCTTCGGGTTAAGATGGAGCAGTTGGGGGCGGGGTGATCACCTGTTTCAGGTCATCACCTGTTTTAGGGAGACTCCACTTTCTGTGGGCCTTCTTGTTTTACCTTACCCACAAGGTTAATGGATTTAATTATGTGTTAGATTGAAATTAAGGATTCTTCCCAATTAATGATGCTGGTGTAGGAAAAGCCATAAATTCTCCCATGTCTTGGTAAGCTTAAACTTGAAATAAAATAGTGTTCAGAGGAAGTTCTGCTCTCCTGATATATACTTTTGTGCACACTGGGTTCAATCAATATTGACGAGCTGATCTTTTAGAAGGAAGATAAATGCATTAAATCTTATCTCATCTATCCAGTAAGTCAGGGGCTATGCTTCAAGTATTAGTGTCAGGCACTGTTATGAAACTTTACTTTTCAAGTAATGGAAAAGTGGAATAAATTATTTACTGATAACTTTGGTCATAAAATGCTCGCTGATCACCTGAGGCAATAAAATTAACCATATATCATATGAAATAATATACAGTTTGGTCAATGGTTAATAGTGATTCATGAGTTGAAGAAAGGAAAACATGTGAAAATAGGGCAGAAATGTAATGCTTATATTAGTTTGTATTCCTGTTGAAATTTTTAAAGATAAGCATATGTATCATTTGCAGTTTTTTGAAATATGCCATTAAGAATTATGGATTTAAAGTTTCTCCAAAGTGCATTTAATCATTTAAGCATTTGTGCAATTAAAAAGATCATGGAGGATCAAGTAAAAGCATTTTAAATGTAAATCTTTTATTTTTTAATTTTTAAATTTATTTATTTCAATTCAAGTTAGTTAACAGATAGTGTAGCATTGGTTTCAGAGTAGAACCCAGTGATTCATCACTTACATATAACACCCAGTGCTCATCCCAACAAGTGCCCTCCTCAATGGCCATCACCCATTTAGCCCATCCCCCCACCACACCCCCTCCAGCAACCCTCAGCTTGTTCACTGTATTTAAGAGTCTCTTAATGGTTTGCCTCCCTCTCTGTTATCGTATTTTTCCTTCCCTTCCCCTGTGTTCATCTGTTTTGTTTCTTAAATTCCACATGAGTGAAATCATATGATTTTTGTCTTTCTCTGACTTATTTCACTTAGCATAATACACCCTAGTTTCATCCACAGTGTTGTAAATGGCAATATTTGATTCTTTTTGGTCACTGAATGTTCCATTGTATGTATGTACATACACATTGTATGTGTATGTGTGTGTATATAGATAGATAGATATACATGCACATGCACATGCACAAGCACACACACATACACATAATCCATTCATCAATTGATGGACATTGGGACTCTTTCCATAATTTGGCTGTTGTTGATAGCACTGCTGTAAACATTGGGGTGCATGTACCCCTTTAAATCAACACTTTTGTATCCTTGGATAAATACCTAGTAGTGCAATTATTGGTTGTAGGGTAGTTCTATTTTTAATGTTTTGAGGAACTTCCATACTGTTTTCCAGAGTGGCTGCACCAGTTTGCATTCCCACCAACTGCAAAAGTGTTCCCTTTCTCTGCATCCTCGCCAGTATCTGTTGTTTCGTGAGTTGTTCGTTTTAGCTATTCTGATGGGTTACATGGTATCTCGTTATGGTTTTGATTTGCATTTCCCTGATGATGAGTGAAGTTGAGCATTTTTTATGTGTCTACTAGCCCTCTAGATGTCTTCTTTGGAAAAGTGCCTATTTATGTCTTCTGTCCATTTCTTAACTGGATTATTTGTTTTTTGGGTGTTGAGTTTGAGAAGTTCTTTATAGATTTTGGATAGTAACCCTTTATCTGATATGTCATTTGCAAATATCTTCTATTCTGTTGGTTGTCTCTTAGTTTTGTTGATTGTTTCCTTCACTGTACAGAAGCTTTTTATCTTGATGAGGCCTCAATAGTTCATTTTTACTTTTGTTTCCCTTGCCTCCAGAGACGTGTGTAGTAAGAAGTTGCTACAGCTGAGGTCAGAGAGGTTGCTGCTTTTTTTCTCCTCTAGGATTTTGATGGTTTCCTGTTTTACATTTAGGTCTTTCATCCATTTTGAATTTATTTTTGTGTATGGTGTAAGAAAGTGTTCCAGTTTCATTCTTCTGCATGTCACTGCCCAGTTTTCCCAGCACCATTTGCTAAAGAGAATGTCTTTTTTCCATTGGATACTCTTTCCTGCTTTGTCGAAGAATACTTGGCCATACATTTGTGGGTCCATTTCTGAGTTCTCTATTCTGTTCTATTGATCTGGGTGTCTGTTCTTGTGCCAGTACAACACTGTCTGGATGATTACAGCTTTGTCATACAGCTTGAAGACTGGAATTATGATGCCTCTGGCTTTGGCTTTCTTTTTCAACATTATTTTGGCTATTCGGGGTCTTTTCTGATTCCATACAAATTTTAGGATTCTTTGTTGTAGCTCTTGAACATTTTTTTGCAGGGATTTTTTGTAGGCATTTTTTTGATAGGAAATGTATTGAATGTGTAGATTGCTTTGGGTAGTATAAACATTTTAACAGTATTTATTCTTCTAATCTGTGAGCATGGAATATTTTTCCATTTCTTTGTGTCTTCTTCAATTTCTTTCATAAACTTTCTATAGTTTTTAGTGTACAGATCTTTTACCTCTTTGGTTAGGTTTATTCCTAGGTATCTTACGTTTTTTGGTGCAATTGTAAATAGGATTGATACTTCGATTGCTCTTTCTGTTGCTTCATTATTGGTATAGAAATGCAACCGATTTCTGTACATTGATTTTATATCCTGCAACTTTGCTGAATTCACATATATCAGTTCTAGCAGTTTTTTGGTGGAGTCTTTTGGGTTTTCCATGTAGAGTATTATGTCATCTGCAAAGAGTGAAAGCTTAACTTCTTCTTTGCCAATTTGGATGCCTTTTATTTCTTTTTGTTGTCTGATTGCTGAGGTTAGGACTTCTAGTACTGTGTTGAACAACAGTGGTGAGAGCGGATATCCCTGTTAGGTTCCTGACCTTAGGGGGAAAGCTCTCACTTCTTCCCCATTAAACGCAAATCTTATAAGCAGGAAGAATGGCAGTACTGGTGTCCTGTTTATTTTTCTAAGATGAAACTAAATGTCATGTACTTGGGAAGTCTACTAGAATTTTTTGGAAGAGAGGCAACAATTTAGTAACCCTAAGAAAGAGTAGATACTTATGGAAAATAAGAATACATATGCCAATGTTAGAAAAGAGACAAAGCTCAAAGCTACATGAATGAAAAGTCTCTAAAGTGCCATAGATAGTCTATTAGTAGGATTGTTTGGAACAAAAATGCTGATCAACTGAAAGCCAAACAATTTCAAAATATAATTGCATCACAAAAACAGTTAGACCACATGGTGGGTATTAGGTCTTGTCTATGAAAGGTGCTGCCTGAACTTCTAAGGAGCTGTTGAAATTGATGCAGTTTTTCTAGGGTGCCTCTGATTTGTGGCTTAGAAGAGTCAAAGCAGCAAATAAAGGCTGTGTGAGTCTAAAGTAATGAAACACAAGGACCTGCCCCATCCAAGAAGCCATTTTTCCACAACTCGTGTGTATGTGGCTTTTGTGTTCAAAAGTTTCTCTGGAGATTTCTTTCTGAGACCCAGGACCCCAAGACATAACCAACAGTGCTTACAACAGGTCTAAGGATGTTCTTTTGGTGTGGTTGCTGTATAAAGACCTTTCCACTCCATGTAAAGGCTTTAGTAGCTTCCAATATTAGTAAATTGAGTAAATTAGTAGTCAATTAGTAAATTGAGCTCAAATTAGTAAATTGAGCTTCCAATATTAGTAAATATTAGTAACAATTAGTAAATTGTTAAAATGTAATTTCATGTATGAAACAACTCCTACGGAAGTTTCTTGAACTTTGTAATAATTGACGATTTTAAGGATTCCTGGGAATAAATGAAGGTGCATGTTAATTCAGTTACAATCTCTGTACCTAAGTAAACATCCAGGGTTATACACCATAAAAAGAGTTACCTCTGTCTGCTGTTTCACATAATATGCAGCACAGAGTATTTGTGGCAAAGTATCTACTTAATAAATATTGGTTAAATAAATAACGGAATTTGGACCACCAGGCTGTAATAGAATTAGGTCTATATAGGAGAGGTAAATGGGCTTCTGAATAAAGTGATCAATAAAGCTGGAGTGTGATGATATGCAAAAATTGATGCTAGCAATATTTTTATTCTAAGAGATAATATATACTAGAGAAATCTTTATATCTTTGCATAGTTGTTTTACTCTTATGCAGTAATCTGCCTCGAAAGTTGTGGGTTGCACCCAAGAGTGCCAGGAAATCACTAAGGAAGTCACATGATATGTGAAAGTGTGATATTCAGGCTAGCACTGATTCATGCACAACTCAAATATTATATACCGCCTATTTAGTAAATCTCTGGTTTGTGCTTTGAATCTGGTTTGTGTTTTATAATTTCAGTGTGGATTTGTGATATTATTCAATACTTAATTTATATTAAAGATAAAACGCAAATTGTGGCGATTTCTTCAGGCCATTCATATGGCAAAAAATTGTTGTGTCTTTCTCCCTCCATTTGTGGCAGTGAAGCTTAGGAATCAGAAAGACCATGTGCAAATGTGAGCTCTGCTACTTATTAGCTGTGAAAGCCTAACAGAGTTGCTTAACCTTTCTGAGCCTCAGTTTACCACTTTGGAAAATGAGGACACTGCTACTGATTCACAGGATTGTTAGTCTTCTCAACCTCTATTAAGCCGTACAAAGCCCCTGGGAACTGGATAGCTGAAGTTTGTGGAAAGGAGGTACAAGTTTTCTTGGTTTGGCACAGCGTCTCCACTATTATTGTTGATGAAATAGCCCACAGAGAACAAATACAGGGCAGAATAGACTTTAGGAAAATGTGTCAAATTGAGCTGGTTGGAATTCAGAAGACAGTGGATGGTGCAAGAGGAGTTTGGAGAAGCAAGAAGCAGCTGAACTGTGGGGAAGGGTGTGTGGACAGATTGCTACTAAAACTCGGTGCCCGATGGCAGCTAGCAGTTAGAGCTGATAACCTGGCAGTGAAGGACTAGACTAGTCAGAATGTGATGAACAGGAACGACTCAAAGAGCTTTGGGTCCCATTTGGTGTAGGAACAAAATAGTCCTGCGTATCTTAGTATCTCTTGAGGTTGCTGTTAGGCAGAACATGATAGCTAATGTTTAAATTATGCTCAGTATATTATGTATCATTAAGAGAACCTTAAGTCATGCTTAGGATATTGGGTTTAAGAGAGAAGGAAAATCTAAAATATGATTTAGAAAGCTTGTCATTAAAAGAGTTAAGGTAGGGGCGCCTGGGTGGCTCAGTCAGTTCAGCGTCTGACTCTTGGTTTCAGCTCATGATCTCATGGTTCGTGAGTTCAAGCCCCATGTCGGGCTCTGCACTGATGGTGTGAAACCTGCTTGGGATTCTCTCTCTCTCCCTCTCTGTCTGCCTCTCTTCCTCTCACTGTCTCTCTCTCAAAATAAATAAACTTAAAAATATTTTTTAAAAGACAAGGCGGAAATCTGTATTGTATTTCATTAAAGCTTTAATGATCTAGATTAAAAGCAACAACAGAGCTACCTGGAATTCATTTGCACAAGCTCCAGTCAGACAGAGCTGACTTCCCATTCACACGTCAGCTTAGGGATATTTGAGTTAGCACCAGGTTCCTCATCTTTCAAATGGAAATAAAATTACTACCCACTACAGAGCTAGTAACCTGATAAATAAAGGTTAGCTTTCATTACAGGTGTTCTTATTATGAATGTTACAGCTACTGTTTTACCTTCTCCAGAGTATTTTTCTGAAATCATTAAATTCCACTCCTTTTATATTACCTGGAGGTCTTCACTGTCTCCTGCTTTGTTTGGTCTAGATTTCCTTTTCTTTCATCCATTTCCCAAACATCGTTTTTATATTGGGTAACTTGCTGCACATTAAAAGCTTGGGAAAGGAATTTATACTACATTGCATGTGCTCTCTTTCTTTTCTTGTCTTGGCTGAATGTTGGATATATCTTCACCATGTGTGTTCACAGTTTTCCTTCCCAAGCTGTAAGTAGTGCCCAGTCACCACTGCTGCTTGCCAGCCTAAGTCCATATGCTGAAGTGTGCAAGTATGTTCCGTTCGTTTTTGTTCAATCTGCAACTATATTTCTCTTCTTCCCTCCTCTCCCTCTTTCTGGTTGTAGTATTTCTTTTGGTTTAACAAATTGTCACAGAAACATTCTTGAAATGATACTGTGCTTCAGGGCACCTGGATGACCCAGTCAGTGGAGCGGCTGACTTCAGCTCAGGTCATGATCTTGAGGTCCGTGGGTTTGAGCCCCTCCTTCCAGCTCTGTGCTGACAGCTCAGAGCCTGGAGCCTGTTTCAGGTTCTGTGTCTCCCTCTCTCTCTGCCCCTCCCCTGCTCGTGCTCTGTCTCTGTCCCTCTCTCTCAAAAATAAATAAACATTAAAAAAAAGGTTTTTTTTTTAATGCTACTGTGCTTTATGTCCTTTTTGTGACATAATTGTAACTTACGTGAATTTGTTCTCAACAGAGGGAAGGATTGTGACATTTCTACACAAACAAAAATACCGGCTTTCACTGTTTCTTATAAGTGTCAGCTCAGGTAGAAAAGGCCAAGTCTTCAACTGAAGTTAAAATGAAAAATTTGAGGTTTAGTCCATGTCATATACCAGTCTTTATCTCAACCAGAGGATTTACACACTTTGGAATGACAGCTCTGATTAAACATTTGTTGGCATGTACCATGTGGCATTCTAGGAACCAGGATCTCTCTGTACTATAACTTTGTACACCTAAAGAATACTATTCAGGGAAGTCAGAGCTATAGGGGTGGATTGGGTTTAACTTTTGACAATGATTAGAGACAAATATTTGACTGGTGGATGTTCACATAACTATTACCTCAAATGTACTGAAAAATCAAATAAATGGGCAACTTTTCCATCTCGCTAGTAATTCTACCTAAAAGGAATTTTAATTCCTCACTTCAGAGTGATATTTTAAAAATGTAAATCTGATGCCATTATACCCCCAGCCCCAAACAGACAATACTGTATGCCTAAAATCTTCGGTGGCTTATAGGTGCCCCGAGAAGAAAGCACAGTCTCTTTCATAGAACCAGGGTGCCTTAGAGGAACTGACCCATCATGTTTCTTCTTCACCAGCTTCCCAGCATACTGGCCGTCCTTCATTTCCTCATGTTCCCCATCCCCCCGCCTCAGGACCTTCCAGGACATTTCCCCTCTTTCAGAATGGCTTTTCTCCCGTTCTTTGCACGGTTACTTCCTCCTCGGCCTGTGCTTCTCATTGTCACAGTTACTTTCCGCTAGAGGGTGTTCCTCATCCCCTGATTTAATTTGGAACCTCAAAGTTGCCATTTTTCATCGTCTCCTCTTCTTTAACCGTATGACGTTTACCACAGTCTGTAACTGTGTATTTATGTGTGTGTTTCTTCAGGATCCATCTCACAAGTAGATCCTCGGCCCTGTGAAGGGGAAGACAGGGGTTTTGCTTTATTCACAGCTGTATACGCAGTGCCTGGCACAGTGCCTGGCAAATAGCAAGCCCTCAATAACTCTGTGCCAAATTGGTAAATACTCACATAAGGTTGCAAGAAATAATTGAAATGGTTTGCATGTGCCTTTGCTTCTTTTCTTTCTCTCTAGTTCACTGTCAATATCCCACCTCTCATGTGATTTTCTCAACAAAAACCATTATAATATTATTTTAGTTTGAGTAGCAACGACATTTTTTGAGTTACGAGCTGGGTGCTTCTATGTGCAAAGATAAATTAAATATAGCTTCTCCCTTAATGGAACTCATAATATAAGCGGAGAGGTGAACATTTCACTCTTTGGAGGGCAGCCTGCTTGTGTTTTGGGGAGAGGTGGATAGGGTTGGAGAAACTCATAAAAGAGGTGACATTGAAGCTCGTTGAGTTTAGAAGAAGGAGTAGAATTTTGCTAGAGGAAGGTCGGAAGACTGCTCTTGCCAGAAAGACTGAGCTGGGCTAAGGCAGACATGCTTCAGAGTACATGCTGAAGGAAGTTCTGTGTGGCTGGGAGTGGGTAGAAAACAGGCTGGTAATGGAGAAGAATGGCAGGAAATGATCATGGAAGGACTGATTGGGCTTAGACTGTGGGTGATTTGAGTGATTTTGCTTAGAGGTTTGGATGCTATTTTATAGGAGATAGAGGCCATGAAATACTTGAAGCATATGAGTGAGAGCACAGATCTGTGTTTTAGAAACAAAATGCGGGAGCTCTATCTGAAGACTTTACCAAGAGAGCTTTGTCAATTGAGTGGTAGCAATGAGTTGCCGAGGGAGTGAGAAGGGACAGAAGAGGGCAGTGAATAATAGCCAAACTTTGCAGAAGTTAGGTGGCTATGGAAAGAGAAATAATGATGGGATCTCTTTTAAAATCTTTCTTTTTTAAAAAATTATGACACTGATATGTACTAAATTTGGGAATTTGGAAAGGGGGAATTTGGAATTTAGATTTGGAAAGAGGGAACTTGGAAAATGCAGCACATTATAAAAAAGAAAATAAAGATTACAATATGGTTCCTGGAAGAGAAAGCAGAGTCAAGGGAGGATGCTCTTAGGATGGTCAGGGTGAGAGGAGGAACTTTTGGAAAAGATCCAGAAGGATCTTCCCTTATGGAGATCCCTTTGTTTGTTTGATTGTTTGCATGTCCTTCCTAATTTTATCTGTCTAGAAGGTCCATAACCTTCTTGGTCTCAGGGTTTTTGCTTTTATTTTTTCCACTGTCTGGAGTAGTTTCTCTTGCTGTTCCTCCTCTCCTCCTTTTACCTGGCTAAGTTTTACACCTTCGAGCTAATAGTAGTATTAATAATAAGCATCATAATAATAACAACAGTTGCAGAAACATATGTTGATAACTTGCCACATGCTAGGCACTATGGTCAGTGCTTTCATTTGTTATGCAATTGAGTCCTTACAAGAGTTCTGTATGGTGGGTACGATGATGTCCTTCTATAGATGAAGATACTAGAACACTACCAAATTAAGTGACTTGAGCAGGTATAAATATCACTACTTATCACTCCTTCAGGGAAGCCTTCCCCAACAGCTCACATCCCTGACCAAGTTAGGAACCCCTGTAATGGGATCTCATAGCCGTTAAGTTCTCCTGGAAGACTTTTATCACATTAGAACTTATTTGATAAATGTGTATCTTTCCTTTTCGACTCTAAGCCCCATGAGGGCATGTTCTGTGTTTGTCTTATTCCTAGTTGTATCGTCCAGTGCTTAGCTTTGTGATCACATGGCGCACAGTATGGTGTTCATTAACCAACCACTTGACACTGAAGACTGCTACTCTTGTGGTAAGTTTCGTTTAAGCCTATAATGTACCAACCTGGTAAAATCACCCAAACTGGAAGAGGATCCTTGTTAGCTGGGCTCCATGATAGTCTTGGGGCCTTGAGATATGAGGGCTTTGGGATTTCCTGGAGCTTAGATGCCTCTAGATCAAACTGTATATCTTCTTTTCCAAATCCTCTCAGTTCCCTTTATTCCATACTGCCATCTTATAATTGACACGATTTTCTAGTCATATCCTCATGCAAGTCTAGACAACAGGGACTCTAGGCGTGCCAAGGTTGATGTTCAAATTCTCTGAGCAGCTTATTTTAAGGCTTCAAGTTTGCTTATTTTTTTTTAAAGTTAATTTATTTTGAGAGAGAGAGAGGCAACACAAATGGGGGAGGGTCAGAGAGAGAGAGGAAGAGATAGAGAATTCCAAGCAGGCTCTGCACTGCCAATGCAGAGTCCACCGTGGGGCTTGAACTCATGAACTGAGAGATCATTACCTGAGCAGAAGTGGGAAGTTTAACCAATTGAGCCACCCAGGTGTCCCTCAAGTTTGGTTTTATCCAGGTTTTATCCATCTGATTTTCATTGAACTTTTAAGGTTTTACAATTTGAAAAAAATAGATGGAGATCGTAGAAAGATGATTTTTCGAGGTAATGCTGCATTAAAATTTTCATTTTCATATTTTGTCTGATGGATCGGATTTAAGTAGACTTGCAAATTACCAATAAACAAATGGATTTCTTTAATACAAAAAAAACCCAATAAATTCTTAATTTTTGCATTTCAGTTTAGATGTGGGTTGCACTATACATTCTAAAGTAAATATGGGAGTCCCTCCTTATCCACAGTTTCACTTTCTGCACCATCAGTTACCCACGGTCAACCCTGGTCTGGAAGCAGATGATCTTCCTTCTGACCTATTGTCAGAATGTCAGTAGTAGTCTAATGCTACATCACAATGCTTATGACATTCACCACACCTCTTCTCACCATGTACTGTACTTACAGTACAGTAAGATCTTGAGAGTCTATAGTCCCATCACTTTTATTATAGTATGTTGTTTTCATTGATCTATTTTATTATTAATTATCATTGTTAATCTTTTACTGTGCCTGATTTATAAGTTAAACTTCATCATAAGTGAGTGTGTGTTTTTGTGTGTGTGCGTGTGTGTGTGTGTTTGTGTGTGTGTGTGAAAAAGAATTTGGCTTGGTACTATCCATAGTTTCAGGCTTCCACTGGGCATCTTGGAACATATCTCCTGTGGATAAGGGGAGACCACTGTATATTTTTGGACCTGTTGCTTATTTATTCTATTTATTGAGAGATAAAAACTATGAAAGCACTAGAAGGTGGACACTCATTAATCTCTGCTATTTTGAGCACAATAACAAACATCCAAAGAGCAAACATTTAAATGAGTTTTGACATAAATAAACTTAAGGATCCTCACTGTTTAAGAGTTAATATATGTCAAGGAAAGAATTAATTTTTTCTAGTTTAGACATTAGTTGAGTGTTTTTGGTTTTTAATTTTTGTTTTTGTTTTTCCCTTGAAAATTGTTCACAGTAAAGGCATTTAAGGCAGGTCAACATGAGTTTCAAAATACTGGCTTGGGAGCTACTTTAGTCTTTATCTTTGTCTTCCTGTTTATTTATAGAATGGAAGAGGAAGACAGCCTTTCCTGCTTTTGCAGTTTCCTAATGATGATATCTCAGCTTGTAATGAATAAATCCAAAGGAGGAAGGCAGTCTCCTTACATCTTCAGAAGAAACCACCACTCCTAAAAGCTGGGGGTCAGGGTTGCTAAGTTCAAGTAGTTAAGTGATTTTCACCGTTTCACTTTATTTAAAAATTAATGCAACTTTCTCAAAAATTTCTTAGCCTTAAAATGGGTATTACAAAAAGAATATCAGAGTAGAAAGTATTGTAAAAGGATATAAAGATAATTTCTATAAACCTTTTTAAAACTAACTCTTTTGGCATTTCATGGTTGGTCCTGATAATTTTGTTATCAGGCATGAAATTAAAGTTAATACAGCCTATGATCTGACTACCCTATTTATAACAATATTTTGCATTTATTCATTCAACACTTTCTAAGAGTGCTGAGTGCTAAGGACTCCTAGATGAGTAAGACCTAGTTTATGCTTTTGGAGAGCCCATAGTCTAAGGGAAAAGGACATAGTTTAATCTTCTCTGAAATTGCCAAAGGCATCATCCAATCCACTGTGAGACCACTCTAGCCTCTGTTGACACCCACCCCTCCCCATGGTCAAAGGAGCCATGCTGCAGTGTGTGTTGATCTTTGGGTCTTCAAAATATCAGAAGTCAGTTAGGAATGTCAGGAAGAGTAGGCAAGACTCCTTCATTAATCCATTCACTCATAAGTGTAAATGACATTTGTGGCAGAAATGTCTTGTGCCACATACTAACAATATAAAGATAAAAGCCACATTGATGTCTTCAAGGAGCTTATAGTTTAGTGGGGGAAAAAAAACCAAATTAACTTGTGTAATTTCCCCAGCCATAGCAGTAAGTGCAATGAGATCAGTAACCATAGACTTTCATGGACAACAAAGTAGAATCATCTAGAAACAGGCCTATGGATTTAGCAATCCTGTTTCAGTTTCCTCAGGCAGCTGCATTTCTCAGCTTCTTTTGCAGTCAGGGTGGAGCCCTGTGACTGAGTTGTGGTGAGTGGAATGTGGGCAGGAGTGATGTACACTTCTGTGTACGACAAGCGAAATCCTTCACTTGCTTTCTTCCCTTTCTAAGATGACCTTGGAGGCTGGATTTAGAAGATGGCAGCATTATCAGATAGAAGGAAGGAGTCTGGCACCTTGAAAGACTGTGCAGTTCACTCACCCACCTATAAACACTGCCCCTCCAAACAGTATTGAATTATAATATAAATGAAAAATAAACTTTTATTGTGTTACGTTCTTAGATTTGAGGTTGTTTTTTTATAGCAGTTAATTGTACCATTTAATGTACTCTCTCTCCACTCTAAGGATATCTGCCCCTAGTAAGCATTAGTTATATGAAGAAGAGGAGGAGGGGGGAGCCTAGGTGGCTCAGTCGGTTAAGTGTCCGACTTCAGCTCAGGTCATGATCTCACGGTTCATGGGTTTGAGCCCCGCGTCAGGCTGTGCTGACAGCTCAGAGCCGGGAGCCTGCTTTGGATTCTGTGTCTCCCTCTCTCTCTGCCCCTCCCCCGCTTAGGCTCTGTCTCTCTGTCTCTCAAAAATAAATACAAAAAAGAAGAAGAAGAGAAGGAGGAGTGTTATAGGTGGATAACAACATAGGGGAAGGAAAAAGTTTGGAGCTTTCAGGAAATAGAAATTTGGTGTGGCCAGGTGTAGTGGGAATGGAGAGCAATATTTAAGGATGGGACTGGAGAGTAAAGGATGGGAATGGACATCAAGGACAGATGACAGAAAGCTTTGTGGGCCAACCTAGGAAAGGAGAACCACCTAGACTTGAGGGACAAGCAGTGTAAAAGATGAAGGGTGTAATGGAGATATTCAAACAATAAAGAAGAGGAACTAACCCAGATGTGCTAAATCGTTTAATAATAGAAACAGTTTCTCATAATTGAGGTAATTTTTAGTAATGGACATCGTTTTAGTGGGTTTTCCTGCATACATGATCTTCAGAAGTTTGGGATCGTAGACCCCTCTACTGATGCCAACATGGACATGGACGGAACATGAGAAAAGTGAAGGAGTTGGGAATGTGTCACTTGAAGAAGAGGGAACCTGTAAAGGCAATAATCATTATCTTCAAGTGTGGATAGCAGGTGGAAGAGGCATATTCTTGACTGAGTGGTACCAAACGGCTAGTTCAGATAATAGGTAGAAAGGTAGGGAGATTTGGGTTCAGCATAAGGAAGAACTTTCTGTCATAATTGCCTGAACAGCAGTTGTTCAGTCCTAGAGAAGATGGCAATGAGTTTGATGAACAAGAAGGGTTGAAATAGACTGGTGTCACAACTTGGGAGATGCTGTGATACAGATGGTTCAGGTATTGGATGAAACGGGGATTAGAAAACTTTGGATGTCTTTGCTAATAATATTCTCATATTCTTTGATATTTATCTGAAATTTAAAATCTTATGAAGGCTAACTACTTACATTCACCCTGCTTTCAACACCAAGGAAGTGTATAACGTTAAAAAACTTCCAGAGAGAAAACTATACTTGCACAAAGATGTCTTCACCCAGAGATAACAACTTGGCACTTGATACGTACTTTTTGTTGGGGCTGATGAATAGGCATTTAGTCTGGTTAATATGGCTAAATGACCTTGCAATGATATCACTGAATAGTATCTCCAACGCAGTGCAGAGTGTCAAACACCAACAAGAAGACAGTAGGGTGAATGAAAAGGCAGATACCATCTTCCTCTGAGATATTGGGGGAAGAAACTTTCCCTTAACTCCCTTACTTGTCAAAGCCAGATAGCCCAGCTGTTCCTCTAAACTGTCAGAATTTCTCTCATCGCTGCCTCCGAACTGAAGGATGGGGATTGATTGGTCTTGCTTACCAGTGTGCACTGGAGCAAGACACAACTTTATTTAAAATACCATTAAGATGCAAACACATTATGCTCCTCTGAAGGCTTTCTTTTACAACATGAATTATTTAAATAGCTTCTTAATAATTGCATTGATTTCCACAGTTAAAAGCAGATCAGATTATGGAATCTGCTCAATACCTCTTAAATGTGTATAGATGTTGAAGTTGACAAAGACCTTTTAGACACTGATAATTCCTTGCACTAGATTGGAATGCTGGAGATTTAACATTACCAGTAGTGCTCTGTGATTATTTTTAATAAATCAGGACACTGTAACAGCAGCCATTTAAGGTCTTCATTCTTACTCCATTTTATTCCAGAGTCATTGCCTGAAAATCTAGTTATGCTAAAAATCTGACCAAAAAGTTTTCCATTTATATCGATCAGAAGCTTTGATGTTTCTTGTGCAAAGACCAATATAGTAAACGTGTCTTCACCTGCATGTATTGATGCATATATTTTAAAACTCTATGAATATTTATAGTAATAAAATCCAATAAGATTTCAGTGTCTTAGATGCTTTGGGTACCCTATGAAAGAAGGGTAAGTTTACTAGTTTGCAAAGAAATTATAGGTGAGGCAAAAATTAGATTTTTTTCTTCTCTTTGATTCTCTCCTTATTTGGAAGTGTCTGGGAAGAGTGATGTCCATGGTCTCTTAGTCTGCTTCGGTTGCCATAACAAAATACCATAAACTGAGTGGCTTAAAAACCAGTAATTTATTTTCTCACATTTTTGGAGGCTGCTAGTATGAAGTCAGGGTGCCAGCATGGTTAGGTTCTAATGAGAGTTTTTCTCCTGGCTTGCAGATGACTGTCTGCTCGCTGTATGCTCACATGGTCTGTCCTTGGTGCATGCGCTTGGAGAGAAGTTACCAGTCCTACTGGATTAGGACCCCATCCTTATAACCTCATTTAACTTTACTTTCGTCCTGAAAGCCCCTATCTCCAACTAGGATTACACTGGAATTTGGGGCTTCAACATAATGAATTTTGCATGGGGGATACAATACAGTCCACAACACACTCGCCATGGGAGTCAGACTGCTTGAGTTGGAATGTGACCTAAGGCAAATTACTTACCCTCTCTGTTTCTTAGTTTGGTGTGTAAACTTAGAATAAAGATGGTAACTATTTATTTTATGGCTTTATCGTGTTGAATAGATGAATTAAGATATGCAAAGTACTTCGTGTATGACATCTAGTAAGTGGTTAATAAATGTTAGTTATTACTAAATATCTAATAAGATATTTGTACCTTTAGCTAAGACTTTTGTGATTCTATATATGTGGTAGTCAAGTACTTCATGTTTACATATCCAATGATTACTGGCATTGGGAATTCACAGCATGCTTTAAAAATTTTCCCGCTGTGGAGAATAGAATATGTTTTATTTTATAAAATTCTTATAAAGAAGTGTTTCCCATCAGTGTTGATCTGGTCTCCCTACTCCTCTCCATCCTCCAGCACTACAGAATGTCCGCTCTCCAGAAAAATTTAGGACCTTCTCAGTTTATCACTTAACGATTTCAGGATGACATTGTGTACATTCTACCTGAAAAAGCAAGGGTAGAGTAACTTTCCTAGCAACAGAAAAAGGAATTCTCTACATTTCTCACTTTTCTACTTAGCCCTTGCACGTGCATACACACACACACACACACACACACACACACACACAGAACTTTCCTTCTTGTACAATTAAAAATAAAACACATGGTTGTATAACTTATTGCTGTGGAAATCAAGGTACTTCATCCATAATAAGAAATTCAGGAGTCTTTCAGTTCTCCTTATAGGGAATTTGGGGTCAAAGATATCCTCAATTAGTTAGTGTCTGGGAAAGTTAGGTAGAAAACAGTGGACAACTTACCAGTAGCTCTATGGTAAGGTACAGCTCTCTAATTCATTGACCAATATTCTGTTTCCTGTGTTAAATTGAACACTGACTGGAATTTGAATTGAATTAAAAGGGTAGAGAAAGTACTCTTAACTGATTCTCAAATAATTATTTTTTCGAGATTTGTAGCACATACTATCAGATAGTCTCCAATCCTTTGTGGCTCTTTCTAAGTCTAAAGGAAGAGCTATATTTTCTATAAACATCAATCAAGGTTGTTTCTGTTTGGTAGATAGGATTTAAAAAGGGTGGGGTGGGAGGCAGGAAGAGAAAAAAAGCAAGCAAAAAAATGCCCATGAATTCTCTTAGCCCTCTTCATAGCAGACAGTCTTTTCCTGCCTTCTGAATTCATGTTACATGAGTTGGGCCCATTGCTTACCTCCTATCCCATTTTGAGTACATGAACAAATTATAGATATTTTGCACTTATAAACATTTCATCTTAAATAGTCGTACTTATGAGTGAGACTATAAGACTTTCACTCTGATTAGAAACCTAAGAGTCTTTATATGTCTTGCATGTAAAGAGTCTTGCATGTAAACTAAGGTGTATAAAAATTATATTTAAATGTACTGGGATGCACCTATTTATCAAATTATGGGTAAATGGTAAATATAGTATCACGAAATAGTATTGAATAGCATGAATGAATGAATGAATGAATGAATAAGTAAATAAATAAAATTCTTATTCTGGAAAGAAAATGAACATTGACAGCTATCGCCATACTTTAAATTATTAGTTGCAATGGAATCATGGACCCAAATGTAAACCTAGAACCATAAATCTTCTAGAAGACAAAAGAGGATGTGATTGTGACCTCATACTAGGCAAAGATTTCTTGGGCACCACACAAAAAGCACAAATCACAAACTTAAAAAAATGATAAATTGGGCATTATCTATATTAAACATTTCTGCTCACCAAAATACGCCTTTAAGAAAATGAATGGAGGGCGTCGGGGTGGCTCAGTCGATTAAGCGTCTGACTTCAGCTCAGGTCATGATCTCGCAGTTTGTGAGTTCGAGCCCCGCGTCGGGCTCTGTGCGGACAGCTCAGAGCCTGGAAACTGCTTCAGATTCTGTGTCTCCCTCTCTCTCAGTCCCTCCCCTGCTCATGCTCTGTCTCTCTCTTGTGTCTCAATAATAAATAAACATTAAAAAAATTAAAAAGAAAACGAATGGGCAAGTACCCACTGGGGCAATATTCACAGCATGTATTCGTATGACAAAAGACTTAAATCCAAAATACATAAAGAATTTTTACAAATGTATGAGACAAAGACAACTCAATTAAAGACTTAAGCAGTTACTGCACAAAAGAAGATATGGGCATGGGCCAATAAGCTCATAAAAGGTGCTCAACATCATTAGACGTCAGGAAAATGCAAATTATAGCCACAATTGGATGCCATTTCACATCCACTAGAAGAGCTAAAAGAAAAGACTGGTTGGGAACGCTGAACACTGTGGAGGATGTGGTGCACCTGGAACTCTCAGTCATTGGCGGGAGTAGAAGATGGTCTAACCACATTGGAGAACTGTTCTGCAATTTCTTATAAAGATAAACATACATCTACCATATGACCCAGCAGTTTGACTCTTAGGTATTTACCAATGAGAAATAAAAACATAGGCAGTTTTTATAGCAGTCTTGTTTATAAAGACAAAAATTGGCAACAGTCCAAATGTCCATTAAAAGGAGAATGAATAATCAAATTTCTTTATAATGGAATACTACTCAGCAGTAAAAAAGAATAAACTACTAATTCAAGCAACAGTGATGAATCTCAGAAATGTGCTGCGTGGAAAAGCCTGTCACAAGAAAAAGGCCTTATTGTGTTATTTCATGAAATCCAAATACAGGCAAAACTAATCTATGGTGATGTCGGATAGTGGTTGGAGAAGGAGATTGACAGGAAAGGGGTATGACGTAACTCTCTTAGGGACAGACATGATCTATGTCTTGTTTTGAGTTTTGGTTACACAGCTGCATGCAGTTGTCAACACTCATGAACTAAACATTCAAGATCTGTGTATTTTATTCTATGTTAATTATATCTCAATTAAAAAGATAAGAAGAAACTGTCATCTTCCAAAATGATTGCAGACTGATGAATAGCCTAAGATGGGAGCTTAAAGAATGTGAGAAAATGTTATATGTGAGATTTCTTGGAAAAAGAAATTGGCTGCCTCCAATGTGCACATATGTGTCTATGCTTTGAGAACCCCTCAAAAGAATATGAGAGAGGAGGACCTGGAGTGAACAACCTACTAAGGAAATGCAAATGGAAAGCAGTGCTGTTATACCAGCAGATCTAGGGATATCACAGAACAGGCTGTTTTAAAGCAAACAGATTTTGGTGGGGATTAAGTGGGGAGCAGGGGTGGGCTTTGCCAGGAGTAAAGATGGCAACTATTGTGTTTCACCCAGAGAAGACTATGGTAAATGGGGATCCTTCTGAAGATACCTCTGGTGTTCCTTGGCTTAAGAGCCGATTGACTGAAAGATCAATTAGTCAGTGTATGTGGAAGGTGGAACTGAGGTAGAAGCATCCGGAAGTTAGGGATGCTGGATTGGTTTTGGTATCAGAATTATACCTTGGACCCAGTTGTGGTTTGTTTGTTTTTTTTAATTTTTAATGTTTATTTCTGAGAGAGAGACAGAGTGTGAGCGGGGGAGGGGCAGAGAGAGACTGGAGACAAAGAATCCGAAGCAGACTCCAGGCTCTGAGCTGTCAGCACAGAGCCCAACGTGGGGCTCAAACTCATGAACATTGAGATCATGACCTGAGCAGAAGTCGGACGCTTAACCGACTGAGCCACCCAGGCACCCCCTCTTGGACCCAGTTTCTTCAGGCCAGAAATGTTGGGTTCCTCCTCAGACATGAGGCTGGATCCATGTGCTCAGCCTTCCTGATGAAGAAGGAAAATTCCTTTATGTTGCCAGTTACCGGAAAGCATTGATTCTCCAAAGATTGCCTTCCATCTGCAATAAACAATGGGCTTTATATAACTCGATTCCTCTACAGAGTCCCTTACAGTGATCGCAAAGAGTATTCTTGAGTGCTGAATGCTTTCAATGCTGCTGAGAAGCAAAAAGGACTTGATAGGAAGTCAGAGAGGGCATTGACTTCACAGTAGCTTATCCTTTTCTGTAATGGTAGGAACAGCAGGACCCTAAGGCATTTCTTATTTCTTGTCCAGGTCCCGTCAAAAATCTCAGCTGATCACAGGAGTGAAAGTGGTGGTTCTCTTGCATTTTTGGGAGTCAGCTCTTGAAAACTCTGTCAGAGAAATTTACTTATGTGTCCTTAATCCCTTAAATGGAGAAGTATCTCACAGGGCTTGGTCTGGAACTTGTTTTTAAAAGAACTATAAAGTATCACTTGCATCCCTTAATAATCAATGCCTGTCATTTTTTTCCTGAATGACAGCAGTGTGTACTGCATGTGGTATGGACTGCTCCTTTGTATCTGGAGCCCTCAAAATTTGAATCTTTCCTGTTATATATTATAAGGTACAAAAATGTTGTGAGACACTGTCCAAAAACCCTTGGGAGTTTGACCTAGAGGAAGTGTATTCATGGGATGCCTTTGTTCATGTGGATATAGACATTTCAAGATTCATTTGTCAGCCACAGAATTGGTCATATTTCAACATCTGTTACTCTGGCACATACTGATGGAAAGATGAAGATTCTGTGCAGTGAATACTGGATTGGAGTGTTGGCATTTCTGACAGATCTGGCAATTTTTCAAATTGAGTGAGGCATTAGGGTAGACTTTGCTTTATGGATTATATATCACTTTATTATGGATTACATACCATTCTTTCTAATTGTGCTAAACTCAGAGAGACTGTAAGAGAAATGAGATCAGGCTGTGCTCTGTACCTCTCCCTTCCCAGAATGCCTTTAGAAGGGCTCA
Source organism: Acinonyx jubatus (assembly GCF_027475565.1). Taxonomy (NCBI): domain Eukaryota; kingdom Metazoa; phylum Chordata; class Mammalia; order Carnivora; family Felidae; genus Acinonyx; species Acinonyx jubatus. The sequence continues at coordinate 147,524,933 of NC_069381.1, read as the reverse complement.
GGTGGGAGCCACAAACTATACAAAGAACTAAGCGGGTCGTTGTGGTAAAGTTAAATCAGTGTCACTAAGAATAACCCTAAAAGTCTGGGATGATGGCCTTTAGGATAGTAGCTGCCAATTTGCTATTCTATTTTTATGTAAGTTTTTTCCCCCTTTAACATCACTGTTTCAGGATTCAGTCTAAGTGAATTGGGAACTCTCAAGCAGGTTTTGCCTTGGCCAGCATTCCTTTTGCATTTTAGACTTCTCCACCTATTTTGTTTCATACCATTCATACTGATTTTGTCTATTAAAAATATTTTCCCAACATCATTTCATTGTAGGGAAAGGGAAACAAAGTGGAAACGAGATTAATGTTTAAACTTAGCACTTACCTAGTTACTTTAATGACATAAAGTTCTAATCCCATCATCGAAGTAAATATTCATGGTAAAAAGGAAAAGATAAGAAATAGAGTGAGGGCAGGGTGAGATTCTAGGATGTACTCCAGAGATGGACAGCCTGGCTGCTTGACCTCAGTTAACCTGGCCTTTTTTTCTTCATCGTCCTTCAAATTTCAGTTTAAAGGGCTTAGCTGAAGATCCTTTTGCTAAATACATTCATTCTGAATAGTATAAACATGTATGCTAAGTTGTCCAGGAACCCATTACTCTGTTAGCTCCTTTTTAATTTTACTTTTTTTTCTTAACTTAGTGATGGCAGTAACACCCTCATAGATATGCCTTATTTAAACATGGGTGAAAGTGGACAACCAAAATTTTCAAGATATTTCTTTTATTCAGAATAAAAAGTAGAAGTATAAGTTTGGTACTAAAGTATGGAGTGGATAACAGATCAACCCAGAACAACAGTAATTTATTCTTTCTCATGATTTGGTGGTGCAGGAATTGGGACAGGGTCAGGGTTGGCCCTTCTACATGTTATCAGCTGGGTGGGGCACTGGGCTGTGTATTCAACTGGGTTCACTCACTCAGCTGCATTTAACTGGTGGCTCGGATGAGCTAGGAAGTTGTGAACATTTCACTTTGAATAGCTAGTGTCTCTTGCTTTGCTCTTATCCTTTCTCTGTCTTGATAGCTTGGCCTTTTCTCACAGGACGGTCGTCTCAAAACCGCTGGACTTCTTAATAGTGGCTAACTCCCAAGAGGAAAAGTGGAAGCTGCCAGGCACAGCGTCACTTCCACCATATTTTGTTGGTCAAAGCCAGTTACATGCCAGCCTACGTTCGAGTTGAAATGAGATAAAGTCCACCCCTTGATGGGTGGAATGGCAGGTGACTACGGGAAGGGAAGGGATTTGTGATGGCTATTCTGAGAATACTTTCTACTCCACCTACCTACCTCAGAGAATGTTTATGAAATTTAAATGAGGAAAAGCATTCAGGGCCATACTTAGGGTATGATAATAAAAGAAGTGTTGAGATACCAAAAAAAGTGAGAAAGAACTCAAATGTATATATATTTATATATGTATACCTACATATACATATCCCTGCCCCACAAGACTTGCATCTCCTTAGAGTATTTCCGGTAGGATATCTAGTTAAGGCATAGGGATAGTTTAAAATAATCCTAATTATTTCCAGAAAGAACAGAACTTTTCTTTTCAGTTCTGTTTGGTTCTGCTGGTTATGTAGAAAGTTTGGATCAGGCTGAACTGTCCTGGCCAAAATATCAGTTCCCTTTAAATTTTTTTTTAATGTTTATTTATTTTTGAGACAGAGACAGAGCATGAACGGGGGAGGGTCAGAGAGAGGGAGACACAGAATCTGAAGCAGGCTCCAGGCTCTGAGCTGTCAGCACAGGGCCTGTCTTGGGGCTCGAACTCATGGACTGTGAGATCATGACCTGAGCCAAAGTCGGATGCTTAACCGGCGGAGCCACCCAGGCGCCCCTATCAATTCCCTTTAAATATCTAATATCTAAATATCTAATATCTAAATATCTTTTCTCAAAAAGCTCGGTAATATGGCAGAACAGTAACCACAGGACTCAGGATTGAGTTTGTCCTTTCTGCCCTGCTTCCATCACTTCTGGCCTTCCTTGACAATAGTTTTCCTTATTTTTTGTCGAAGATCCTTTTCATGACTAAAGTAATAAAGATTTGAAGGGATCATTAGTTGATCATCAGATAAAAATAATTCTAGACTGCTGCTGGCCATAAAGTAATTGCCACATTTATCTGATGGTATATAATAGTTTGCTTCTTCATTTTTCAGGGATTTAGTAAATTATAGGCCCTTGCCGTCTAATATGGAAGCCCCTAGCTATGTGTGACATTTTAAAGTTAATTAAAATACAAAATTCAGTTTCTCAGTTAACATTAGCCCTATTGCTAGTGCTCTGTAGCCACCTGTGTCTAGTGGCCACCATATTGGACAGTGAACAGGTAGAACATGTTTACCATAGAAAATTTTAATGGAAAACACTATTGTAGACTTTCCTAACTTATGTTGCTGTTTTTCTTCTCTTGCTGTCTCCTTCAAAGGCTCTTTCTTTTGGGCTTGTTTGTTTGGGGTGAGCAACAGGGAAAAAGATCAAGCTCGTGTCCAATATGTCTGGTTTTTAGTAGCATTGATGAAATAGTTGATAACTGGGTGGACTGGAACTATTGACTAGAGTAAGGTTTTTGAAGTACCTTTGAATTTAATTTATATCTATTGCCTGCAGCAGTGATCACAGAGGTGGCTATAGGTGGTGGTAAGTGGACTAAAATCATGTGTTAGCTAAACACTTCTCATGAGCTAGTGACTGCACTTTTCTTATGAGTATTGTTTCATTACTTCTAAAAATTTCACTTGACTACAAACTCCTTTACTAGGTGAAAATTAGGTCACTATGCTCATATCTAAGACATTTGAAGTAATACGTGCCCTTTTCTCAGTTTAAACAAAAATTTCTAATTCAGGGTATGTTCAGATCTTGATATATACCAATTAAAATATTGACTTTAAACAAAGGGGTCATAAAAAACGTGAGATTAAAATGATTAGGAGCTGAGTCCTTATCATAAAACCCAAAGTAAACGAGGATTGCACAATTCTGTACGTAAGAAACACGATTCAGTTGCACAGGCATGCTCCTGGATATTCCAGACTGCTTTTAAATTTATAGTGCCTCATGTTGAGAGATTGATATTGAAATATACTGGGAATTAAAATTCAGTTATGATGAATAGTTGCTAAAAAGGCTTTAAGATAGCACTGTGGAGCTGTGGTGTAAAAAAGAACAGTCTTCAAAGCCAAGCCACATTTCTTAGGATTCAGAACCAGAAAAATTGGTCTAAGTCGTGTTATTTGCCAAATGGATCTTCTGTAAAGGAAGCCTGCTTTCTATCTAATGTTGACATAATTTATGTAAAACCTGGAAACAAAGTATACCTTAATATCACTTAATATTTGCTAGATGGACCAGATTTTAGTAATTCTAGTTGTAAAGCTAAAAATGAAGTTTGGTTGCTGAAAACTTGAATTCTGTCAACAGAATTGTTCTAAGCATATTTTCCTATCTTTATATCAAAACCGTGAGAGTAGATACTCACCCAGGAGATCCAGCCAGTTAGCCAGGAACCTCGAACCTCAGAAGGGAAGAATAGCTCATAGCTTATCTCATTAGATTTCCTTCATGATGTGAGTTGCTTGAGTATTGAGCAATGAGGGTGATGTCCCAGGTCTAAATCTGCTTTGTTCTAGGTAGTTGGGCAGGCTACTTAGCATATCTGTCCAGCATTCCAAACCATTAAATGAAATGCTAGTCCTGTTTCCCAATCACGGTCATGACTCATCAAGGAGTCACAGAGATTTCCCTGCAGTGTTTCAGCAAGCTTAACTTTCCTCAAAACTCTGGCTCTTTCTTGGACACAACTGCCATTAGGCTACCTGCATGTCCTACATGCTATGCTGTCTCTCACAAAAATTTTATATCCCTAGATCTGGATCTAGCTAAGAACTTCTTGGTCAGGATTGATTTGCAGCTCCTAATCTGAATTCCCCCACAGATGCCACACTGTCATTGTTGCAAGGGGTTAAATCAGTCTTTACACCTCTGTCGAATAGTGTGGCATTAAAATGACATTTCTTTGAGTTAATCATGGCCAATGTTCTATGAAACTACCATTTTCTATATTTCCTAGAGTTTAGAAGGCATTTGAGACACCAGGTGCTAAGAAAAAGCAGAGAATAGAAAAGTGTTTGTGAGAATGACAAACGCTTGTGAATTTTACTGTTTCTAGTGGGCCAGAAAAATGTGTGTAAATCTTACCTATTCTCACAGGCCCTTTGAGAACCTGTCCCACAGAGCTCTTTATAGTCACCATTTGGAGTCAATCTCCTTTTCCCTGTTCTCCCACTGTATGTTATCTAGATCTCCATCTATTACTGGTCAGGTTCTGCTTTGCCACTTGGCCATCTGTGCATGTCTCTTTCTTATTGAAACTGTCAGATTCTTTTTTGTACCTTTAGAAGCACCTTTAACAGTATATGTTTATACATACATATATATACATATATATATTAGTTTCTTAAATATTATAGATTCATATTCAATAAATAGTATTGAGTATCTACATTATACATGACACTGGTGAAAAAAAAGCAACGAACAAAAGAGATATGATCCCTTCTCTCAAGGAGGTTTCAACAGAGGATGGATATTTAAATAATAATTTAAATTACAATTTGATGAGTCCAGAAAAGGAGCTATACCCTGTACTCTATGTGAGAGTATGCAACAGGAGGGTCTAGCCTCTTCTGCGGGCGGGGGTGGGGGGGATTTTCTGGTAGGAGCGCTGTAAGTTGAGATAGGAAGGATGAACCAGGCAGTAGAGGAGGAGGACTCTAGGCAGGGGGAACAGCATGTGTGAAACACGTTGCTGGATAGATTGCCTTACAGATCGAAGAGCTGAAAGACCAGAATACCTGGAACTAAGTGGGTGAGGAAGGGAATGGTGCAGGAGGAGGAGTGGATAGGCATCAAAGCTCCCAGGGATTTGTGGGCCATGTGAAGGATTTGAGTCTTTAGTGTAAGATCAAGAAAAGGTATAAAGTGGAAGATGCTTAATCTACATTTATTCAGTTAAATCCTAACAGCCTCCAGCTTCCAGCTTCTGTAAGTTACATTTGCACTCGATCTCATCTGCACTGACGGTTGGGGGAAAAGAGGAAAAGCATAAGTTATACGGGCAGTTGGAACCTCTCTACCGAAGGATAACAGGATGCCTCTTTGGAAAAGAAACTGACTAGTAGGTTGAAGGACTATCAGTCTGGATCCAGGGTTTTCAGAATTTGAATCTTATTCTATCTTGGATATGGACCACTCAGTTTATTCTGAAAAACTGATTTCTAGCAATCATCTTCCTCTCGGTTTACTCTTAGACTTTTGCCTAAGTGAACTAGGCCTTTCTTGAATTCTGAAACCATTCCTCCTGCCACAAACAACCCCCTCCCCACCAACACTTAACCATCAAAGGATAAATGCCAGCATTTTTCTCTCGCTGGAGCTGTGTGTCCATATCACTTGTATGAGCAGTCTCTGCGGTAAGTCTGGAGGAGACAAAGGAAGAGGTGGAGGGACCAAAATGCAAAGGAGCTGGGCTTGATAGCCAGTGATTATTTTGTTGAACTGGAACTCAAGCAGACAGCTGAATGTAATGAGAACAAAAAGGCAAGGAGTTTTAAAGAGTTATTTCAGATTTAAAAATCCAGTTTCTAATAAATAGTGCTTGAAGATGCCAGTGCTTTGTGCATAGCACTTTTAAATGACTAACATTTCTTAAACATGGAAACAAAAAGGGAAGTGTGTATAAGGAGGCACAGGTTCAGAAAGGTTATGTCTGCTTTTTGAATCCTTTGGGCAAGTAAAAATACATAAATTGTTTGGATTGATCAGTTCTTACTAAAAAGAAACACTCGAAAGAATAGTTTTAAGTCAGTGCTTGGTTATTTGATAATTACTAGTATACTAGATGGAAAATAGAAAATTAGAGGTGTGTTTGTGGTAGTTTCTTTTTTTTTTTTTTTAAGTTTATTCATTTTAAGAGAAAGAGAGAGTGTAAGCAGGGGAGGAGCAGAGAGAGAGAGAGGGAGCGAGAGAGAATCCCAAGCAGTCTCCACGCTGTCAGCGCAGAGCACAACACGGGGCTCGATCTCATGAACCATGAGATCATGACCTCAGCCGAAATCCAGAGTCAGACGCTTGACCGACTGAGCTACCAGACTCCCCGAGGTTTTGTATTTTCTTATGAGAAAGATCTTTTTATTATCTCCTTCACTTAGGTGTGCCTCATGATTTCTCATATTTAAATACATCTAGTTCAATTTTTTTTTAATTCTGTTTTTATTGACGTGTAGTTGACACACAATGTCACATGTGTTGAGGAGAACATCTTTTTTAAATGTAAACTCGATTTAATTTCTCGCACTCGCAGCTCTTGGACAGGGTATTTAATCTCTGACCCAGTCTCATGCTGGGAAACAGAGCCTCTGGTCAGGCTCATAGAAGACCATGGATGTGAAAGGGCTTTTGAAAAACTATAGAGCACCATAGGAATGTATTTACTAGTGTTATTGTTTCAGTCATCTGTTACTAAGGAACAAACCATCTCAGATTTAAAACATGATGTTATTTTGCGTAGTTCCCTGGGTTGACTGGGATCAGCTGTGTGGCTCTTCTGCTCCATATGACTTTGGGTCACTCACACAGCCGCATGTAATTGGGAGCTTGGCTGCAGATGGAATGTCCAAGATGGCCATAGTCACATACCTTATAGTTACCTGGCTCTTGGCTGGAGTGCCTCCATTCTCCTCTGCCAGGCTTCTCATTCTGCAGGGCTTCTCTTTCCACGTAGGCTCTTTTCTTGGATGGCAGACTAGCCTTGACCTCCTTACGTGGCAATTGGCTCAGGGCTCTTAAGGCCTAGACCTGCAAGTCACTCAGCAATACTTTTGCACTCTTCCGTTTTAGTCACAGGACCATCCCACTTTCACGGGGTTAAAAATAGGTTCCAAGTCTTGACTCAAGAGGGCAAATTCATATTGGGAAAGCATATGCAGAATGAAGGGATTGTGGCAGCCATCTTTGGAACATTCTATCACAACCATTATCGTTATTTTTTTTTAATTTTTATTTAATTTATTCTTTTAGTTTACATCCAAGTTAGTTAGCGTATAGTGCAACAGTGATTTCAGGAGTAGATTCCTTAGTGCCCCTTACCCATTTAGCCCATCCCTCCTCCCACACCCCCCCCCCCAGTAACCCTCTGTTTGTTCTCCATATTTGAGTATCTCTTATGTTTTTCTCCCCCTCCCTGTTTTTTATTATTTTTGCTTCTCTTCCCTTATGTTCATCTGTTTTGTATCTTAAAGTCCTCACATGAGTGAAGTCATATGATATTTGTCTTTCTCTGACTAATTTCACTTAGCATAATACCCTCTAACTTCATTCAGGTAGTTGTAAGCAGGGGAGGAGCAGAGAGAGAGAGGGAGAGAGAGAGAATCCCAAACAGGCTCCACGCTGTCAGCACAGAGCATAACACGGGGCTTGATCTCATGAACCATGAGATCATGACCTCAGCCGAAATCCTCAGCAAATGGCAAGATTTCATTCTTTTTGATTGCCGAGTAATATTGCATTGTGTGTATACCACATCTTCTTTATCCATTCATCCATCGATGGACACTTGGTCTCTTTCCATACTTTGGCTATTGTTGATAGTGCTGCTATAAACATTGGGGTACATGTGCCCCTTCAAAACAGCATACCTGTATCCCTTGGAAAAATACCTACTAGTGCAATTGCTGGGACGTAGGGTAGTTCTATTTTTAATGTTTTGATGAACCTCCATACTGTTTTCCAGAGTGGCTGCACCAGTTTGCATTCCCACCAGCAGTGCAAAAGAAATTATCTTTCTTTGCATCCTCGCCAACATCTGTTGTTGCCTGAGTTGTTAATGTTAGCCATCCTGACAGGTGTGAGGTGGTATCTCATTGTGGTTTTGATTTGTATTTCCCTGATGATAAGTGATGTTGAGCATTTCTTCATGTGTCTGTTGGGCATCTGGATGTCTTCTTTGGAGAAGTGTCTATTCATGTCTTTTGCCCATTTCTTCACTGGATTATTTTTGGGGTGTTGAGTTTGATCAGTTCTTTATAGATTTTGGATACTAACCCTTTATCTGATATGTCATTTGCAAATATCTTCTATTCTGTTGGTTGCCTTTTAGTTTTGCTGATTGTTTCCTTCGCTGTTGAGAAGCTTTTTATTTTGATGAGGTCCCAATAGTTTATTTTTGCTTTTGTTTCCCTTGCCTCTGGAGATGTGTTGAGTAAGAAGTTGCTGTGGCCAAGGTCAAAGAGGTTTTGCCTGCTTTCTCCTCGAGGATTTTGATGGCTTCCTGTGTTACATTTAGGTCTTTCATCTATTTTGAGTTGATTTTTGTGTATGGTGTAAGAAAGTGGTCCAGGTTCATTTTTCTGCATGTCGCTGTCCAGTTTTCCTAGCACCACTTGAAGTGACTGTGTTTATTCCATTGGATAGTCTTTCCTGCTTTATCAAAGATTAGTTGGCTATACGTTTGTGTGTCCATTCTGCTCGGTTGATCTGAGTGTCTGTTTTTGTGCCACTATCACAACCATTACTGACTGAAGCTTGATAGATGAAAAGATTCCATACTCAATGGGTAAGAAATTAGAACCAAACTCTTGGGCTGTACTACTCCTGGAGATTAACGTTTCAACATCGTTTTTAATATAAATGTGCCATGCATAATAACCATCAAATAAATCCACAGTAATTATTCTAATTGAAGGGGAAAATATATCCCCTAAAAACGTAATTCCTGATTTAGTCTTATTGTTTAATAAAGAAGAAATGCACTACAATCCTACATTTTATTGTTTCAGAAGTTAAATTCATTCTAGACGTTTATTGATACAAAGGGAATTTTGATCTCCCTCTAGTGGCAAAAGATTTCATTTCTTTCCCAAAGAGCTTGCTTGAAATAATAAGATGGCTGACATATATAACAGAACACAGTTTCAAGAATGACTGATTCTTACTGAGATGTATGCTTTCTCCTGTGTAAATTATGATAGGATTTTTTCATCTCTTATGAGAAACTTTAACCTTCCTAAGAAACTTCGATCATATTTTATGAAAAAAGTGGAAAGGAAATTTCCTCTTTTGAAGTATAAAAACTAAAGTCTGAAGTAAAAATTATTATAGTTTGACAACTAAAATATCCTGATCCCTGATTAGAAAGTAAATTGAATTTTTAATTTTTGTCTGAAGAATATTTTTTGAACAGATATATGTATTTAATTGCAAACATTTTTAGAAAGAGAGCAATAGATAGCTATTAAAATATGGAGCTTGGAAAGCACTGATAGCCAAATTAAAAAAAAAAATAGAGGTGTCAAAACCTTATGGTTCCCTCTTAAATAAAGTTCACATTTAGATTTTCATAGCCAGTTGGGAAACAATATTCATCGTAGCTATCACCATCATTCTACCTAAAGGAAGCATGTCAAAGGGTGGGAATAGAAAAACAGCTACTATGAACTTTGTACACGAAGTTTTCCTATCCCCACCCCTCACCAGAGAGAGTTAATAATGCTCATTAACTTACTGTGTTATCTATCCATTCACAGGCAGATTAATTCCAATTTCTTTTTAAAAGGACATTTTCTGTAATGCTGTCAGCAAAGACATTCTTACAAAATGCTGTTTTCTCCACTATTTGCTGAAGCTGATCCAGATTACTTTACTGCATTGTCTTGTCTGGCAGGCTGAGACTCTCATCCCTCTCTTCTTCCAGGCCAGGGATGGGAGGTAAGAATCCAGAGATTTCAGGGTACCTGGCCGGCTCAGCTGGTAGATCATATATATGACCTCAGGGTTGGGGGTTCCAGCCCCACGTTGGGTGCAGAGATTACTTAAAAAAAAAAAAAAAAAGAATCCATAGATTTGTTTTTTCCTTTTAAAACTTCAGAAAGTGGAACCCAGGATTATCATAATTCCCAGAGATTTTGTTTAGTTTGGGAGTAAACTATGAACTAGTAAGATTTCATAAAAACAATTAAACTATCCAATAAAAAGTTAGACTTTGTTTCTTTCCAATACCTCTTTTTAGTTCGACATTTATAACCCAGTATGTGTCTCTTGTGGTCTCGATTACATCCGGTGTTTTTAGCTGGCAGCGTTTCCTCTGTTGAGGCCCCACTTTATTTGCCAGACTTCATTTCTGTGAATATAAAGAGAGAAAACCAACTTGTATTAGAGAGTGAAACTTGAGAAAAAATTAAGTGTTAGTATAACATTGATTTTTGAAACAAAAAATGAAGCACTAAATCTGTTATAAACAAAGTGGTGGTCTGGTTATTAAAATACATAGGCTACAAAGTACATGGTAAGTCTTATAGCCATCTTCCAACCACCCTGCATGTTTTCTTTTGAATATTGATGAAAACCTAATTTAACTAACAGAGACCAAAGATTCTCCTCCCATTTAGTTGCACAGATTTGGAATAATGAAAGTGAATTTGCAATTCTTAAAGTAGTGTTTTCTTCCAGTTCTCATAGAAGTGTTTTTGGAACAGTGGTCTGTGCTAACAGCTGTATTCAATCTTGAGTAAAAGTCACTTCCTGAAGAGAATGAAATTCAACTTAACATGCGAACTTGCCTGGAACATAATCCTGTAGGGCGAGTGTACTATGTGATTATGAAACTGGACACGGGCACCCTGCTGAGGTGATTTCTTGTAAACGGTACCCAATAGAAACCATTAATCAGAGTCCATGTTTTTAACTGAAAATTTAATAATTTAAAAGCATTGCCTCTTTATACACATAACCATATTAATTTTCAAAAACTTTACCCTTTAGTATTTTGAAAATATAATTTCCTTGTAGGATTATGTTATATGGAATCTTTACCTATGTATCTACACACACTCATATATACATATATAGATAGAGATGTCAATATACATACATATACGTACATACGTACATATTTAGGCTTTTCAGAATTTTTAAATTGTGTTTTTCATGAGTTTCAGGCCAAATTTATTTTTGATTCAGTTTCATTCATTCATTTGTTTCATGAAGCCTAATTTAAATAGAATCTTTGTTCCTGGCTTATAAGATTAATTGATTACCCATAAATAGGAGAGATATAGCTTTAGATATTTAATATCCATTTAAAAGTATCTTTTGGATAGATATTATTGACTTTTATTCTCTTAAATAATGTACTTTTTAATTTTTTTAATTTTTTGTATTTTTTTAAAAAAGATAACGTTGTATGAATATAACTTGGATATTGCTAAACCCAAATAGAATCATGCCTTAAATGGAAAGTTTTTACTTGAGTCAGTTGTTTATGTCACAGATCACTCTTTTGCTGTCTAAACCACGAATGTATAGGTTTCAATCAAGACCGTCAAAGTAGAGATAAAGTCTAACACATTAAGCTAGAATTAACAAATAAGCATATATAAAAATTCTAGACTTCTCAATTTGTAGGAATCAAAACCATTTCCCACTTTACTTTGGTAACAGAGAAGGAACTAGGCTTTTTTCATTCCCTGACAAAATCACTAAGTTGCCTTGAAGACCTTTGTTTATAATGTTTTTGTGCATTCTCTTCCTCTGGACATGCTCCCCTCCCTCTAGTGAGATACTAATTAAAGAGAGGCCACTGTGACCCTAGGTTGTTTAGAAGTCACCAGGGAATGAGGCGGCAGCAGAAATCTGGAAAGGAAGTGCTCATTCCCAAAATATAACACGACCCTTAAGACCATCTTATCAAAAATCTGTTGGCTTTTAATAGCAAAAAGATGTCTCCTTTGATTTAAAACATAGATTTAAAACCAAAATAGAATCTCCAAGACTGACTTACTTAAACAATACATGGTACATACACTTTTTAGAAGAATTTGTAGCAAATAACATTATCTCTTGAGACATTGAAATATATAAACATTGAAGACATATTTTAAGTTTGATGAAGGTTAGTCTAATTTGTATGTGGGTTTTGGGGGGGGCTGGAGGGGTGTAAAATTCTTTTACAGAATTTGAGATAACTCAGATTTTCTGGGTTTTTTTTTTTGGTTTTTTGGTTTTGTTTTGTTTTGTTTTGTTTTGGACACCAGGCAACACTTTAATTGGGATGATAAGAAAGATGAATGTGATACGTGCTGATCATACAGGTAAAATTAGGGCAATTCCATTAGTAATAAATGATTTGAAAGAAAGTGGAAATAATTTAATAATTTAATAAGCAGCTGGTACTGCCTGACATCATATTATTTCCCTCTTGAAATGACTTGATATTGCTAAGTGGTAACTTCCAAGAAGCAATTTCTTATACAACTATGTTGTTTGTGTTCGTTTACTAAGATGCTTTTGATTGCAAGTAATAGAGACCCACTATTGTTTGTGTTAAGTAATAGGGTTGTGATGGTTCTGAGAATACGTAAGGGCATCAGAATCTCAGCTCTGAGACCAGACCTCACGTGAACCCTGGAAATCTGCCTTCCTGGGCCTCAGGAAGGGCAGGAACCATAGTAGCTATGGCCTCATGGAGACCAACTGGATGACCGCTCTCAGTTCAAGGCACAAATTCAAGAACAGCAGGTTTAAAGTTTTCCTCTTCAAATTCCACCATTTCTGTCAGCTGGTTTCTGTGTCTGGCTATTTTGCTTCTTGCCGGCATCTCATTCCTCCACTCCTGTGAGTCTCAGTGTTGCTGAAAACCCCTGCCCTGTGAGTCACTATTCTTCTGTCTCATTGTTTCTGCATCCTGCCAACTTCAGCTTAGTCACGGCCCCCAGCGACTTCATGGCCTCCCTCCGTAAGCCCAGCACCCCGCAGTTGGACTATGGTTGGCTCCCTGTATATATTCTCTCTGAATGAACAGACGAAGAACATCATTAGATTTAAAGAGTAACTCATCGTAATGAGCTAACAATATACCAAATAACTAAAAGGCAGCTGGAAGGGGAAAGATTTTTTGAAAAAAAAATTTTTTTTTAATGTTTATTTATTTTTAAGAAACAGAGATAGAACACAAACAGGGGAGGGGCAGTGAGAGGGAGACATAGAATCCGAATCAGGCTCCAGGCTCCAGGCTGTCAGCACAGAGCCCAACACAGGACTCTAACTCATGAACCAAACCGCGAGATCATGACTTGAGCTGAAGTTGGATGCTTAACTGACTGAGCCACCCAGGTGCCCTAAGATATTTTGAAAATTTTAAGAGACCTTTGGCTTAAAAAATATTCACTGTAATAATAGAAAAAAATTACTTGTTTACAGAGGCACTGAAGGATTTTATATGTTTAAGCTTGAGAGTCCAGACTATCACATTAAAAGATACTTTATTTTTAAAATATTTATTTATTTATTTTTGAGACAGAGAGAGAGAGAGTGCGTGAGCTCAAGTAGGGGAGGGGTAGAGAGAGGGAAACACAGAATCCAAAGCAGGCTCCAGGCTCTGAGCTGTCAGCGCAGAGCCCAATGTGGGTGAGATCATGACCTGGGCCAAAGTTGGATTCTTAACCAACTGAGCCACCCAGCGCCCCCCACCCCCCCCCCCCCCGCCGGTGTTTTTTCAATGTTTGTTTATTTATAAAAGGTACTTTAAATTCTCCTACTTCTGTGTTGCCCCATTTAGGTAGCTAAACGCCTAACTGTTTGAAATGGAGATAATTGGGAGCTTCAGATCTTAATCTTAATTGTCTGTGAATAGATAGATTTTCAATTCCCTATTGCCTTAACACAACCATCCCTTTTATGACAGTTTTCAAAATCCCATGCCTACCTATAGCTACTCATATTTTAATTTTTGGTTGCTCAGGGTACCACAGTAAACACCAGGAAGGAGTTCTCAATTCTTCCCTCCTTTGCTTGCTTTTTTTTCTTTTTAAATAGGAAAGAATGGTTTTGAAGTTCCTTCTGTAAATAAAATCGTTGCTAGTTTCTGCCATTTAAATGATAGTTTATAAGTGGACAGCAAATATAATTAGACCCAAATGTGTAATTTTTCTTTTTATTTAAAGGTTTTCAACTAAATGTTGGGTTGAAGCATTTTAAAATTTAGTTGCTCAGCTATCTTTTCCTAGAGCATGAATATCCAAAGTTGTCAGTTAATGGGGCTTCCATCCCCACTGCATTTTGGAAACAATCAGCATTCTCAAATGCATTTGAATATTTTCCCTCATTAGGGTAAAGGTGCTTTTCAGATTCTGAAAGTTTTCTGTGTGAAAACAAAACAACAAAATAAATAATAAAAAGTGCTACATACATATGAAGAAAATGTTCTCTTTAATTTTATGAAAACGGTACTTTTTCCTAGATTCATAAGTCAATACATTTAAAATAAGTTTTGTTTATAGAGTTGCAACTGTGTGCAAGGCATTAAGATAGACCCCTAGCTCTTGACAAGCTTGCTTTCCAGCGAAACACACAGATATAATCAAAGTACAGCACAAGTGGCCATAGGAGGGAGCATATTGATTTCAGTAGTGACACCAGATTAAAGCAGTGAATGCTGACTAGGGGAAATAGAGGCTCAAGGAAGTCTGAACCATGGGTCTGGATCCCTAGAGAAAAGCTAAGATTGGATTTCTAGATGTGGACTCCTTTGTCCAGGGTGATTACTGGAGCGCTAGTTGTGAGTAAACTTGTATATGGAAAAAAATCTAGAGCAAGGTAACAGATAGGACCAAGGAGGATGACCAAAAGGGGTGACATCTTGGAATTCCTTGAAGATGGGTGACAGAACTAAATCACGTTGGATAAGAGGATGAAGAGGTGGTGGTGGGTGAGTAGTGGGGGGCATGAACCAAATTACCGTAGTCTGTAACTAGAATGGGAAGTGAAAACAAACAAACATCCACTGATGAACAGTCTTCAGAGAACTCTGGCAATGAAGGAGAGAAGGAATAAAACAGCTTAACCAAGGAAGCATTTCTCTTCTTTTAAGGTAAAGAAGGCACAAGCAAGTTACTTTACAGGGAAAAGAAGCCATTGCATGCGCTGTTCTTCTTTCTAAAAGAAAAATATATTAGTGTATTACTTTTATAGTGAAATAAACATTAAGTAGCCCCCCAAAAATTAAAGAGAGAAAAAAAGAAAGAAAGAAAGAAAGAAAGAAAGAAAGAAAGAGCAAACCATTACAGAAATTGAGTTGGAGAGACAGGTGAGGGTGATGGGGAGAGCAGGTAATAAGGAAATTCATTTGAAATCAAGGACACACACACACACACGCACGCACACGCACGCACACTGGAGAAGGAACGAGGGAAGTTCACGAAAATAATGTTAAATGATCTCTACCTTATCATTTGGCAATGAAGAGTGAGATTGAGAGTTTGAGGGAAAGAAAGGAAAGGTTTGGGATTAATTCTCTGTGAGAAGGGGTAGGGAGCCCCTTGGAAATGAGTAAAATGAATGCTAGTGAATTATTAATGAAGCCTATAGGCGTAGTTATGATTTGTAGTTGTTAGCAACTCAGGAGAAGGAATAGAAAAATCTGATGGTTAAAGTGTTCATCTGAAAGATTAAAAGGGCTGTGGATACTGGGTACTAGAAATAACAAACTTGGGATACCTGATTTGGGGATCTAGATTGGTTGGAAGTACGTGAAGTGTGGGGAAGGGGTGCTGTTGGTGACAGGAGTGACATGATAAAGCAGAGGAATGGGAGCATAAACAATGAAGAGGAAGCTGAAGTTTCTACATCTGGGATTTAAAAAATACAGGTGCTATGGACAGTAAAGAAACAATGCCTGTAAAATACTAATAACAATGTTTGGCACATTGTGCACTCAAACAGTGTTATCTAATACCATTATTTTTCTATTAAGAGTACAGGATAGATGGAAGAATGGTAATTTCAGACCTTGATGCCATGCAATGACATTAGTCCTTGAGGCAAAGTGGATAGGCAGGTGTGGCTGGAGTGGAGTTCAAGGATCTGTGAGGTTGGGGTTTTAGAGGATGTGGTATCACCTACAAAAAGCTCTTAGTTATGTGCTAAATTCTCTGAAGGTAAGTAAATGATAACTAGTCTTTGTAATTTAACAAACTGTTGTGTCTTACTTGCTTCTCCCCTAAACTGTAAAGGAGATACTGTTACCTTTTCCCTTTTTACAGTTAGATTGAGATGAAGATTGCTAAACTAGCAAGTGGTAGAATGATCTTTTGAACGTGGTAATTTTTATTGAAAGTGAATGCCTGTCCACTACTCCATATTATAAGTGGCAATGGCAACCTATAGGTGATAGATGGAGATGGAGTGCATTTTGAGGGCTGTGCTGTTTTGCATTGAAGAGGAGCAAGGAAGAGGCAGGTGCCTCTTGGTGTGGGAAGTCAGAGGAATCAGCCACTGGAGTTTCAAGGAAAATTGTGTCATCAGGGGAAAGTCCTTCCCAGCTGCTCTAATCATTCTAAAACATATTTTGGTACCATTTTGGGTTTTAATAAATACAAGCTCACTTGAGAAAACAGTCATCTCTAAGCCTTCTTAGGTCAAGAGGCTGTAATTTTCATACACTTTATAGGAAGGCTTCTTTCTTTTCATAGCAAAACTTTATATGTATAGTATGTTATAGGTGTATCTATTATATTGATATTTATATATCTCTATATAAATTGTTACATGTAGTTATATTTGTATATAGATACATCTGTTATATATCATGTGTATGTAGAGAGAAACAGAGATAGACAGACACAAAGCGGGGGCGGTAGAGAGGCAGAGAGGGAGGGAGGGGAATAAAGAGAGAGAGTAAGCGAATGCACGCACATGAGCACACGAGTGCTGAAGTTAAATGGTTATCTTTTCTGGGTTCCTGTAACCACTCTCTGTTTCATTCTTTATAACAACGCTGTTCAGATAAGGATGGGAGTGTGTGTCCTCATCATTTCTGACTCTGAATTGTGCAGAGTAAGACACAGTGACTGATGGGAGTATATATAGCATTCTTCAGGTGTGCTGGACTAGAAAAGACGCTGAGAACAGCTGACTTATGGTGAAGCCAGGTCAGTAAGGACTTGCTGAGCTCTCCGAAAATGCCTTTCAGTATAGTAAATAGTGGAGAGGACATGGCACATCTTGGCCATAGTTTCATCAGCTGAGGAGTTTATAATGTAAAGACACTAAGTTGACCTAATTCAGGCATTACTACGGTCGTTAGAAAATATAGTGAGAGATCTTGGAAAATAAATGAGAGTAGGAAAAACTCAGAAGGGGTGAACCATGAGCTGTGATTTCAACAGAGTAAACAGGGAGGGATGAATGTGGTTTGGCTGATGGAAAAACAGAGGCTATTTCCTGGCAAAACTCAGAACCAGAACAGAGTGAGTTCATGGGCAGCCAAAACACAAACAGTCATTGGAAGAGAGGTAAAGGCGGAGAGGAGTTGGAAGGAGAATGCTTTATAAGTGATGTTCAGAAATTTGCATTGGATGTGGAGATTTTAGGAAGTAGAAAGAGAGGACCAGAGGGGTCATAAAGAAGATATTTGGAAGTAATATATGTAACAATTTGGAATTAATAGGGACCAGTCAGGGGGAGAAACAGAAGACCTCCCAGCATTTCTAGCTTGAGGAAACTAATAGATAAAAGATACAAAAAAAGAAGAGTCAGTAAGAACCGAAGAAATGCTGCTAATTTAGAAATCATGGGTTCTCACCGTCAAGTGTAGAAACTGGCTGAGGGGTGCCTGGGTGGCTCAGTTGGTTTAGCGCTGACTTCGGCTCAGTTCATGATCTATCTCACAGTTTGTAGGTTCGAGCCCTACATTGGGCTCTGGGCTGACAGCTCGGAACCTGGAACCGGTTTCAGATTCATTCTCTCTCTCTCCCCCCGCCCCCCCACTCGTGCTCAGTCTCTATCTCTCAAAAAGAAAAACGTTAAAAAAAAAATTTAAAAAAAAAAAAAAGAAAAAAGAAACTGGCTGAATCTTACCTGTTTAATCACTTGGATTTGTAGTATTTTTCTAACAGATTCACTATTACCTCTGTACCATCTAGATTTAGTCTCATATCTCAACTTTTGAATGTTTTTTCTTTTTTAGGAGCGATTCATGGAGGAAAGGGTAAAATGGGTGGATAAAATAGTTATTTAAAAGTCCTTTCTAGGGTGTTGGAGCCCCCAAAATCCATTTGCTTTGGTTTCTGGATCCTCTGAAAATCAACCTCACAGGCTTTTAATACACTGATATCACCCAAAAATACTCTGGTTATGGGAATTTTCAAACCTACTTTAAAATAGAAACATCAGCTTCAACAATTATCAACAATTTGTCCATTCTTATGTACTGATAGAACTATTAAAAATGTTGTGTGACACAATGAAAGGAATCACATGATATTCCATTACAAGAGCCTGTACACCTACTTTTTAAAAAAAATTTGGTATTCAGGGGTGCCTGGGTGGCTCAGTCGGTTAAGCGTCCGACTTGGGCTCAGGTCATGATCTTATAGTTTGTGAGTTCGAGCCCCACGTCAGTCTCTGTGCTGACAGCTCAGAGCTGGAGCTTGTTTCAGATTCTGTGTCTCCCTCTTTCTCTGCCCCTCCCCCACTTGTGCTTTGTCTCTCTCTGTCTCTGTCTTGGTCTCTCTCTCTCTCTCTCTCTCTCTCTAAAAAATAGACATTAAAATAAAATTTTTTTAAAAATTTGGTAATCATCAAAAACTTAAATTATGAGTTTTTAAATAAAGGGGGCAGAGAGATGTAGAAACAGGGGAAATCAGTTTCTTCAGTGAGTTGCAATATTTTGTAACCTGATATACTTCTCAGTATTGCTTAAGTTAATTCTAAGACTTCTTTAAAGAGGCCCTAAAATAGCATATATTTTCAAATCACTCAAGAGATCATGAATTACAGATCCTGGAATGATATTCTCTAATACTTAAGAAGTTTGGCTGATAAATTAGAATTTATAATTTGTCATTGAATTAACATGTCTCAAAATTATAAGGTGGTTGGACTTTTATGAAATTATAGTGTCTGTTCGAATAGGACTTACCTGCATTTGAAGACATTATTCATTCATTCATTCATTCATTCATTCATACACTCATTGAACCAATATTTGAATGCCTGATATGTTCTAGGCCCCGAATTAGGGGCTTAGGATATATTAGCAGTTTGATGTGTTAATAATTCCTATAAGATGATTTTCATTGTGAAATCAATTACAGTTTTCTCTTACTACAAGGGAAACATTACAGATAAGTGAAATTCATAGGTGGTTCCCAAGCTTATGGAGACTGTAGGTTGGTCCACACAATAGGTTAGTTTAACCTGGAGACAAATAATAGATTGACCAGTTTGTCTCACTTTTTCATTTTGGCTTTATCTTCACACCAGCAGTGAAATGACTAAAAGGAAAGCTGCATAAGGAAAAAGGAAATACAAGGTGACTAGTCGCTTCCTGAACACATACGAAATCAGATAGTAGCATCTACTAGTAGTCATTGCTCCGAGTAAACCATTTGGACATTTTTCTAAAATTGGGTCATCTTATCTGCTAAGTTATTGTTTTCAATTCATGTTGTAATTTCATATCAATTTTAAGGATTATGACAACCATTTTAAATATATGTCTTTTTATATTTGACTTACCTGATTCACATAAAAATTACTTTTCTGAAACCCGAAGAAGACTGAGAACTGGCACTCCAGGTCCTGCAAAAAGATGGAAATCCGTTTGTAAGACACGTAGGTTCGAATTGATGCCGTGTGCCAAAACTGTACCGTTGCCTAATCTTGGGAATGTGTGTGTATGTCTCTGTATACATCTGTGTGAGTAAAACCTGATAAAGACGTAACAGTCCAGGATGAATGGTCTGAAGTCCTGTTTGCAACTGACAACTCTAAAGCACTACCAATAGCAAGAAGTGTGGAATGGAGAAATCTGGTACATATCTACAGATTGAGGTTCATCTCCATTTACCCTTTCTTATTACATAAATGCACAGTATAAAACACTGTGGGCGTAATTTGAAATGATTGTAGGGAGATGGCTGAGGAGAGGAGCAGACAGTTGAGTTTGTTCTTTTGTAATGGATGCCTTTGTGAGATAAGGGTAAAGTTTCTCATTCTGACACTGGGAGACTGTGCTCACCGCTTGTAAGACATACTGTCAGATCTCCTTGGAAGAACGGAGTCTGTTCGTCATTGACTTGTAACCTCTTAGTAGCTCTGTGTTCTTATGAAGGTTAAAAATGAGTGTTTGAAAAAATAGATTTCTCCAGTCTAGGCTATGAATAAAAAGAACATGCGCATTCATTGTGTTCATGTACCTGTATGCCATCTCTATGGAGTCTAAGACTCGCCTTTTTCACATTTCAACGTCTCTGAAGTCAGGATCCATCTTGTAATTTATGGTGTCTTATAATTACTGTTGTCCATTTTTTTTCAAATGTTGACATGTAATTATCAAGCATCTTACAATCAGTTGCATCTTAGATTGCACGCTATACTGTTTATATCCAAATATTTCGAGGACACTGATCTGAGAGAGATGAGTAGGACCTTTCTCTTCCCCAAGAAGTAAAGCAAGAAAATTTATTCTGACAGTAACAGTTTAGGTCAAAAGAAACCATTTGGTTATGGACTTCTATTTCCTTAATAAGTCACACACAAATGCAAAATGCATCATTTATTACAACCCCTTTTATAATCCCAAGTGATCTAAAAATTAGGATGAAAATTCATCGTGTTTAATCATAATTTGTAAAGCTTATTCTTTTTTTAAAATGTTTATTTAGAGAGAAAGAGAGAGAGTGGGTGATGGGGAGAGAGAGAGGAGAAAAAGAATCCCAAGCAGGCATAGCACAATCAGCATAGAGCCCAACACGGTGCTCAATCCCATGAACCGTAAGATCATGACCTGAGCCGAAATCAAGAATTGGATGCTTAACTGACTGCGCCACCCAGGTGCCCATATAAAACTTATTCTTTAAGATTTGATCACTCCAGGGGCACCTGGGTAGCTAGCTAGTTGGTTAAGAATCTGACTTCGGCTCAGGTCATGATTTCATGGTTCATGAGTTGCAGTCCTGTGTCAGTCTCTGTGCTGACAGCTCAGAGCCTGGAGCCTGCTTCAGATTCTGTGTCTCCGTCTCTGCCCCACCCCCTCCAAATAAGTAAACATTAAAAAAAATTTTTTTAAAGATTTGATCACTCCCTTTTTCACATTCAGCTCTTTCTAACTTCAGATAATCATGGTTTTGAAAAATGGTTGAAAATCATTATTTGTGCTACTCGTGTATGTGTGTGTATAAGAAGGCTGACTTGCCTCATCCATTCGTGACTCCAACAAAACCTACTATATACAGGACAGTGGGTTAAGAAACTTATCAGAAATTTACAGACTCTTTAAGTCATCTTATAAGACTTTGAAAGCTCAAAGTAAGATGACTCTGCCCTCACTTTTATGGGTAGGGAAGTGTGGAATACAGAGAAAAAACACTATACCATCTTATAGAAGACATAGTCCTGGGGTAGGTTCAGATTTGGAGGCCATGAAACATAGAACTTTGTAATAGATACGGCTAAATATGAGTAGATGGAATGTGTCTATTATTGGTCAGGATGTCCAAGAAGAGACCGTAGAATTCCTTCCATTATTGCAATATTTATTGAATGATTATTATATGCCAGGCACAGGGACTGACCCTTAATAATCCTTTCCTACCTTGAGATTCTACATTTCCGGGCTTCATGAGCTTGGGCATGTTGTTTAACCTAGTTGAGGCTGTGTCACCTGTTCAAAAAAAGTAGAGAATGCCTGCCCTGCCTCCTTCCCTGAGATTTTAATATGGTTACATACAATAAAGCATTTTGTAAATTGTAACATTTTTATATATTCATTTTTTCTTTAAGTGTTAAATATATTTATACATATATAAAATATTATATACATTGTGTGTGTGTGTGTGTGTATATATATATATATAAAACGAATTTGCAAAATGTCTTCAGAAGGTATCTGCTTCCTCCAGCTTAGAAGAATCTAACATGATTTTAACAATTAATAATCCTTTAGTTGAAACATTATCGTATTTGCCATGAGATCAAGTATTAGGTGGGAAGCTGAAAGGAGGGTGGTTCTGGGAGGATCCATTTAATATGTTGTCAGCATTCTGGGAGTGTTCTTTATAGTTTGGAATTAGGAATTGCTGATGTCATGATCAGTCATATTGTCCTGACAACATCAGAATTTCCTCATTCGCCTTCTCTTCGCTTGGGGAGTATCAATTTGTGACAGGTTTGTCATCAGTTTGCCCCATGTATTAGATAACCCAGAGCTAGTCATTCTTAAGGACACTTAGGGTGGGGAATTTTTATAAGCTCTGTATGTAGCCCATTCCAGAACTTTTAACGAAATACTCCAATGTTGAAAAGTTTGCCATCGTACACATTCAACTGAATAGAAATTCATTTCTAATTCTTTATTTTCTTATTTGAACCTTTACATTTATAATTCAGTGGAGAATGAAAAGCTTTTCAGCATTTGCATTTGGACATAATTAATTGTCCTCTCATCCTCTAGACATAGTTTAATGGTAATCTTAGCAACAGAGGAGAAAGGAAATTGTTTCATTGGGTTTTTTTCTTCTGTGTTTTAAAGGCTTGAAAACCTCTTTTGCACTATGGATCCCAGGTTTTGGATGAACATTGGTTATGTCCCCCAGACACTTGGGGAAGTCTTAGGATAACCTTTTGTGAATCTGAGCTTACATAAGATTTTGTTTGTCCCATGTACAGTTGTTCACTCTACTCTCCAAGTTGTCATTTCAACAGTTGATTTTTACTTATGGAAAGGATATGGTGGTCATTCCAGGTTCAAACTTTGTTTTTCATTATTTTAGAGATTTTTTTTGGCCCTACTTCTACAAATTCTGTTGATACCCTAAGTCCTTTCTGTCTCTTTCCAAGTAGCAAGAGGTGGATGTGATTGCTGTTTCCACAGCACAGAAGCCTCTCCCTTCCTCACCTCAGCGCTTTGCCTTGACCATAGTTTGCTGGCATACAATAAATGACTATGTTAACTTACATCTCTTTAGGAAAACTGTAACTTTAGAGATCATCTAATATCCTTCATAATTTGTATGTTTTACTATAATTCATGGACAGTTCATTGAATTGAAGTATTGTGAAAACAAACACTTGTTTTCTTATAGGCTTGCTATAGAATGGAGAATAATAGCCCCAATTCTACATTTCCACAGTGCAAGAATATAGAGGATTGAGGCATCCATCCAGGTAATTAGGAAAACAGTAATCCACAGTAAATGAACAGAGCTCTTTGTCCTGGTTTTCCAAATAGTTGACTCTCCTTTATTTAGTTATAGAATTTGATGCAAATTCAATGTAGTACAAAATAAAACAAAAATCCTTAATTTTTAATTTGTATAACCTTCCCCTGTCCCAGATTGTATTTTTTTTGAAAAGAATAAGAACCCATATACCTGTTTCTTTAAAGAAACTTTTAAATGTTTATTTTTGAAAGAGAGAGAGAGAGCACGTGTGCACATGGGGGAGGGGCAGAGAGAGAGGGACAGCCCAATGCGGGACTCCCAGCTCACAAACCCTGAGATCATGACCTGAGGCAAAGTCAGATGCTTAACCAACTGAGCCACCTAGGCGCACCCCCCCCACACCCATATACCTATTTTTATAGAAAAACTTTGGAAAGAAATCTAACTCACAGAGAACCATTATTCCTGAAATATGAGTAAGCTTTGAATTTTTAAACTATTCTATAAGAGCAAGGCAGTAACTAATTTATGAACAAAAGTTTATTATATCCAAAAGTTTTTTAATGTACGATTTGCTTCAGATTGGCAGGATGTTTCTCCATAGAGAGGAAGGTCCTAAATGGTGATGAGGATTTTCGTTGACCTAGAAGCATCTATGAATCCCACAATGAAACTAATCACTAATATTGTCTCCCACTACTTTTCAAGGGAAAGTTTGTTTTCAGTTCCAGTGCAGGTTTCTGGAAGTACCTTCCACCTAAATACCATCCTAGCTTCTGGAAGATAGTTCTTCCTGTATCTCTTCCAACTCCTTCCTACCAACTATCCCAGAAAATAAAACTGATTCAAGAGAGGAGTTACATCTTAGTAACCATCAGTTTGATTTTTTTAATGTTTGTTTTTGAGAGAGAGACTGGGGGTGAGGGGCAGAGAGAGAGGGAGACACAGAATCTGAAGCAGGCTCCAGGCTCTGAGCTGTCAGCACAGAGCCCGATGTGGGGCTCGAACCCACAGACCACGAGATCATGACCTGAGCTGAAGTCGGCCACTTAACCGACTGAGCCACCCAGGTGCCCCAGTAATCATCAGTTAAAAGAGGTTTAGGAGCTAGTTTACGTCAGAGTATGTATCTGTACCATTTACTGTATATTCTAATACTGAAAAGCTTGCCTATATATTTAACTGAATGAAAACTCAACATTATTCCATAGCCTTTTTTTAAAGTTTATTTATTTTGAGAGAGAGAAAGCGTGCACGTGCAGGGGAGGGCAGAGAGAGAAGAAGAGAGAGAGAATTCCCCGTGGGCTCTGCACTGTCAGCACAGAGCCCAACACGGGTCTCGGGGCTTGAAGTCACAAACCCAGATATCATGACCTGAGCCGAAATAAGGAGTCAGACACTTAACTGACTGGGCCCACCCAGGCGCCCCTCCATAGCCTTTTTTATTTTTTTAATTTATTTTATTTTTTTATTTATTTTCAATATATGAAATTTATTGTCAAATTGGTTTCCATACAACACCCAGTGCTCATCCCAAAAGGTGCCCTCCTCAATACCCATCACCCACCCTCCCCTCCCTCCTACCCCCCCATCAACCCTCCGTTTGTTCTCAGTTTTAAGAGTCTCTTATGCTTTTCCATAGCTTTTTTTAAGTGACTTGCATAAGGTCACATAGATGGTAATTGCAGAAGCCTCAATATACGCTGAGGTGTGGGCTCTTAAGTTTTCCCGTATGGGGTTTGCACTTGATCCTTAGCTAATAACCATCATTAGTATTGTTGGAGGCAGAGGACTTTGGAGTCAAAGAAACCTGAGTTCAAACCTCAGTTCCATTACGTATTGGATCTGTGGCCTTGGGAAAGTTACTTAAACCTCTAAGCTTCAGTACTTCCATTTTTTCTTCAGTAAAGTGGGATAATCATTCTTTCTTCATGATTCTGTGTGTGTGTGTGTGTGTGTGTGTGTGTGTGTGTGTGTGTGTGTGTTTGCGTGTGTGTTACAGAGAGATGGGGCAGAGGACATGCTGAGAGAGTGCCTGGAAGATAGTAGTCACTCAATAAATGACAACTATTATTTATTAGCCCATGCAGAGAAGCAGTAGTAGGGCAAGGACTGTTCTGTTTTGTTCCCCAGAACAGATTTAAGGATCGTCAGGTTATTGCTTGTGGTCAGACTCATCAGGCTATGTTTATGTTGTTCTGTATACCTTCTAGGATTATAGCTGTAGAGCTATAGTTTTATTTTATTAGAGTGGTTTCATTTTTATGTACATATGATTTTATGTATGTCTAGGGAGGCTTTAAATCTAGAATAAGAATCATAGGTTTTTAAAAAAGCAAAATAGTAAATTATAGAAAATATTGCAGCTACTTTAGAAATTGGGTACTTTATCAACTCCATTTTGTACCAGGAAAGAAAAGAAATTTAAAGAATCTGCTGACCTCATATTTTTTCTTTCTTTCTTTCTTTTTTTTTTCTCTTTTGCTGGGAGCCAGAGGCTTTGTGAGCTTTTAAACCTAGAGACTCTCAAATGTAAATAATTTTTTAGTGTGAACTGCTTATGCTAACCAATACCATGTGGTTATATTTTATTCATTAAAGATTGTAATTTGAAATAATGTTGGGTGAATTTTCCCTCAATTCCTTTCTGTTTTTAATGTGATCCAAATAAAAAAAGGTGCCTGAAGTGCTTTAAGCAGTGATACAGGGTTAGAATCTATTATAAATCTATTCTTTTGTTGATAGAGGTGTTCTTTCTTACCTCATTGGACATCTTCTCTGTCCCCATTTTTTTATTTCTTGCAAAGCTTAGCTTCTTCACTATACTTTCCTTGTAGTAATTTCATTCAAAGGCTCCTCTCTGCTGTGGGACTCAGTAATGTGCGTGTTGGAATGAGGGGGTTCCCTAGCCTTTTGATCGTTTGTCATCTGCTCCCTTCAGGGAGTTCATCGATTAGCAATGATTTCAGCAGCGATTGCCCCAAATCTGCATCCTCTCTCATACAAGCTGTCTGTCTCAAGTTCTGTTTTTCAGACCATCTGCATAGTGCTTCTTTCTAAATGTCCCTCAAACAAAACATTTATACATCTGAGCTTCCCACACCCATGTTATGTATCCTGTATTGATCTTTCTCTCTGGCGGACTCCCATAGCACATACTTGTCTAGACCACTTGGCTGGTACTTACCACTTAATGCCTTGCATTATTAGTGTAGAGCAACTCGGGTGCTGTAGGGGTTACAAGTACTCACCTGGGAACTGGAACATTACTTATAATGCTTTGTGGAGATACAGCATTATAGAGTTAAAGGAGCACAGGATGAAGTCTTTTAACCCTAGCCAGATCTAGATTTTAACACTTGCTTGCTGCTTGCTAGCTATGGGTAGGACAGTCAGTCCTACTCTTTTTCCCCTGTCATCTGTAAATGGAGCCTAGTCACCCTTCCCACTTAATAGGGTTGTTGTCAGAGCTTTATAAATGAAAGTCACATTTTCAGATTGTTTCTTAGGACAAACGTCTCCTAAATTCAGATTCTCAAATTCTAGTTATATAAATGCTTGGAAGTCACAGGTCCTATGTCTTCCATGAGATTGCAGGCTTCTGCCTCTACTGATGGATGACTCCATCCTTATTGTCCTCATTTGCAGACTCCTCCTGCCTTACAGAGTGTGATCTCTGATGCTGGCTCACAGTCTCCCCATTCATACAGAAATCGTTCTGGTCCAATACATAACTTCTTTAAAGGAAATGGGACAAAAACAAATGTAGGAGAAAAAACTTCAGGGCACCTCGGCTATTGAAACAGACCTTTGCCACACTTTTTTTTTAACCTCTAAAAGTGAAGTCTGTGGTATACACAGTCATAAGAAAGCTCTTTTTACTTGTTGTCCTTTCCAGCTATATACCCTTGCTCCGGCTCTTTGATGGTCAGCCAGACTTGCTAAGCATCAGTTATTTATACAGTACACCCACTTAAATCTACAAACCACCACTATAAAACCTAGAAAAACAATAAGAACAACAGGCATTTATTGAGTTTGGCCCTTTTGTTGGTATAATGTATATATACTTAAGACAATCTGTTCGGAGTCTGGGACTCAGAGAGGTTAACTAACTTGTCCCAAGCCATGTGGCTCGTAAGTGGGAAGCTGAAATGGGAAGCCAGATCTGCCTGGCTGTTTAAATTTTCTTCCTTGGATTGTGAAATACAGATTCACTTAAGCCATCTGAGGAAGGGGGGTGGGGTTAAAGTATACACACGGAGGGGCTGGCTATTGGAAGCCACAGCAGCTCCAGGGACTGCTGCTCCCTTCGTCATCTCACGGCCAAGTGCTCACCCGCTCCTGGCATCTGCTTTACTCTGCTTGCTGCCAGTCAGCTTCCTGTTTACTCATAGTTTCTGCTGCTTCATAACCTTGGCTTACATATGGCTTTGGCTTTTTGTCGCCTCAATTCTACCCCCTGGCGCTGTTGCAGTTTCTGCCCCTTTCCTCACTAGTTCAGCCCTTGGAGTTTTCTGAATCAAATTCCCAAGGGTGAGAATCTGATTGGCTCTGCTCCTTTTTTTCAATCCAAGCC
The DNA here is from genome assembly GCF_027475565.1 of Acinonyx jubatus. Taxonomy (NCBI): domain Eukaryota; kingdom Metazoa; phylum Chordata; class Mammalia; order Carnivora; family Felidae; genus Acinonyx; species Acinonyx jubatus. The sequence goes on along the minus strand of NC_069381.1, from coordinate 147,497,079 downwards.
ATGTCATAGGTCACTGGCCTGTCTCTGGATTGGCTGCTCCTGGGTCAGATTCTCATAACTTTACCCACCAGCTGAGCTGGAGGTGGAGGGTGTTGTAGCAAAGTCTCAGTTTCCCTTTCAGGAGAATGAGCATTTACAGGACAGATTCCAATGTTCTTCCCATGATAACTTGCAGTTTCTCTGGAATGTTTCCTTGATTTGTCTGTCTTAAAACATATTTGTTTCAAAGGTCAATAAACTTTTCCAGATGAAGCTCACTAGGATCTATCCCTGTAATCATTTACAACTAAGCACTTGTAAATATCTATAACTGATTATGTATATACACATGGTTTCATATATCTGTTATTTCTTTTACATTGGAATCATTTGGGCTTTAAGCATCACTTCATTACATTTTATAGTCTTTGGGGCTATCTTCTCCTTTCTTTATAATGCCTTGCTTAGTTAAGAGTACCTACCTAAGTCTGAAACTTTTGAACCCTGGCTGGTAGACACCGTTTTAAAAAATGGTCTCTCCTTGTATGCCATTCATCATTATAAGATGCTATATATTTTTGATATTTAGATATCCTTTTTTTTTCTTAGAAATAGAGTCCTTTTAATGTTATTTATATTTAATAAGAATACTAATGTATTCTTTAATTACTTAGTATAAAATATTCTAAGTATATTTTAGTGTTCTAATTTAAAGTTTGTTATCACTTGAAATTTTGCCTTATCCCTGTAAAACTACTGCAGGGTTTCAAATCAAGTCTTAGCATTCTAGAATAGCACAACATCAAAAATACCTTAGAGCAGAGCCATAGAAAAATTAATCTATGCTGTTCTTTGTGGTTTAGATTGTGGTTTCCTAAGAGACCAATCATGACAACTGAGGTTGTACATGGAATTTTTTCCATAGATGACCTGCCTCAACTGCTGGGGTCCTGGGCATTAAGTTCTCAGGAAAAGGTACCTATAACCTGAACAGTTCTACCTAAAACCTTATATTTTATACCTGTGGTTAATAACTTGCAGTAAAGTGTCCTAGTTACAGGTGACGGCATAGCAGCAGCTGAGACAATTATAAATCTATGGAGTAGGAGGAAATAGTTCTAGCATATATATTAACACGCAATTGAATGTTAGTTGTGCTGTTTTTTCAAAGCACTTTAAAAGGACAGATATGTTTCTGTGAATTTTATCTAGCAAGTTCTTACTTGTTTATGGTGTACCTAGTACTGTGTCTAGAATAAGGTCCTTTGTTGCTGCTGTGTATTTTGTGTATATGGTTGTTTTAAATTGGGTTAAACTTGCAAGTCATCACTTCTGCTGGAGATCATTGGGAGCATCTTGGAGTATGAAGGTAGCGAAGTCACCAGCAGGTTATTGAAGATAGATATTTTCAGTTCTTTGCGCTGAAAAAACCTTTGGCCTCAGTTTTTTTTATTTTTTAAGTTTATTTATTTAATGTAGTATCTCTACACACAATGTGGGGCTCAGTAGCCACAGCTTTGTTAGTAGACTCACTTTGTTTTCCTTATGGCAGCCAGAAGTTGAGTGCCTTCACTTCTTAGAGGAGTTAGGATTTTTCATTTTCATGGCAGATGGCCCCTTCCAAGGCGTTAGATCAGCGGCCAGGAAGAACTTTGTAATAGCACCCTGATACTACCCTGTAATACAGCTGAACCGGCCATCGTGACAGATGGCAAGCCTACTTCAGTGGCCTGTCCAGAGCCTGCGGGCTCTGCCTGTAGGACTTGCTGTAGAAGCCTTCTGCAATGCACAGGTTCTAGGCTTGATACACCAAAGCGAAAGTGATCAAGAAAAGGGGCATCTTGAGACGAGTTAGATAATTTCAACAGGGAAACAAAGGAAACTCCCCACCCCACCCCGTCCCTCTTTTACAGTTTCTGTGCCCTCTCAGAGCACGTTTGTGTGGCATCTAGTAATTAACGTTTAGAAGGATTACACTATTCCAGTTTAAAGGAAGGCTTACCAAACCATTGGCCTTAAGTGATTTTTGCTATTTGATATTGTCATCTTGAAGGTAAGCTTGTAAACTCTGGCAGAACTTTACCGTGCGTATTTGCGTTAAGAGGGTTGGGAGTGTAGACCTGTTTTCCCGTGCTAAAATTTTAGCGTTGTGAATTGGGGAAGCGCGGATTTGCAGAGGTTTGGTGGAAGGCTGGTTTGTTGAAGTACGAGGGACTGCCCGCACCCTTTGGAGAGATGGCGGGGGCGGGGGTGGGTGGTAGTTTGGAAGGATGAAAGAAAAGAGAGACCCGGGACTGGTTCAGTTCCTACCCAGGTGTCATTGTGCTCTCCGAAGCCATACCCTTAAAAGGGGCTTCGAGCAGGGGTGCAAAGCTGCCTCTGGTGCTTAGGCAAAGAGCCGAGGGGAAAAAAAGAAAAGAGGAGGGGGGTGGCTACTCCAAGGAATGTGCGGCACGCGGGGAGCCAGACCCAACCATTGCACCGGAGCGGGGGCGCCGGCGGCTCCCCTGGCCGCGCGGCCCCGGCTCCGGCCCCGAGCGCGGGAGGGAGCGTGCGGGGGCCGATCGGCCGGCGGGGCTGCAGGCGCCGCGCCCAGAGGGCGGGCGGGGAGGCGCGGGTGGGCCTGGGCGCGGCGCGAGGCGGTGCGCGGCCGCCTCCCCGCCCCCGGTCGGCGCGCTCTCGGGGCGGTGGTTGAGGCCGCGGTAGGTGGGGACGCGGCGGCGCTGCTCCTCCGCTGCCGCCGGGAGAGTCCGCGGCGCCGCCAGCTCCGCGCGCGAACTCCCGTCCATGGCACGCAGGGCGGCGGCCACCGGAGCTGCCCGAGTCTCGCTCGCCGCCGCCGCCGTCGCGCCGCACTTTTAGGCGAGTCCGGAGGTTGAGGGCGGAGGAGAAGTCAGCCCCGAGCTGCAGCCCCCGCCGGCCGCCGCCGCGCGGCGAGAGGGAGTTCCCAGAGCGGCCGCGGCCCCGGCCGGCCCCTCCTGCGCCCTCCCCCTCGCGGCGAGGCTGCCCCGCGCCCGCGCCCGCCGCCCGCCGCGATGATCTTCCCCAGCAGCAGCGGCAACCCCGGGGGCAGCAGCAACTGCAGGACGCCCTATCGCAAGCAGGTGAGGCGGCGGCCGGGATGCCGCGCCGAGGCCGGCCGCCCGGCTTTACAAAGGGCGCCAGCGCTCGGCCGGACACCGCTCTCCTACTCGGAGGGACCGGACTGGGCGGTGACCTTGTTTCCGAAGGAGGCGGCCCGCGGGGACGGCTCGGGCCGGTGACCTTAGCAGGGGAGATGCCCTCGTCTCCGCCGGGCCGGGTGGGACGAGGAGGAAGGGGAAGGGGCGGTGAGGCAGCGCGGGGCCAGGGGCTTCTCCCAGCTCTGCAACAAGTTTGGTTTTTTTTTCCCCCCTGAAACCTTTGTGTGTAGAAGAGTACGATAATAAGTGGTAACATTGGTTTGCAACAGTCTTCACTCGGAACCTGAAAGAACCTGCCTGATTCATAGCAAACCCGGAAGACCAGTGTGTGTGTGTGTGTGTGTGTGTGTGTGTGTGTGTGTGTGTGCGCGCGCGCGCGCGCGCGTCCCCCCCCCCGATATATATTTAAAAAAAAAAAAAAAAGACGAAACAGGAACTTCTGTCACTTTCTCAAGGTTTTCAGTTTTCAGAAGCACAGGGAAATCCTGTGACATCCTAGTTGCAGAGATACTTGGATAAGCCTGAGTCATACACATGCCTTTTCCTATTTTAATACCGTTTCATACATTTTTTAACAGATTGAACTCCAAAGGCACTTTAGTGGTTAGATCGAAATCCCCTGCCGGGAAATAGGAGTGGAGCTGGGAGCTTATAGTTTTGGCCTTTTGTTTTGTTTTTCATCTTTGTTTTTAAAAGAAGGTTACTGAAGCCATGTTGTGATAAATCTCACAGAGCCTTTCAGCAGCAGCAATAACAAAACCTAGCTTTAAATTATGTAAAAAATGTGCAGGTCTGTTTAGAAAAGGTTAAACTGATTTAGAGGTCAGTGGCAAGAGGCTTGTTGAGAAAACAAAAACACGATTGCAGATATTTTTCTTCCATAATAAATCTCTTGTCTACATCCTTAGCTACGGAGACAAATCAATTAAGTTATTATCCCAATAATGATACAAGTGAACTCTATCCTTCCATCCAGACCGTGGCTCTGTTAAGATCATGACAGATGCCTGGTGATGCCTGGTGGCTTTCCTAGAGACATTCACAGGATTATTGATTATATTTAGTCCTTTTTGTTCTCAAAGTCATTTGGTGGGGGGGTATGTCTTAGCATAAGTACATGTCAAAGTAGGGCTAATTTGATCAAACAGTTATGGTGTCACAAAGTATTGTTTTCCAGTCTTTGGTTCTTTTACTTGTTAGCTTTCCCTTGAAAAGGCAGTGAACACACCCTTGTCTGAATGCCCTGGTTGCCCAAGTCAGTGTAACTTTTACCTGGTTTAAGAAAAGCTCTCTCTCTTTTTTTTTTCGTGAAAAAAAAAAGTGCATTTCTGACTTGTCTGAAGTATAATGCTAAAATTGTCTAGATTCAAAACCAGTCATCTCTAAACTCATTTCGTGTGGCCTCATTTAAAATAAATGTACTGGGATCTAGCACACTTACATCAGCTTCACCCATGATGCCAATTCACAATAAATATTCTTCTCCTGAACCCTCCCCCCCCACCCCTCTCTACCTGAAAAGATGGCTAATTATGTAAAGGCCTTGTGTATTCATTTATTTATTGTCAAAACCCGGCGGGGTGTTAGCTCTGAAATGGGGAAAAGGCTCTGAGGGCCAGGCCCTTTTGCTGTGAGGGGCTGGAGGTTTTGTGTGTAGAGGGGGACAGCCTGCTGGTCTGGAGCACGCTGATAAGATGCTCTTCTTTTCACTGGGCTCTCCTTAGATTCAGAGACTAAAAGGGCTGACTGAATCAGAAAAACAAACAGACTTTCTTTTTTCTATAGGCAAAGAAAGAAATGAATGTGTAGGCATTATACAGACACAAGACCCCGGGTACCAGTGGTATTTGAGTCAAAGGTTTCTTTTGTTAGTATTTAGCCATTCACTGGGAAAGCACACTTCCAGCGTGGGGACCTGGTTACCATGAGTGACTTTGTGATCTCATCCTGGCTTCATCTAAACGAGAAGTGCAATTAATGCTTTTTGTAAGATTTTGCGATGTTAAGCTTGCACCTTTCAGTTCATATTAATTTGTTCATTCTGATGAAAGAATAGGTAAACTTTAGGTGTCTAATGTGGTTTGATTTTAATCTAGAAATATAGCTGATTTCAAATAATTTGCCTAAAGAAAAAATTGAATATGAGGAATACCTAAAAGTCACCTCTGGAAAATGATATGAAAATCATTTTTTTCCATATATGTTAGTAGTAGCTAACCATCACTGAGCACCTCACTGCCTGCTGGTCAATGTGTTAAGTGCTTTAGGTGGATTAACTAATTTTAGTCATCTTGACAGTCCTATGAGGTGGGTAATAATATCTCCTTTGCAGTTAAGAAAACTGAGGCATAGCTTAAGTAACTTGTCCAGTCTGTACAACCCAAAGGCAGGATTTAGATAGACCCTGGCAGTCAAGCTCTTAAAACCACCACACTGCAACTGCCTGCTTATGTGCACATGTCAATAGAAACTCACACAGAGCAGCTCATCTGCATCACTGCCTATTGCCTTTCTCATCTCCAAAGTTCAGTTTAGGGATTCCTCCGCCTCTTTTTTTTTTTTTTTTTTTTTGGAAGGGAAAGGGTGGAGGTTGTGAGGTTGGAAGCAAAGAATGAGGTGAATGGATGATATGGATGATGGGTTCGTGATATTTGAAAGCAGCATTTGTGTCAAAGTATTGTTTCAGTGGAGACTGTACAATGTCTTTAAAAAGTTTGTATTTGACATGTATAGGAGTCAGGCAGTTTTAGTTCAGTGCTCATCTCCCTCCTGCCCCATGTTGTATATCGAGGGCATCAAAAAGCACTGATGTCTGTCATCATCTCGGATAAACAGGATTTTCCTGCATCGCAGGCCTAGGAGCGCATTAGAAGTACACCTGCTTGGCTCAGGTCAAAGTGAGAGGCTTTGAGTGAAGTGATAACCCAGTAGGCAGTATGTGGACAAAGATGGTTTATTCAAGTCTCCGTGGAGAAGTGTGTACATCCTGTTATTGTTGCCTATGACTTTCAGATACACAGTATTTCTTAAGCATATCCAGTCTGTATGAAAGAGCCCCCACAGTCTAAACAAAAAAACATTTATCAGGACCTCTGTAGCTGTGAACCTATTTTATTGTGTTTCAAAAAAAGAAAATGCTTTATGCTACAGCCTTGAAATCGAGAAAATGAATATTTCGATTTTTCTTTGAATTCTTTTATTAGCCACTCCTCTCTCCATGTTTTGTGACTTCCACTTTAGAACTGCCTTCTCGGGGTAGTTGACTCAGTTATGTCCTGTAATTTGGCTTTTACAAACTGGCAGGTAGCAATTCCTTTCTTGCTGTATGCCCTAGTGATTTGCATTGGGGCCTTTGAGGTAGAGGGGTGAACACAAGAATTTGTGTGTGTGTCTTTTTCTTTACAAATGATATTGCCAGCAAATAGCTGTACTTGTTAAGTGTTGCTAACTTTTGATGAGTGAAGTACTTATCTCCCCAGTTTAAGTAGATTTACATAGTTTGCTGCTTTCTTGAAGATTAACTGGGTGTAGCTGCACGTGAAGAATCCAACAGTGATTCAGTGTTTGGCCTTGTTGGAGGATGACATACAAAGCTGTTGATTAATCCTCTTCAAGCACTTTCTGTTCACAGCAATCGATGTGTAGTAGATTGGGTTTTGTTAAGTTTGAAGATTAAAGTTGTGCATAGAAATACTTAAATTAAAAAAAAAAAGAAATATTCAAATGAACACTCAGCTACTCCCGGTTTGTTGCTTTGAGAAGAAGGTAAACATACTCAGACCATAGAGATTGGCAGTTTAGGGGAAGGTAGCAGAAAATTAAATTGGCGTGCATAAGTAAGGTCCTACACTTTTTTTTTTTTTTAAGCTATCTCAGCGTCTTGGTGATTCAGTAGAATTTATGAATCAAGGAACTGTGTTTTAAACATGTATCCATAGCCATTTGAAAAGTACAGAATTCTCCATCTGTGATCACCCACTTTTTCTGCTGGGCATCCCTTTTGGCAGCTCACTACATTTTCTGTAGTTCACTTCGGGTTTTGAACACATCTCTTGTTTTCGTTCATTCTTCCCTTTAGAGACTGATGTCAACTGGGCTTCCCATCTATTGGCAATACTTTTCAAGCCCTTTCTTGGTGGTGTGTGTGCGTGGGGGGATGGGGGGGAGTCTGTCTTTCCCACGTTTCTGAGAATATGTTTCCAAAGCACTCCACCAAAAAGTATTTAAAGATATATAGATGATATTCCCTCCCAACCTCAACTATATTTAATCTTCACAACATCCATAGAAAGTAGAGAAGGGTCAGGAATTTGGAGGCAGTGAATTTCAGTGGCCTGGTTGGTGAAAGCTAGGTCTCTGCCATCAAGGCTGTGTCTGCCACCAGGAGAAGGAGAAGGAAGCCCAGCTGTAGCCCCACTACACTTCCCTTTACGTGGCCTCCCAAAGACATGTGGCACACAGAGCGTCCCAGATTTCAGCTTTGGGAAGTGTAGCTCTGTAATTTATTCGTGTTTTTTTGTTTGTTTCATAAAGGCCTTTACTCTAGGGTTGTCAGATAACATATAGGATGCCAAGTTAAATTTGAATTTCAGGTAAACCATGAATAATTTCTTAGTATACGTATGTCCCAAATATTGTGTAGTATCGTGTATTTTTATTCGCTCAGTCCAGCAACCCTGTCTCCTGGACTTCTTACAACTAAAATTCATAAAATATCATATAAATCGTATAAATATAAAAAATCATAATGATAAGCCCTATTATTCCTACTTTTTCCACTAAAATTTTGCCTCGTAGCCTATACTTTGAACCCTGATGATAAGGCAGATTTCCCCTTGTAACTTCTTTAACTGTTGCTCAGCCTAATTGAAAGACCCTGGCTTATGTGCTGGCTCTCCCACTTGAATGCTTTCCCCTTAACCTGTCTACGTCTCTGTTTCTGTTAAGGAGAGAGTAGTGCCCATTCCACAGGGTTGTTGCTGTCAATCCTTCTGGGAGGTGCTATTATTATTAATGTCCCCACAGAGCAAGCAACAGTGGGTGGTCCTGAGAGGCTCTGTGTGATCTAGGAGACCTTGACACAGCCTCTAAGAATGGACTATGTTTAGAAAGTGGGGACAGCCTCCAAAATGGTAAGGACCTGGAGCTTGAAGATGAGATTCTTTAACCACTGGAAGGAAAGAAAAAGAGAGGAAGGAAAGAAGGAAGGAAGGAACCACAAAAGTAGAAAAGTGCATTCCACCATATTTTAAAACAACTATTTCTGTATTGTGCTCTTATTAGCAGAGTTTGCCTTCTCTTTGGGGAAAGAAAGCCTTCAATCTTCATGTCTTTATTTATGCAAATATATGATTGGAGAAGGAAAAAAAAAGCATTGATCACTTTTATCAGTGAGAATTGCTACCTTTTAATTTGAGAACAGATTTGATTATTAGTATATGCATGATGATTTCCTGAATTCTTTCCTTTGTCTTGTTTGTATATTTGGTTTTCAAAGACGCCATCTCTGCATTACTCAGAAAAATAAACATTTTTTTTTTTTTGTCCTCGGATGTCTGTAGGTGTTTGGTGGGTGTTTGTTTTTAAACTCACATCTATAGAGAATGTTTTGCTTAACACATTCTAAAACCTTAGTAAATTTTGAAATAGGATAGACATACCATGAGCAAGAAAGCAAGCTTTTTCTGGAGTAAAGACAAGGTGAAAAATTAAATGGAGCAAACAATTCTGTGTTCAGGTAATGAATCAATATAGCTATTGTTTTTGTTTTAAGCTTGCTTATTTTTTAAATTTAAACCCAAGTTAGTTAACATATAGTGAAATAATAATTTCAGAAGTAGAATTCAGTGATTCATCACTTACATATAACACCCAGTGCTCATCCCAGGTGTCTTCCTTAATGCCCATCACCCATTTAGCCCATCCCCCACTTCCCTCTCGCAACCTTTAGTTCTCTGTATTTGAGTCTTATGGTTTGTCTCCCTCTCTGTTTTTATATTATTTTTGCTTCCCTTATGTTCATCTGTTTTGAGTCTTAAATTCCACGAGTGAAATCATATGATATTTGTCTTTCTCTTGCTGACTTATTTCACTTAGCATCAATATAGCTATTGTTATTTAACACTTATTAAACGGCATCAGAGACAGAAAAACTTGATGTGATACAGAGTAGTAGTACCCTAGTAAATAGAATGATGTTTTGGTTCCACCTTATTTATTTAAACATATAGAATTTCAAAACACTGTAGTATAAACACTGTAGTATAAGATTATATTCATATTTGTTAATTGTACATACGCTACAGTCTCAAAAATGAATTTTAAAAAAAGGACTGGAGGGAAATTGCCAAAATATTAACAAATATTTTCCTGTTGGTAGGCAGAATCACTAGTGACTTATTTTGAGAGATTGTTTACATTTTTTTCAACCTTCCAGTCCTTTTTGCTTCCCACAATAAATATATAATTCTTTGGTTGTCAAGAAAAAAAATAAATGAAAAATGAAAAAAACTTAGAAAATTGTATTATTTTTAATGTCTAAAACTTGTGAACATCCAAGAAATTGATGTCATTGAGAATTTCAGCAAGTAGCATATAGGCATTATTTGTTTCTGTGCCTGAGCCTTGAGATGTGGTCCTTTCCTATTTTTTATGAATTTCTATTCTTATTTTTACTGAAAATTATTAATAGCATCTTTTTGGAAATCACTTTTACTGATGGATAGTTTTTTTATATTTATGAACTTAGTATTTTCCTGTTTCATTTATTTTTATTTTTTTATTTGTAATTTTTTAAATGTTTATTTTGGAGAGAGAGAGCAGGGAAGGGGCAGAGAGAGAGACACACACAGAATCTGAAGCAGGCTCCAGGCTCTGAGCTGTCAGCACAGACCCCGACGCGGGACTTGAACTCACGAGGTACGAGATCATGACCTGAGCCAAAGTCGGATGCTTAACCGACCGAGCCAGCCAGGGGCCCAGCTATTTTATTTTTTTAACTGACTCCTTTCTTTTTTTTTTTTTAAGTTTATTTATTTTGAAAGAGAGAGGCAGAGAGGAGATAGAGAATCCCAAGAAGGCTCTTCACTATCAGTGCAGAGCCCGATGTGGGACTCAAAACCCACAAACCATGAGATCATGACCTGAGCTGAAGTCAAGAGTTAGATGCTTAACTGACTGAGCCACTCAGGCACCCCAATATTTTCCTATTTTAAACACACTTAAAATTCGCTTTGTATGTTCTGATGTTTTAAAAACATTTATCTATACCAGTTTATCTACATGAGTCAGTAAGGGGAAAATGTAGCTATATATATGAAATTTCTTATCCTAGATTATTTTTCCAGAAAATAGCTATCCTAAATATTGAGGAATTGACCATTATCGTCTCTGTTTTCATTTGACTTATAGTTGCACTTAAACAGAGCTGCTTTGGGGGCAGATTCCCCCACATTTAACTTCTACGTAAAATGTGAAAAACGAGACTGTTCTACTACTTATGTCGGAATCCTTTGGATTTATTTTATTATGAATGCTCATGACTATCTTCATCACATACTTCCTTTTTAGTTTTAGCTTTTTGAAAGGGCAGTGGAGTGGGAGGTGTGGCTTCTTTACAGTCGTCTTTAATTTATAATGGGACATGAGGTTTCAGTAAGAAATACACTGTTCAGATAATGTCAGCACTTTAGAAGCTGTTGTTACTGTGTAACCCAGGGGGATTTTCAGTATATCAGGGGAGTTTTAGATGTGCACCGTGTAGAGGCTGCGAGGCTCCAGAGTGAGAAGAGGAGGGAGCCCGAGGGAGGAAGGAAGAGGTGGGGGCTGAGAGAGAGAAGGAAAGCAGTATTGCCTTGTCTGGTTCTTACTGTGCTAGTTGGTAGGTCACTTTACAACATCTGCTCAAGTCTCATTGTTTCGGTGCTGTGTATGCAGGCCGAGCGCAAATATGTAGCTTTGTGTTTTGTATTATCTCACATTATTACATCACGTTGTTTTCTTCATGTCATTCTCATCACGTAGAATTTCCTTCAGCTGTGTTCGAAGACAAGCTCTCTGTCTCTCCCCCTTCGGACAACTGCCCCCAAATGGCCATTTTGGAAGACCATTTGTGATCAAACCAATCCTACCTAGTGAAAGATTCTAGAAATGACATTGTCTTTACTTTCTCTCTGTGTGTTCTCAGTTTTATAGGTCAGATGCATCAGACCAATTCCAAGGGAGTGGATATGTTCTTTAGTTTAACTGGAAGTTTAACAGACTCCAAAACATAGAGTTAAATAATTATTGAGTCTGTAACCTAACTTAAGTGGTTTTGGGAACAGACGTCATTCTGTAGGAAGTAAGCTGGTGGCATACAGGGGATACACTGCATCAGGGGAGAGGCTGTGCAGGGAAACCAGTCAGCTAGCTGTTAAAATAGATGGGAGATAGTGAGGACCCAGAAGAAGGCAGTTAAATTGTAGACAAGAGGAACAACCAAATTTTATAGACATTTGAGTACATAAAGCCCCTAAAATTGTATGTAAAATGTAAAACCTGGGGAGAGGTTCCCAGCTTTCATCAGCTTGCCAAAGGGATCTGTGTCCTCCAAAAGATTTTATGACCACATGTGGAAGGAGAAGAAGAACTTAAAGATGATGCCAAATTTCTAACTCAGGAGATGGGATCATTGGTTACATCACAGACGGTGACATTTCAGGCGGAAGGAACATTACAGCAAAGATGGAAGATGGAAAGCATGGGTTTTATTAGGGGAAGAGTGAGCAATTCAGGATGGCCAGACTGCAGGGTACAGGTTGGAGGGCAGAGGGGGATAGGGTCTAGTTTGCTAGAATGGCTGGATGGGAGAGCCTGAGTTTAGCAGGTGGGGCCCTGGTTGAAATAAAGTTGTAAAAGGGAGTAGTGGCAGTGTGGATGTATTAGATGGGATGGATTTAAGATACTGCACACACAAAAATTGACGAGAATGGCTGGTGACTGGATGGGAGGTTGCTTAGTAAAAGATCCTAGGTTTCTAGTTTTAGATGATTAGGAAAATGAAAAGTCACTGCAGCCTTGCTTGCTCTGGTCTCAGTGGTAAGGAAGAACCCCACCATTCTGATACAGAGATTTTCTACATTTTTTTATGTGTTAAAATAAGTACGGGGAGGGGTGTGCTAAATTCCAATGCTCAGACACCAGGGATGCAAAAGGCCCTTGCGTGTGCAAGTCAGTCTCATTAAGGAAGAATCGTCCAGCCTCAAGGGCTAGTAGTGCCCACAGTGTGAACCACTGTACGAACACACTTTGCATCAAGGAGATGGTTGTAAACTTTTTTTTTTTTTTTTTTTTTTTACTACTCTCCTCATGGGATTGCCCTAAAGTCGGTATAGAGGCTGTGTCACATGGGTGCATGGATTTTCATGTTTGACTAGACCCCCACATTCTCTGGAGTGCAGCATTTATACAGCAAATCTTTTCCTTGATGGTACGTGTCATCTATGCTGTGGAGTCATCAATACCATCTATAGCGTGGCAAGTACATTCATTTTGTTAAAAGATCTCTCACTTCAACCACTTCAACAGAAGTACGGAAGATGGGCGGATAGGGTGCTTCAGGGGTTAGGATGTTCATCCTACCACACTAAAAATTTCTGAGGAAAGCCAGTGAGCTCGGTTTGCCCATCACCCTGTCACACATTACCCTCCCCAGGTAGAACTGGAGCTGTGGACACAATACTCAGAACCTCCTGAAACTTAAGAGGCGGAGCACTGCGTATAGGTTAAAGCACTCCGGGGAAACAGTATGTCCAGAGGAGTCTGGATAGACCTGGGGAAACAAAGATTCTGTAGCGGGAAATGTTGGGGGAATCCAGAGTGTCACAAAAGCCCAAGAAGAACAAAGCTTCAAGAAAAGATGGTCAGCTCTGTTAACAGGTTTCCTGGAGGTCAGGGAAGACAGAGGCTGAGTAAAAGGCTATTGGAAATAATCTATTGGGAGGTCTTTGAAAGCCTTTGAAACAGAAGTTTCAATAGTGTAGTATGTGTGTGGTGGGGCAGGGAAGGGAAGGCAGGTGTGAGGGTTGTAGAAAGCACATTCCAGAGGGTTTAAGGAGTGAATAAGGGAGGAGGGTGTGTCTTTAGAGAAATTAGGTGTCCAAAGGAAAGAGTCCCTTCAGACAGCCTTGAGGGAGGGTTATCTTAGTATCTGACTATGGACATAGGGTAGAGCAAGAAAGTAGGAAACAGAGGGAATAGGTGGAAATAGATCTTTAAGAAAGATTGACGCAAGGTTAGTCTTAAAGGAAAGGGATCTGAGTGAGTTTCAGGTCAATGATAACTGGAAGGAGGAGGTTGGGAATGCTAGGGATGTCAAGGAGAAGTAGGAAGAACAGTGAAACTCAGTCCTTTAAAAAGCTTACATTTCAGTAAAGAGGCTAGGTCATCTGTTAAGATTGAAAAAGAGATGGTGGGGGAGGGATTGTAATTCTAGGCTTAAAGAGTATGACAGAAGATTTGGAATAATTACTTTTGGGAATTTGGTGAGTATTCAAATCAAGTAAAAAGATGACTGAGCTGTAGTGAGGGCCTCTGGGAGTTCAATAGTCTGCGTTGGCAAGATATTTTGACCCTTTTCCAGCAATAAATGGGGGAAAAGAATCTGGGTAAAGAGGGTTTGGCATTGCTAAGGTGAATCTGTACAAAAATTGAGAGCACTGTTATGGAGGTTAAAGAGGTGAAATGAAAAGACATAATAAACTTTGGGAACAGGGAAGGGCATGCAGGTTGTAATAAGATAAAAAGACAAGTCCTTTGGAGTGAAGGAAGGAGAAATTTGAGAGGACGTTCTGGGGTCAAGATCTTGAAGGTGGAGCAGTTTCAGGATGTTACCTTGTAGGGCTGCTGGGAGGATTAAATGAGATAATGTGTCTGGCAGGCAGTAAATGCTCAGGTGGTTATAATTATACAGATGTGGCTCTTGTATAGTTTATACCTCCCTATCTCTACTGTTATAATATTTGTGTAAATCAAATCATATTTCAAACAGACTTCAACGAACCATGAACCACAAACCAAAATAAAATACTGATTTTTTTTTTAACTGAACCACAAGTCCAGCTTAAGTTTTAAAATGCACTGTCAAACTGTTTCAGAAAATCTGAGTTGCTTTTGAAGAAGAAAAGGTGGAAATGGGTGTGGATCCCAACTCCATCACTTCTTGGACCAACTCGCCGGCCGGCTTCCCTCCTTCCTTTCCTTTTCCTTCCTCCCTCCCTCCCTTCCTCCCTCCCTCCCTCCCTCCCTCCCTCCCTTCCTTCCTTCCTTCCTTCCTTCCTGGGTCCAAACTTAGATTCTTTTTCACTTCAGAGTAGAAAGTCAGGTGGATTTCTGGCTCTGTCAGTGCTATCTTTCTCACCATCACCGCTTTGTTAAGACCTCTCCTCCAGGAGCCTTTACACACCATTCCAGATACACCTATATGTCTTTCTCTGCCTTTCGTTCTATGTAGTGTCTTAGCATCTGAACTATCTAATTATTTCTCCTCACAAAGCATGTGAGTTCTGAAAGGAAGGGGCTAAATTTATTGGGCACTCTCTGTGCACTGGACCTGTGGCTGAGTACTTTTACATTTCATTGTCTCTATTCTACAACACCTCTGTGAGGTATTTCCTCTTGTCCTCATTTCACAGAACCTGGACAGTTTCAGTTGTTCACTCCAAATCCCTGAGAGAATGGATATATAACCTGGATCCTTACCCAGCTTCCAGGGCTTCTCTCTCCATCCCATCAGCGGGAAGGATCTCATGTATTGCTTTTACAGAAAAAAAGTGGATATGGGTGTGGACCTTTATCATTTATTAGTTCACAGTTATAAAGAACACATTTCTTTTCTTTTTAATGTTTTTTTTTTAACATTTTTATTTATTTTTGAGAGACAGAGAGAGCATGAGCAGGAGAGGGGCAGAGAAAGAGAAGGAGACACAGAATCTGAAGCAGGCTGCAGGCTCTGAGCTGTCAGCACAGAGCCCGACACAGGGCTCGAACTCACAGACCGCAAGATCATGACCTGAGCCAAAGTCGGATGCTCAACTGACTGACCCACCCAGGCTCCCTGTGAACACATTGCTTAAACTTTCTTGGTCTTACTTTCCTCAGAGGCAAAACTAGATGTAATAGTTAATGTTACTGAGATGATTAGGTGAATCATGTATGTGACAGTTCTTAGCACAGTACTTGGCACAGGGGCTCTGTCTGCTTCTCTCTTTCCTTAGAGTGTCACCTAACAAGTCAGTTTACACAAGAGGACGTTGGAAGATGGGTCAAGGAAAGCCTGGAATGATAATAGTGGTGGAAGATGGATCATTCTGTTCATTAGCAGAAAATACTTTGTGATGAGAAAGATCTAGAAGTGAAACTGAGTGCTCATTGGTAAAATGGAAATGATTCTTCTCTCCATCCCTGACTTCTAGAGTGAAGGGTCAATGAGTTAATGTAAGATAAAGTGCTTTGTGACATGTCGACACTGTAGTGATATTACGGTTTCTGAAATGGATGCCCTAAACTATTATGTGACCATTTTGCTTCTTTCAGCGTCTGATTTTAAATTCATGAAGTGTATTGTTTAAAGCTGCTTTCCCCAAATTGTGTTCACTAAGATACTCGGATTCTATTAAATGTTGAAAGTGTTCCAAGAATTAAAATATTCAGTGTTCAAAGAAACTTGGGAAATACTACATACTATATGGTATTGTCTGGGAGAGTAACGGTATAAATTAGCATAAAAAAGTCTCTGAGAAGTCCTGCAATAAAGACATTTGTCCAGCTTTGTGCATTTCATCATTTCCTAGAATTACTTGATCTTGGAACTACTTGTCCTAGAATAGTTATTACCTATATTCTGTGGGAATGTTTAGGAGACATTTATTTAAGGAGCCTTTTGCATTTGGAGTTGGAAGGATCTTAGATGCTGTCTAGTGCAACCTCTTTAACTGACCCACAAGGAAATTAAAATCCAGAGACAGTGAGTGATTTGTCCAATGTCTCACAGCTTGAAAAGTCTCAGTCTTCTGATTCTTAGTTCTCCACCACCTTACCTTAAAAGTCTTGGCTGTTTCAAGTGTGGCACATCCTTATAACTGTGTTTTCATATGAGGTTTTTAAAAATCATTTTCTGAATAAGTGGGCTTTTAGGGATGGTATGCTTCACATTACATTCGGACAAAATAAACTGGAATCTACCAGCTATCATCTCTTTTGTTTTTAATTTCTTGTCTCTTAGGGTTCATTTTTCCACCTATTTTATTGCTTCTGGAAGCATTTATGAAATCATGATTACTGACTTGGGAAATCAATCTAGTTTAAAATATCAGTGATCTAGAAAACCCACACATTCTAATTATTAATGCCCTCCCTTGCCCTCTAAATTTGTTTTATCGTTTCTTTCTTTCTTTCTTTCTTTTTTTTTTTTTTTTTGGTATAATTGGCTGTGGGTAGACAAATTTACATATTTTTAGCCCCTTCCTGCCTGACTTATTACAGCATGCAGAATTTGCTCTGTGGTTTCTAGGTTAAGTTCCTGTATAGAAGAAACCACAGTGAAGACTTTACAACCCCGCTGTGTGGAAGGCCCCTTCAGGACATGCTTCTCTGTGTTCTTGAAAAATGTGAACGACCAATTTATTCCCCTTTTTTATAATTAAGATATTTCAGTCACAGTAGTTCACGTGGAACATTTCTCTTTTTATGTATTTTAAGGTTCTCAGTTGCCTTGTGGGCAGGTGTCTTTCGGAGACCATCATCGATTCTTTCTGTGCCCACAGCATGAAAATTAACCCTCAGTGAATCCAGTGATGTGATGATACTAGTGTTTTGGATGAAGTGATATGAAATAATGTCTGTTATATCATGTGTACCACAAAAAAACAAAAACAAACGTAGACTATTAGTGCTAAAAGAATCTTAAGATACCAGCTTTTCCAAGTCTTTATTTTAGAGGTCAGAATGTTTCAATATCACACCGCTTATTTATAACAAAACCAGGACTAGAACTCATATATCCTGACAGTGCAGTTTGGGATCTTTTCAAACAAATCCAGCCTGGATCATTATTCATTCATTTAATTTTTTAGAGTCCATTATGGACCAACTGCTATGTTAGGCCTTGAAAATAATACATAAATGGTCCTATTCTCAACTTTACAGTCCAGTAGGGGCTCTGGGGCAGGTATATAAATAGGTATATAAGGTGGGAATTAATGCCATATGAAGAGCAGGTATTTGAGAAGTTCATAGTACCAACATGTTTAACCTACAGCTGTCATGTTCCAGATGACCTGAATTTAGACTGTTTGATTTCTGGGTACGTTTGATTTGATTCCATGGTAGAAATAAGATTCTGAGTTGGCTGATCAATTTTGTCATTGTGTTGATTGTCACCTTAGATTTCTTCTACCCTTTAACAGACCATATTGAGCTGCTTACTGGGGTACTAAGGCAGAGTGGTGAAGAAAAGAAAGTATATCTTCCACTTTCCTGGCATCAATTCCTTGCCAAATTTGGTTTTAATTCTTTAAAAGGGATGTGGAAAACTAGAGAACATTAAGATAAATTCAAGCAAAAAAGATGCTATTTCAAGTTCAAAGGGGATCTTCTTTTCATTGTTCTCTAGTTCAATGTGTGGATTAGGAATGGAAAATATTAGTGGAATTGGGATTGTTGACAATCAAGGTAAACAGTCAGGAAAGGTTTACATAGGAGTTGCTCATACTTTTCATAGCACTGTGGGTAGCTAGGCTCAGCAGATGTTTCTCTGTGAAGAGCCTGATGGTAAATATCTTAGTCTTTGCAGTCCATAAGGTCTCTCTTACAGGTACTCAGCACTGCCTTTGTAGCTCAAAAGCAGCCATAGATAATGCATACACAAATGGACATGGCTGTGTTCCAGCAAGTGGCAGATGGGATTTGGCCTGTGGACAGTAGTTTGCAGACCCGTCATCTATAGAATCCTTTGTTGGCTCTTTTACCGAAAGGTACACAGAAGGAATTGGAAGAAAATGAAACTCAAACCAGATAATAATGATACTTATTTGCACCATCAAAACAGGTTAGACAAAGAAGGAAACCAAGTGAATGTAGGTCTGATTCATAGCTTTGACCAGAAGGTTTTAGATTAAAGGCTCAGTCTTGACTAAGTATTTTATTTGATTCTGTTTGGGTAGGCATCCTTCATGTATCTGTGTCATCAATACTTCCTTAGTCATTTTTTTGTATTTTGAATCGCTAAGGCTTGGCTGTAATTCTGAAGTGATGAGACAAGAGCCATGGTAAAATAGAAATAGCATCTAGGGAGTAACATGTTAATTTTTTTCTTTAAAAATAATTTTTGGCTAAATTTGTATTTTACTAATTATTATCAGAACAACCTGGTCCAAGCAAAACTACTGTTGCACTTGTGTAATTAGTTTGCTAGGGCTGCTGTAACAACATTTTATAAACTGAGTTCTTAAACAACAGAAATTTATTTCTCACAGGCCTGAAAGAGAAGTCCAAGATCAAGGTGTTGGCAGAGCCATGCTCCCTCTGGAGGTGCAAGGGAAGAATCTGTTCCAGGCCTCTCCTAACCCCAATCTTTACATGACATGCTCCTGCCTATGTGTCTGTCTCTATGCCCGGATTTTCCCTTTTTGTAAGGATCTAGTCATTGGATTAGGGCCCACCTTAGTAACCTCATCCTAACTTGATTATCTCTGTAAAGACCCTATCTCCAAATAAGATCATGTTCTAAGATACTGTGGGTTAGAACTCCAGTGTTATCTTTTGGGGGGGAGCGGCAATTCATCTCATAACAACCTGGTACCAGACATTCATTCATCTTAGTCAGAACTCATCAATTGGGCACCATAGTGGGCCCAAGATAAAGCCACAATGCTTCATGACTAAAAAGAAGTATTATACTGGTGGCCCTGTTGTGCACAACATATAAGGAAACTTTTTGTTGTTGTTTTCAACCTACAGGATAAAAGAAATTTCTTTACAGAATTAACCATGTAAAATAGCTATGGAAATGTCCATTATGAACCATAGTCTTCAAGGACCTTGAGTAACTAACATGCTCCTTCCTCTGATTGGCTTTGCCCAAGTCTGTACCTGGCATTCCAGCCAAAAGTCTTTTCCTTGCTTCTTGCAGTCTGTTTTTCCTTCCTCTCCTCCAACCTTTCGTTAAGCTATCACAAATGGCCACAGAACTCTATTCTCTCCTCTTCAAGTTCACATTCCTCTCTTCTTTAAATTGAAATTTAAGGTCTGCCTTTTCCAGGAAGATGATCACTGTGCTTAGTCTCCTTTTTTTTCAGTTCCTGCTATTACATTAAGACAGAATTCTGATGAGATGGTTTTCTATCAACTACATCTCAGTTGGGGTTTGTGTGTAGGCGGAGTGGAGAAGCAGTAATGCCCTTTCTATTGAGGAGAGGATGATTTGCACCACTACCCATTAAGGCATCAGGTTACCTCTAGGGACTTGGAATGGGAATGAGTTACTGTAGTTATGAGGTAAGTCCTTCATAACAGCAAGGTTCTTGTCATTTGCAAGTATTGTTTTGAAAGCTATTATAGAGCTGTAGTTCTGTGGAAATATCAAGTGATATTAAAGCCTCTTGAGTCTTATACAAAAATTTAAAGATGTTCATAGGCTCCATTAGAGGTACCTCACTTTGGTTATTCTCAACCTTTTCTTGTTCTCTCTTCTTTTCTTTTTTTCTTTTTTTTTTTTTAATGTTTATTTATTGCTTGAGAGGGAGATAGAGTACTCGCGAGAGCCAGGGAGGGGCAGAGAGAGAGGGAGACAGAGAATCCCAAATGGGCTCTGTACTGACAGCAGAGACCCGACTCAGGGCTTAAACTCCCGAACCATGAGATCATGACCCAAGCCCAAGTCGGATGCTTAACAGACTGAGCCACCCAGATGCCTCTTTTCTTCTTTCTTTTCTTTTTTTTTTCTTCTTGCTTTTCTTTTCTTTTCCCTTTGAAACCTAGGACACATCTTGAATGCCAGCAGTTTTTTTAAAAAACAATAAATTAGTTTTTTCTCTTTACAAAAACAGTAAATCAGTTATTTCTCTTCCTTTTGTAAATTATATATGAATTTTGCTTAATTGATGAGTTGTTCTTCTGTTTGAGTGTGTTTCTCATTACCAACTAGTTTACTTCATATTTTTGAGCACTGGAACCTGTATTTCTTTGTAACATTCAGTCTATGTAGTGTAGCATTTTAAATATATATTCGGGGCACAACATTTGCTGGTTTTCTTCTCAAGTTTTCTTTCAAAGTCCTGTTTCCTTGCTGCATTTAAAGCTTGGATTTGGTCATGTAGAATTTTTCAGCAACACATCCAGTGTGTGAAGTTGAGCATACTTATTTATTAGTCATTATTTCAGCAAGAATTTATCAGTGACTGCAGTGCTGTGTGTCAGGGAATGTACATTTCTGCCCAAAATGAGGTTGTTGGGTTTACAAAAGCAACCACCTTCTGAGGTTTTTGGCCACAAACAGTCACAAAAACTAAAGTAAGGATTGAGACGGTTTGTAAAATGAACACGTGTGGAATTCACTGCATGACTGAATAGGAACAGAAAGGTCTTGTTGTGTAGGAGGGGCACTGTGGAAGACCTCCTCCAGGGGCATCATCCAAGGTGAGGGTTTGTATTTGTTTGTACCCAGTGAAGTACGTACATAGAGTTGTTAACCTAGAACTGGACAGTGAACTCTGCATGTCAATTAGTGAAGAGCCAGGAAACCCTCTCACATCTGAGGGAGGGTTGGTCAGAACTGTCAGATCAAGGAACCGGAAATTGCTCAGATCAGCTGATGCAAAAGAGGATCTGGAGGGTGTGGCCAGAGAGTGTGCAGTTTTAGAACCAGGAGACGCCTTTTCCTGTTGGCTAGTGAAAGGATCAAGTGTCATTTGGATGAGTTGAAAGACACTGTGGAGAGCAGGGGACAAGATGGTGGCCACTTTGGGAGTGGCATAGTCTGCATAGTCACAAAGTCAGGGTGCTGGGGTATAAGGGACTAGGAGAGCCCCAGTGCCCGGAAGATTCAGATCAGCTGTAGAGACCATAGAATAGACTTCTCCCCCCACCCCCCAGTAGGAGGAACACCAGGACTCTAAATTTCAAAGACACACTATCTTGGTTCTACCCTTTTTAGAGGCATTTCCTAAAGTGTGGTCCCAGGGCTACATGCATCAGAATCTCCTGGGGTTCTCATTAAAAATGTACATTTTGGGGTCCCACTGCGTCAGGCATCCTCAGACACTGTGGGGCTATTTTAAGGTCTCCAAGTGATTTAGAAGCTCACTGAAATCTAAGGACCACTGGGGTAAAATAATCCTCAGAGAAGCTCTGTTTGTTTGAATCTTTCAGTGATGAAGAATGAGCTGTCTTATAAAGCAGTGATCTTTTAAGTCCACAGATGATGCAGGCAGGAAATGTAAATGGGTGCCAAGTAGAGAATGACAAATTTATGAGTAACCAAGTCAAAATTGGGTCCAAAGAAAAATTGGGATACATCTCTTATGACTGACGTCAGAAAAACTAACCACGCGTGTCCCTTGGAAACTTGGTTGGCCAGAGTACTGGACTTAGCTGGGCTGATGCATTTGAGCCGTTCTGAATTTCTATAAGAAACTGGAAGTGGTTTCGCAGGCGTCTGTTACTGTGTTGAGCCAACTAGGATTCCAGGGTCAAGCAGAAGCCGTAAGGACCAGATGGAAATCTTTGAAATTCAGGATACAGACAAGCTTTTTCTTTTTTTCCTGTCAAATTTTTGCCATGGATTCCTTTCCTCTCCTCTCCTCCCCTCCCCTCCCCTCCCCTCCCCTCCCCTCTCTTCTTTTCTCTTCTCTTAAAGTAACTCCCTGTGGTGTGTTTGTGTGTTGGGGGCTTGGGGGAAGTAGATACCATTTCTGTCTGTGTGTTGCCTTGTTGGGGGGGAGGAGAAATTCTGAACATTTCAGAGCCCGAAATATAGTGCGTGATGAGAGTCAGTTTCCATTTTCTGTCTTTCTTTGACCCTTTTCCTTACCCTCTCTGCTCTACACCCCGAGTGGGCAAGACTGCCATTGACAGCACGGACGGGGCTGACACCACTGCAGAGACCCCCACCGCCACCCCCATCTCCTGCCCCAGTTGGATGGATGTATAATCATCGCCAGGTGAAGGACTGTCCCATCAGACAGTGGCACCTGCTCCTTGTATTTTCAAATACACTTCCTCTGCTTGCTCAGCCACAGTCCACACAACTTAGCAGTTACTGTTAATATTAGGAAATAACATTTACTAATAAAAAGCTCCTGCTAAAATTTGAGATTTTCCCAATTCTTCCTCCTCCCTCCTAAGGGAAAGAATACAAAGAGAATCAGTGTGATAAAAAGAATGGTTACTGTAGTGCAGTTTTACTTGCCTCAGCCTTTTCTCCACTGTTAACCACCTCCCCAGCCCTGCTTACTGTAGCGAGTGACAGGATTGTGATAATTTGAACTTCTGTATTGACAACTGTATATAGGTTTATTGAGTAGCTAGAAAAGGAAAAGCAACCAGGAAAATCAAGAGATGAGGGCAGTCTTAGGATTTGAAAGGCCAGACAGTGAATATCCTGTGATAAAATTTGTTGAAAACAGCAACTTGTATGCCATGTAGGAAACACGCTTCTCGGTTCTTCAGATGATGTCCAGCTAGGAGGCATGGTGATCTGCGTAGAATAACAATTAGCATGAAGATACCAGCACACTGGAAAATAGGCGCAGTTTAACAAAAGGAGGGTTAAAAGGAATAAATAATCAAAGTCTTAACAGTTCAGTGAAAAATACTGAGGGAAATGGAGTATAACTAAGTGTGTAAAAAGGCATGTGTGGTTGGTTTGGCCGTAAATGAGTATTAGCCAAAAAACTGACTTCGCTGCTTAGACCATTAATATAGCTTTGCCTACATTTAATAAAATTACGTATTTAGATTAAAAAAAATGAGATCATCCTACTGCATAGACATTAAAAGTTCTAATCCAAAAGTTCATCTCTACGGTGAGTTTTTTTTTTTTAATTAGGACACTGGTGTTTTTTTTGTTTGTTTTCACAGAAGCGTTGGATTTGGTAGTTTAGTTCTCAGGTTTTCCTGTTGAAGTATTATTAATAGTAGTTAGAACCCCAGGTTACCTTCAAAGCCTGTAGTGTTCTAATGGAATTTCAGAACTGGCAGTGACAGCTCCAGTTATGCATCTCTGTGAGCAAAGCATTGTCATGTGGTACATTAAGTAGAGGGAAAAAATCGCTTTCTCACTTCTAATAATCATAATGAAAAATGTAAATCAGATGGCCTTTTGTACTCTTCCTCTTCTCTCTCCGAAGATTGAGAATAACAGAAGTTATTCAAGTTGACTCAAACGGAACATAGGCCCGCCTTTAAATCGTCTTGCCAATGCTTCTCAGCTGTCCTAAGTGATGACTCTCTTCCCACATTGTAGCTTGGAAGTTCTGGTATTTCAAAGAGGGGCCGTAACTTAATGCATCCCTAGTTAGAATTTCAAGTGGTAAACCTGACCTAAGTAAAAAAGTCCAGGGAATATGAGGACTGATCAGATTTGATCAGGCCAGCTTTTCCAGGGAGCCTTTCCTGGGAAATCCTCCCCAACTTCCCCACCCCCCCATTTTACCTGCCTTTTGCAGCAACTTCCACTTTGAACTCATTTTTGTTTTTAGTTTTCTCCATTTTTTCCCCTCATTTTTATGGGCGAAAGAGCCTCAGAGTAGCAGGAGAAGGACTGAGAAAACTACTTATTAGTCAGTTTTAAGATTCAGTCTAGGGGTGCCTGCACTGGGCTGAGCCCTCACGGCCATCTGGATATTGAGAAAGATGAACCCAAGTGCAGCTGGCAGTTACTGAGCACTCCTTGTGGGTTGGGATTTTACCCTGATGAACTTGTGCAATCTTTGTAACCATTCTGCAAGCTAGAATAGATGCTATCGTCCTCACTTAACAGATGAAGAGATGAAATGTGCGGATGTGAAATCATTTGCCCAGGGTCATGGTGAATGGCAGTGGTGGGATCTGAACTGAGGCAGTCTGATTTCCGAATCCATCCTTTCAACTCTAATTGCTATATTGCCTCCTTAGAAGTTGTTTTGACCAGAGTTGTCGGTTAGTGTCATTTGTCTGTAGCCTTAAAGGAATATCACTGGAGGGATAATAGCTATCATTAAAGATTTAAATTATGACAACTTATATGTTGTAGCAATTAGAAATGTCAAATTGGGGCATCTGCTGGTCTGTAATGATGCCCTGCCTTCACCCCCAATTTCCACACCATAGGAAAACATCTTAGTTTGGATATGAGGCTGGGCAAGATGACCCATAAGTTTCTTTCTGGATCTAATTATGGTTAAAGAATTATTGGTAATATAACTTGGTGGGTGCTTATGTAAAATAATCCTCTACACTTTTTTTTTTTTTTTAATGCTTATTTATTTTTTGAGAGAGACAGAGTGTGAGCCGGGGAGGGGCAGAGAGAAAGGGAGACGCAGAATCTGCAGCAAGCTCCCGGCTCTGAGCTGACAGCTCAGAGCCCGACACAGGGCTGGAACTGACAGACTGTGAGATCATGACCTGAGGCAAAGTCGGACACTTAAGCGACTGAGACACCCAGGCATCCCTACACGTTTTTTGTTGTTGTTGTTGTTGTTGTTTTTAAGTTTTATTTAAGTAATCTCTATACCCAACACGGGGCTCAGACTCATGGCCCTGAGATCACGAGTTGCATGCTCTCCCAACTGAGCCAGCCAGGTGCAGCACTCTATACGTGTTTTGATTATGTATCCCAAGTTTTTAAAAGTAAGGTTAAGAGAGTCAAAATCGACCTTTAGAGAAAGCTGCTGTAGTAGATTGAAGACTGTGCCCCCAAATTCATATCTAACAAGAGCTTCAGAATGTGATTTCATTTGGAAATAAGATCTTTGCAGATGTCATTAGTTGAAGTATCTTGCTATGAAATCAAAGTGGATTTAAGGTAGGCTTTAAATCCAGTGGCTAGTCTCTTTATAAAAAGAGGGTAAGATACAGAGAGACACAAAGAGATGGCCATGTGACGTAGAGGCTGCATTGGGATTATGCCACCAAGAGGCAAAGAACAGTAGGAGCTGCCAGAAACCAGAGGAGCAAAGAAGGATTTGCCCCTAGAGCTTTCCAAGAGAGCATTGACACCTTGATGTCAGACTTCTGGCTTCCATAACTGTGAGAGAGTAAATATCTGTTGTTGTAAGCCACACTAGCCCTAGGAAACTAATACAGCCATTTCCCACTTTCTCTCCACTTCTATTTTATCTTTTAACTTTTGAATGGCTTAATGCAGGTATATAATGTTGTAGTTAGTGTACAAACTGAGTTTTAAATTTCCTCATGGAAACTAATTACATTAAATTGTATTAGCATGGCTACACTTATATTGAATTAACTTTATATAAAGAGGTGCAGTGCATCTCAAGGAGTAGCGTTTTTCTTTTTCTTTCTTTCTTTTTTTTTTTTAGAGCCCTGCTGGAAGGGGCGGGGATATCATTCATCCGAAAGAATTTTACCAGACCACTTAGATGACTCCATTAAGAAGTTAGTCTTCTAAATAACTCTTTCGCTTACACTTCTCTAAGGTTAAAAATCAATTAAAAGGATTGGAGCGAAGGTGTCATTTTTCAATTGAGAGTCTAATAAAGCGAATCCTGGCAAGAATGAATAACAACTGCCTGACCAGATGTGGCCATTACCAAAGGCAGTAGGATCCCAAAGTGATTACATCTTCTTGAAGGTTTATAGTAATTCTGATTAATCTGTTTTGAAAAGACAGATTCCCACAGATCTGATGTATCCAGAGGCAATACGATTAAGATTATTAGGACTCCTATTTTTCTCTGAATTATAATTCTCACTATCAATCATAATTTGTCCACTGTCCCTGGTGTCTTGAAGTCTAAACTAGGAATTTTAAAAGTCATAGAGTTGGGCCATTGTTCCCGAGATGCTTCAGTCTAGAGAGGAAATAGAACAGAATTCCAGTGTAAGTAGAGGTCTTGTTTCAGTTAAAAAAAATGATATGATTGATGTATTTCTGCCTAGATGTCAGACTCCTTTCCAAAATACTTAGGTTCCTCCCCCATGTTACTCTTGCTGACTCCTCTTACCTCCTTGTACCAGAGACCTGTTCAGCATACAGTGTTTTAATCCCTGCCACAGTTACATGCTTTCTGACGTATGCCAGTCTATTATTTATTTCCTCATCAAATGCACAAAGCCCTGGGTCCGAGGTGCAGAGTGGGATTATCAGACAGGGCGTGACCATGTGTACTCAAAAGGCTTACAGGTTAATGGGGGAGATTTGTTCTTTAATTCAAACGTAGAAATATCATATTAGAAAGTGTTAAACATGTATTGAGATTACATATCCTATATTGAGAAGATCTAAAGGAAAGCAAATTGCCTGAGTGTTTTCCAGCAATATTCCCTCACAGTAATGTTGTACTGTTAGTTTTGGAGTAAAGAAGGACGTGTCACTGAGTTTTGCTGTTTGGCAACCACTTTCTTGAGCCAAACCTTTTGGCTTTGTTTTACTGATGGGTGTTAGGAAGATTTTTAGTAACTGTGACAGTAACCAGGACCAAAAGCCATAATTAGAGCAATTGTGTATCAACCAGGCCACCGAAACAGTGAAACTTAACGGCATACGTCCCTTATTACCATTTTCCCTTCTGCTTAGCTCCTAAACATGTAGTCAGACAGACCTTATCTCACTACCAGACTGCTACCTCCTCAGTGACCTTGGGAAAGTCCTTTATCTTCTGTTTTCTTAACTGTATAATGGTGATAATCATACCTACCCTGTTTTGGTTAAATGAAACAATATATACAAAGCACTTAGCTTGGTACCAGAAACGTGATAAATGGTCAACAATGTTAATGATTAGTACTATGAATAACACACATTTCTCTAGGGGGAAAAAATGTTTTCAGTTAAGTTGTCTTGGCTTAAAATGGCTTTTCCCCCTTTTGGTTTTTGCTTATCTAGCTATGTTTAAAGATTACCTAGATTACTTTGAGAGTAAGAAAAAGATAAAATATTATAGCTCCAACTAAAATGAGTAAGCAAATGGCTACAACCTACCTCCTTCAGTTAAGGGGAAAACATTGGTCTTGGCTTTTTATCTATTTCTGGAAAGCCCGCTAGCAGGGATTTGCACATCAGTTGTCACTGCAAGGTAAGAATTGGGTTTTGCAGTAAGGAAGAATGGAGATGTAGCTAGTGTGTAATTCAGGCAGAGTTCCCACATGTATTTCCAGGGACCTCAGAGTGAGGTGACCTGTCCAAGGTTTGATGGATAAATTCTGACCCCGATATTTGTAATTTACAGAATTGCCTTTTAAAAAACATATCCAGCCAGACTAAACTCTCCTTTAGATTTGTATCTTCTCAGTTTCCGTGGTGATGGAAGTTCTTCTGAAAGTAGGGTGACATTTTACTTTGAACGGTTCTTCTGTACTAGAACCAACTGCTGGGTTGCAAGAGAGGAGCACAGGGTGGCTGCTGTAGTCCTCCACTGCCCTCAGGTGTGGGCCTGCTGCATCAGCTTCCTGGCCACGGTGCAGGCAAGGAAGGCTGCCTGTTCGTTCCTGATTTTTCTTCCATGTGAGAAGATACATTGCCTGATGCTGATCCTTAAAATAAAATCCACCGTTCTTCTGAGTTCATTCTTTTGCTCTATGCTCTGATTTTTAAATTGGGAAGAGAGTACCATTCTGAGATTAGATCTGGATCCAAAATGTAAAGAAAACATCCAAAGAACGTGAATTTTAGGGCTTGTGACGTCTCTGTGGAGCAAGAGAAAATTAAAAATTGTGTTCCCCTCTGGCATTTATTTCTTTTTTAGGAAAATGATTTGATAATGTAGGAGTGCTCTGAAGTTTTGATTCCACTGCTCAGTGTTCACTGAATTCAGTGATCTGGTGTAGCTGCAGGCCACACCTGGGCCTTTGTTCCTCTCTGCTCTGTCTGGGCAGGGGGCCATAGCGGTGTTTGGGCTCTGGCCTGTTTTTCCCTTTCCTGTGCTGGAAATGCTCGCAGGCTGCTTTGGATTAGGTAGGGAGGTGAGGAGAGCTGGTCTCCTGTCACTGGTCATTGAGTGTGAGTCTCTTAAGTCAGTTTCCATTTAGACACAATTTTCTTCGTAAATGTTTCTTTGTGGTTGGTGGGAATGGGTGGTGGTGTTTTCTTGTTTTGTGCATTTGGAAGGCCAGAGACTTGTGAGACCCAATATGGATACCTGTCACTAATTAGGTTAACCTGGAATTGTGACTGGAGTGAAAGATTGCATGTTTGATTATGTGCCTCAAAGGTAAAAGATGTTTTATTTGCTATTATAATGAAACCAAGTATCATGAGAAGAAAAAGGGATTGTAGAACCCAAGTGTAACGTCTACGTGCTGTGCTGCTGTGGGGCATGTGATCCCCACATCTGACCCCGCCACACACGTGGAAGTTCTGGGTCTCCATGCCAGAGAGCTGTAACTTGATTGCCCAAGTTCCTTGGAAAAGAAACTTCCTCTGGAAATGTAATAACTAGCAATATGTACATTTAGCTCATTTTGGTAGCAGTGATGGAGCTGGTGCATTGTGATTAACTTTAGCAACAGAAAAGGTGTTCAGGAGGATTAATAGCCTCACTCTTTTTCATCTTGAGTAATAACTCCCTACTCTAAACAAAAAGTGTTGTGAAACAATTTGAGACTGAAAGAAAAACAAAATTGCATCTGGTTTTTGTAAATACTGAAACCGTTTCCCAGATTCTACTTACCGCAGAATGCACTTCTTCTTCAGTTTATCTGCTTGAGGAAAGATGAAGAGAGGGGTGAACCTTGCCAGGAGTTGGTTAGATTCCAACGTGTCTTGGTACTCCAAGGTTGATAGCATCACTCCTGAAATGATTGGACAGTAGTGCATGGGCTGGCCCTGTAAAAAAAAAAAAAAAAAAGGGCCAGTCTCAAGCTCTAAGTAGCTGTGGGTACTCAGTCCGAATATGCAGTATTGATAAAGAGAGATAGGACATGTCTGAAAGCTTGTACCTGCAAAAATGGGGAAATGCTTAGTCAGATCAAGACAGTAAGTAACAGCTTTCCAGAGTATACCAATGAGCTGCTGGGAGCAAGGTTTGCATACCTTTTTGGACTGTTGAGGAAAATCAGCTCACCTTAGAGAATTAATATGAACATAATCATGGCAAACTTCAGGATAAAAGCCAACGCTGGAATACACAAAAGGAAAAGTTGTACAGATCTTTCTTTTTTCTTTATAAGGAACTGAGAGGCTGAAGTTACTTGTTTTAAGTATATGAATTCTGTGAATATATAAGGAAATCAGACAGTGAGGGGACAATTCTGATGATTCTTCAAAGGTTTCTAATCTAAGCCTATTAAATTGCCAGTTGACCCTAAATACACTTCTCTGACAGAAAGGCAACAAGCTGCTGTAATTAATCTGTTTGATTTTTGTATCTTCTTGTAGATAGATGGTCAGATAATGGTGATGCATGCTATTCACAAGGTTTTAATATGTACAGATAGAAATGGTGCCATTCATAATTTTTTAGGAGTTTTGGATTATAAATGTAATAGATGCTGTGAATTTCCTTTCCTTCTCTTTTCTTTCTTTTAAGTGGGAATCTAAATGTCTAACACAGACATGGGCATCCAAGTAAGTCATCTAGAAGTTGACAGATGAAATATGAGGGATAAAAGAGGCCATACAAAATACATACTTTTTCTGTGATGCCTTAATAAGACTACCATATCAATTTCCCTTTTTAAAACTCATTAAGAAAACTTGACATGTGCCATCATTTTTTGTACAATCCTTGGAACAAAGAAGGGCTGGTGCCTTTTGACAGTAGTGGTGGGAATGGAGACCTAGTTCTGCCTTGAATTAGCTGTATGACCTTGGATATATGCTTTGACTTCTCTGGGTTGAGGGGTTAGATTAGATCATTGTTCCTCAATGTTATTAAAGCCAAGCTCCCTTTGATAAAAATTAAAATACTGTAAACCCCACAACCATTTCTCAAGATTCTGTTATGCTTCCAATTGAGAATTACTAGATTGCATTATCTCTGATGTCTTCTCTCAACTCTAACATTTTGTGATCCTGAGCAGATACTGAATTGGAAATCAAAAGTTTTTATCTCTTTTAGTGAGGAGATGTAGCTTGTTCCTTCTTAAAG
Source organism: Acinonyx jubatus (assembly GCF_027475565.1). Taxonomy (NCBI): domain Eukaryota; kingdom Metazoa; phylum Chordata; class Mammalia; order Carnivora; family Felidae; genus Acinonyx; species Acinonyx jubatus. Next base: position 147,466,634 of record NC_069381.1, on the reverse strand, counting down.
CCAGAAGGAGACCTTTCTAAAATCCATCCTCACACACCAAGAGCACGGTCTTGAGTCCTGCCTTGTGCACGGACATTGCCTAGAAGCCTGGTAGAAATGCACAATCCTGACCTCACCTGAAATAACTGAGTAGTGGTTCAAAAGTACATCAAGGTTTTAGAAATGCAACACAACCTTGGTTTTTAACCTGCTAGGGGCTATATTAGTGGGGTCTCAAATTAATTTAGTAGGTCACTACCAGCATTTGTTTTTTAGGGAAATAGACGAGAAAAGAGAACATGAAGGTGCATTGACAATGGTAAAGGAAGATAACTTTCACAAAATTTTTCTTTCATTTTTATATGGTTTCGCCTCAGGCAAAAATTTCATTTTTGAGGTGGAATTCAGGCAAAAAAAGATTCTTTTTTTTTAAAGCCACTGTGCTTTGTATTAGAGACTAGGTATCTCAGAGACAGCAAGACAGTATATCTCAGATACATCAGAGACAATGTATCTTAGAGACAACCGGCTCCTTCCTTCTGTTTACCCCCACACAGTCACATATATACACAGACATTTACATAGAGATAAACAGAGAAACATAATAAAGAGCTGTTCTACACTAATTACCTACTGTGTATCAGATGTAAGCTGCAGGATTTTATCATGAGAAAGAAATGAATATTCATTAATTTTTTGAGTTAATACAACTCAAAAAAATTTGTATTAACTCAAATTTTCCTGTGATGATGTTTTACTTTGGCGATATATAGATGACAACAGTGTGAGATTTCATTTTTAAAATTGTTATGAGATTTCAAATACTAGTTGTGTAGTTTCCTGAAAGTACAGATAATGCTTTTTTCTCTAGGGCTGAGTTTATGAAACCCATGATGCTGCATGCTCATTCACATGGCAATTCACATCTTAAAAAAAAAAAAAAAAAGTGAATAAATTCATTGGGATTTCCTTGGGTAAGCTGACTTGTATAATTTTTCTAACTTTAATGTTCAGTTAACAACTTTACAATACTTTCAATAAGTATTGTTTAATGTGGAAAAGGAATATTTTAAAATGTTTCCCACCCTGAGAACTTTGCAATCTCAGCAGTACGTCTCTACTTACAAGAAATACAAACTGTACTGTACATAGATTTTTAAAAACAGCTGGAAGGAAGTTGTCGATGCTGGAATCCTAACTCCATTGGGGTGAGGCAGGAAATCAGAACATTGCAGAGGTGTTTTGAACTGTCATGATAAAGGCAATGCTGCACTTCCCTTAGGAAGTTTTCTGTTTTTCAAGTTATTTTGAGTAAAAAGGAAAAGAAGAGTTTGTTCTTGTCTTTTTCACAAGGCTCTGTGCTGAGGAAGAAAACTGGTACAGATCTGAAAATTCCTCATTTGGGGCTCAGAAGGAGGGAAAAAAAACCCACCCTCCATACCTGCATTCAGAATCCAGAAGGGTAATTAATTTCACACCTGAAGTTGGACAGGATTTTAAGTTTACCGAGTTCTAATAGCTGGTTTTTTGGGGTATAATTTGTTTATTGTTTTGAATTTTCTTTTAAGATGGTCTTGGAGCTATTGCATGACCCTTTTCTGTAGAAGAGATTAAACAGAATTGAAATGCAACTTTTTGTACCAATGACATGTTGAGACAAAAAGATGCCGGCCCATTAACCAGCATAAAGTCTTGACAGAGGTGTTATTAAAGCGATTTCAGCTGTAATATTTTCACCTTAAGAACACCCTGGTTTGGGGAACTCTGAATATTATGGCATTAAAAAAGAACAAACAAAACTGTTCCTTTAAGCTTTGGTTTAATTTTAGTATAGCTTTACATATTTATAATATTTTCTCAGAATCATGTGTGACTAAACAGGGAATTAGTGCTTGGCCTGAGCAGGGTAGGAAAAATGGCAGCCAGGTGGGTGCTTGCTGTGTCTTCCAGCTGCATGATGCAGAGTACAAGTCTTCCCTCCAGGGTCTGCCTGTTTAGCTTCCTCCATTTCTCTGGCTGTTGGGCAGATGGAGCAGAGTATCCAAGGGCCTGACTGGGTTCTGTTTTGATATGTCTTAGTTGGAGCAACATTACCCAGCCTTCAAATTCTCAGGCTGGAAGGGAAGATGGGAATCCTGTAGTCTCACCTGTCATTTCCCAGATGAGGAACAGAGTTGCTCCCAGATGATGTTCTAGTTACTGGCCAAGGCATGATTCGAATCCAGATATTCAGACTATTTCATCCACTCATTTTTTTTTCCCCTTTACTATATACGTTTTCATAGAGAGGATGGGCAAGAACTTCCTCATTTAACTTTCCCCATGAGTTACCCTCTTCATTGACCATCTTTAAATTTTCTTTTCTACCTGGGACACTCTGAATAATAATCTGTGATATCATGTCCATATTCTCTCTCAATTTCTAGATTATTCTCCTGCCTTTCTTGTACCATCTTCCTGTCCCTTCCCCTCCCCAAACACCAGCTTGTCCTAGATGCCCTCTCAGCCAACCAAGGTTGGTCTTTTCACTTTCACGAACAATGATCTTTCCTGTCTTTGTTTTTGTTGGTTCTTCTCCTCTCCCCACATACCCCCTTCTTTCTAGACTGCCATTTGCCACCAGTATTCAGCTCACTCAGCCATATCTACCCCTCTTGAAGCCCTCCTCAGCATTTCTGTCCTAGACCCTTTCATCCTCAATCTTCCATTTGTTGAACTCTTACTTTTTTCTTTTAGAAGTTGTTCCATACCAGACCATTATATGTGAGGCAGGTTATACAGCTAGGAGCCCACTGTTAAAAGTGTTTCCTTCCTAGACACAAGAAAAGCTGCTCAACATCACTAATCATCAGAAAATACAAATCGGAACCACAAAATAGTGTCTTGCATCAGTGAGAATGGCTGGTTTCAAAAAGACAAGAAATAACCAGCATTGGTGAGGATGTAGGGAAAAGGGAATCCTCATGCAGTATTAGTGGAAATGTAAATTGGTGCAGCCACTATGGAAAGCCATTTGGAAGTTTCTCAAAATACTAAAAATAGAAGTACCATTTGATCCAGTAATTTTGCTTCTGGATATTTACCTGAGGAAAACAAAAATGCTAACTTGCAAAGGTATATCTTGCACGCCTGTGTTTATTGCAGCATTATTTACAATAGCCAAGGTATGGAACCAAGCTGAGTGGCCATCAGTAGATGAATGGAAGAAAATGTGATACACATGTGCACACACATACACAAGAATATATTATTCAGCCTTAAAAAAGAATGAAAATTTGGCATTTGTGACAATATAGATGAACTTAGAGGGTATTATGCTGAGGGAAATAAGTCAGAAAGACAAACACCATGATTTCACTTGTATGTGAAATCTAAAAAACAAAACATATGAACAGATAGACCAAAAAACAGAAGAAAACTCATAAATGTGAAGAACAAAATGTTAGTTACCAGATCAGAGGCAGGTGGGGGATGGGTGAAACAGGTGAAGGCGATTTAAGAGGTACATACTTCCCATTATAAAGTAAATACATCGTGATGACAGATATACCATAGGGAATATAACCAGCAATCTTTTAATAACATTGTGTGGTGACATATGGTAACCTCACTTATCCTGGTGAGCGTTGGATAGTGTCAAATCACTATGTTGCATACCTAAAACTAATATAGTGTTGAATGTCAACTATACCTCAATAATAAAAATTTAAAAAAAATATTATAAAAAAAGTTTTCCCTTCCTGATGAATGTATTTTCTGGTAGGGAAGTTTTGAGCTGATTGCCTAAGCTCCTCACTTACTTTCTTGTCCCTACAGTTTTCTGGTGAATAAGTTACGTCCATTGCCTCCAGTCTGTCTTAAAGACTGTTTTTTTAAGAGCAGTTTTAGGTTTACACAAAATTGCAAGGGAAGTACCCGGATTCCCTGTATACTCCTGCCCCCACAAATGTATAGCCTCCTCCATTATCAGCATCATTCACCAGAATGGTACTGTTTTTTTTCCCCAAGGGTGAATCTGCATAAACACATCAGAGTCACTCAAAGCGTTCAGAGTTTACCTTAGGGTTCACTGCTGGTGTTGTACATTCTATGGGTTTGAACAAATGTATAATGATATGTTTCCACCATTTACTATCATGTAAAAGAGTTTCATTAACCAAAAAAATCCTCTGTGCTGTATATCCCTCTGTCCTACCAACCCCAGGCAACCACAGATCTTTTTTCTTGTCTCCATTGTTTTTGCCTTTTCCAGAATGTTACATAGGGGGAACCATATAAAATGTGGCCTTTCAAATTGGCTTCTTTCCCTTAGTAATATGCATTTAAGGTTCCTGCATGTCTTTCATGGATTGATAACTCATGTCTTTTTAGCACTGAATAATGTTCCATTGCCTGGACGTACCACAGGAACATCCTTCCACTTACTGAAGGGAATCTTTATTGCTTCCACGTTTTGACAATTGTGAATAAAGCTGCTATATTTGTCTGGTGCAGGTTTTCGTGTGGGCATAAGTTTTCAACTCCTTTAGGTAAATCAGGAAGCACAATTGCCAGATGGTATAATGAGAGTGTGTTCAGTCTTGTAAGAAGCTGTCAAACTGTCTGCAGAGTGGCTATACCATTTTGCATTCTTGCCAGCCTGTGCAAGAATTCCTGTTTCTCCGTGTGCTCCCCAGCGTCTGGTGTTGTCAGTGTTCCAGATTTTTGCCATTCTAATAGCTATATGCTGGTATCTTTATATTGTTTTAATTTGCAGTTCCTTGTTAACATAAGATGTGGGGCATCTTTTCATATGCATATTTTCCATTCATATATCTTCCTTGGTAAGGTTTCTGTTAAGACCTTCACCCCACGTACTGGGTTGTTTGTTTTCTTATTGTTGAATTTTAAGAGCTCTTTATATATTTTGGATAACAGTCCTTTATCAGATCTGTCTTTTGCAAATATTTTCTCTCATTCTGTGACTTGTCTTCTCATTCTTTGAATTTTTCTTTGCAGCACAGATGTTTTTAATTTTAATGAAATCTACCCTATCAGTTAACTTATTTCATGGAGTCTGTCTTCATATAATACCTAAAAAGTTATCACTATACCTGAGGTCATCTAGGGTTTCTCCTGTTATTTTCTAGGAGCTTTACAGATTTGCATTTTAAATTTTGGAAGGGTGTAAGGTCTGTATCTAGATTCATGTTTTTGTTTTTGTTTTTTTAATGTTTGTTTACTTTGAGGGAGAGAGAGCGAGGGAGGTACAGACAGGCTCCCAAGAAGGCTGCACTCTGTCAGTGCAGAGATGGATGCAGGGCTCCGTCTCATGAACCATGAGATCATGAGCTGAGCCAAAATCAAGAGTTAGCCGCTCAGCGAACTGAGCCACCCAGGCATCCCTAATTTGCATGCAGACATCCCATTGCTCCAGCATCATTTGTTGAAGAGACTATCTTTTGCTCCATCATACTGCCTTTTGCTCTTTTGTCAAAGATTTGTTGACTGTATTTACAGGGGGTTCATGCTGGTTTTTAGCATTCTCCCCCTTTATAAACACTGTTACAAACCCTGGAAGGAACAAATAGCACAAGAACTCTGGTGTGTTCCTTGGCCCAGAGTTCTCAGTAGGCAACTTGGGGCATCTGTGGTGTTCTTGGCAGAACCTTGGAGAGAACCAAACAATTGAGCTGATTTGCATGCTGGAGCACAAACCAGATCTTTAAGAGATATTTGGATGATAAGAAAGCTAGTTTTTGTTTTGTTTTGTTTTGTTTTGTTTTGTTTTGTTTTGTTTTCAATGAGATCTTGAAAGAAAATATGACCTCAGAATTCACACACCATATCTAAGGTATGTTTTCTACCGTGGATTTTCAACACCTGCCTGTTCGTTCTTCTTCTTAACCTCCTTCACAAACACCACCTCCACCCCTAAAAGCCTTTCTATGCTGTTGTTGTTGTTGTTATTTTTATTTATAAGTACTTTTCTCTTTGTTTATTTTCACTTCTGCAACATGGTCTCTGTCCATTCATTCAGTCATGTTGTATACAACAGATATTTATCTTATTCAATGCAAGTTTTAAATTTGTTTCTTTTATCTGAAGCCTAAGGAAATGATGCTTTATTCATGGACTTAGGTAAGGAGATTTCTATGCAAAGAACGGGGCTTTACATGCAAGGATCAGTTTGATTAGTGTCTTGGAGAATACTAATTGTGAAGTATATTGGAGATTTTTATTTTTAGATTTTATTTTAATAGCTAACACAAAAACATGGCCCTCTCCTTTTTAACCATAATCCAAGAAAGAACTAGTGAATAAATCTGTTGCTCAGATTCATAGTCTTAGAGGCTACAAAGCTTGTTTTCAAAGAAGGGACACTGGCTCTAGGAAAACCAGTTTCATTAACTAATTAGCCATGTGATTTCAAGCCCTGATATCCTGGCATCAAATGGGACTAATTGATATTTGCCCTTTGGCTGTCTCTCCCACATTATGGAGAAGTAAGAGCCTGCGTGTGTGAAGGGGCCCTATCGCTGTTCATTAATATAGGTGATCTTTCACATCCTGGCCTACCCGGAAGAGCATCTGCTTCCTGGCCAGTTTCTCATCTCTCACTAATTCACCTCCCACTTCTCAGCTGTGTGTACTTTCCCAGCTCCCTGTGCCAGGAACTTTATCTCTGACAGCCACTATTCCTGGCCCTCTTTGAGCCACTCAGATGTCTAAAAGGAAACGGAGAAAATACCCTAACTGGTGAAACTGGCCCATTTGGATGCTCCTCCTCCCCCTTCGATAGTTCCCTTAAATTGTTAAGTTTCTTTTATACCTTGAAAGCTTATGGAGCAGAGGAGCAGAACCAGTGTGTGGAGTTAGTGTGGTATGTAGTGTCTTTACATGGTACTCAGTTCACGTCAGGTTTGATAATGTGCTGTTTCCTGGTGGAAAATGAGACTGTTCCATAACTTCTGTCGGCTCTCAGGAGCAACTGTAATGGTTATGCTGCTTCTGGCTTGTAGTTGATGTGTTGTTTGGGGTGGTGATGGTGGTGGTGTTGTGTGCATTCGTGAGCATGTGTGCGCAGGGGGTGGCAGGATGGAGATGGGGCTTATGGATTTTGGATCATAGCCTCTGCAAGCTATAAGGATGATAGCCTTAAAGAAGCCTTGAAGGCAATTAAGAGGTAGATTCTAGGTTTCCCTTCAGAATGTACTGGAGTCCCCAGGGAAGTTAGAAAATAAGGGGGAAGGGAAGATGACTGCAGTTGTGAGGTTGGTGGGAGCACAATTCTTGTAGCCTATTAGTATTAGGGAGGAAACGAGGCAATAGAATTATAATGTCAGATTTTCATTTTTATTCATTATCTTTGCTGAGCAGAAATCTACAACAATGCATGATTACTAAATATTTTAGGTCACACATGGTGAGTTTTGCCTTTTTTTTTGTAAACACCCTTTAGACTTTTTTATATACAGAAGAGTGTACTTAGTGTGGCGTTGGAGTGGGGGTGATGTGATGGAAAGGGAAATAGATTCATTTGCTGTATGTGTAGTTGCCATGTGCCTGTTGTTGATCATCCTGTGTGAGGGTGGGAGACCAATGGGCCTTCCTGGCGGGATGGCGGCCTCAGAGCCATCCACTCAGGAAGTCCTCCCTGATTGCTGACAAGCACTCTTCCCACTGGTGCCCACACTCGCTCCTGCAGGGAGTGCAGTGAGGGTCTGCATGCACAGCCATTCCGCTTGTTCACCAACTTTGTTTCTCTCTCAATTTTGGCATGCAAATTAAGCCCAGGTAATGTTGCTGTGAAAACTAAATTAGTTTGTTTTCCCTGCTCTTGGATAGAGAACTTGATGGGTAGCTTGTTGACCTGATGTGAAGCAGTGAAATTAGGCCAGAGAAGGCTGAGCTAGACGGCAAGGCTCTTGTGGGATGGGTCAGCGCTTACCTGTGGTCAGCCAGCCACCCACCCGGTTCCTTAATTAGGTCCAATTTGTATAAATTAGCGACATCCAAGGGGACAGGGGATGGGGACAGAGTCCTTGTCAAATTCCAGGGAAGTTGGGGGTTTTGAAAGGCAAAATATAAAAAGACAACCAGTAATGAAAACGGAGTTTGGTAAAATACCATCTGTTGGTAAGCATTTTTTTTTAATATATCTTTTTAAGTTTACTCTTGGTGTGATTGAGCACATAGCTACAGTGTCACTGTTTTCAATTGATCAGAGCTCTGAAGTTGTGCTTAAAGACTTGTCAGTGTTTACATTTCAATTGCGTTTTAATCTGGGAGTCTGAATTTAAGCCTTCCCTGGTTAAGTCTAGCTGTTCTAAAATGCTGACTCTGGTATTCAGCTGTAATGTGCTGTAGCTTTCAAAAATTTTTTTGCAGAATTCTTTTGTTAATGAAAATATAAAGTAGAATTTTAAAAACTAACCTTTTAGAAGCTGACTTTGTTAAACACACGCACACACAAGCTACCTGTGCACTCATTAAATTAACTTAAGGGCACCTTTGTCTTTCTCAAAAAAAAAGATCTATATATAATATATATAGATATATATATATGGCCACCAGTGGTATTAGAAACTTGAATTTAATATTTTAGATTGCAGGAAGGATGGGCACAGAGAAATGAAATAATACAAATAGCACATTTAGGATATAGACGGTTCTGGTGTACCACGTAGAGTACTGTTTGAGGGCTCTGGCTTTGTTGTCCATTAGACCTGGGTTCACATTCTAGCCCTGACGTCCAACCCCTGTTGAGACTCAAGTTTCCTATTCTGCAAATAAACCCAGCTTTTTTATGTTTGAATTTTCTTCTTTATACATGTGTCCAGTTGTCATTAGGATTTAAGTTGTTAATTTCTATGCATTTTATAAACCTAATCTTTGATCTAAAATTTTCTACACCAGAAAACAGAACATTGGCAACCTAGAACAATTGAATGCTTCTCTCTTCCGGGTATCTTGGTCTGTCTTCAGCTAGTTCTGAGAAATAATTGATATCAGGATAACGTTTGAATTTGAACTTGTTCTGTATAAGATTCACCAGAGGGCATTCCCCCTCAGGGCACATTCAGAAACCCACTTCTCCCAGCTGGGATCAGAGTGTTAGAAACTTTCTTCCACCACCGGACAGACTAGGGGGGAAGCAGGGAGGGACAGGCTGTATAGGCTCCACACCGACTTCCCAGAGTGAGAAAATATTACTGTAATAAATAGGGAGGCCCGTCAAAGATATATTAAATCAGCTATGTAAATTCCAAGATGCAAATTATGGTTTTGCTTCTGCCAAAAATAAATACGTAAATAAAAACCTACTCCTTTCATGTCCAAATAATCTCTCACTAAATCATACCCCCAAATGTGTCTTTTACTTCTGCAAGTCCACACCTGGCACTCCACTTTCCCCCCTAGAGAAGAGGTTAGAGCCGATGCAGACTTGGCATGCAGTCCTTAAACCATCTGATGGTTCATTTGCTTCATGTTGGTGTGATGCCCCAGAGGGGTGGGGGTGGAGCGGATCCACGGCTTCTCGCAGACTTGTCCAAGGCTTATCCCAGGTGACCATGTTTCATCCCCCACCAGCTGCACTGAACATACTGGGTCCTACTGTGAGTGACCATGTGTTTTGTGGCAAGGACAGGTTCTCCGACATTGATCAAAGACGATTGAAGAAAAAATTCAGCCTTGCCTAGCTAAAAGTTCTTTGTGCAAATCAAAGGCTCAGGACAGGGAGGCAAATGTGTGTCTCACTTCCCCGCACCTCTGTATTTGACTGAAGTGAGAAATAGGGGGTGCCTGGCTAATTGCAAGTAGCAGCTCGCGCAAGTTGTATCGAGTGATTTTGGAGAAGGAACACAGGCCTTTGTGTGGCACGCCTGGGAGATATGAGGTGCCACCTGAGGCAGAGCAAGGGACAGGCTTACTCTTTGTTTTACTTCTAGAAAGCAGAGTCTTTATCCCCTAGAGAAAAACCAGAGATGAGAGAAAAGGATGGGAGTTCAACTGCTTCTTACGGGCATAACTCAAATACATTTGATAGGATATGATCTCGGGTATGTTTTTTCTTGGGTTAAGCAGCATGGATATTCCCAGTACAAGTTCAGCCTTCATTTGTACACTGACTATTGTTAACCCTTCTTGCTATTGTCCTTCTAAAAGAGAATCTCTTGAGATCGAGCGGTGTTTGGACTTCATAAAAATCTTGGCAAGGCCCCTGGGCAGTGAGAAGAAAAAAAAAAAATACATAGTATGGGAATGAAGCAACGGTTACATGTGTAGATTAATGAAGACCCCGGTGTATGGGATACTGTGGAGTTAGGACAGTCATGGCAGAAACTCGGTGCAGAGCCAGATACCTGTAGTGAACAGGTGAGATTGCCGACAAGGTAGCAAGGTGACATTTATTGCAAGGAGTCTTCTGCTTTCGAACTTTCCAAAGTGGGATTTAATCGTGTCTTAGAGGTGTGCCTAAAATTTTTGTTTGTGGTTGTAAAAATCAAGCTGTAAGATTTGAAAATATTTTTAATATCTAGGGACTAATTTTATATTTTCAAACTGTTACTCAGTATAAGTAAAGTCCTTAGGTTAGTCTATTTATCATTTAGATGTGAGGTGACAAAATTCCTGTCCGGGTCTGAAACTGCTGAGCATTTGCTTTGAGGACACTTCGGGCTGTGCTCACTGCCGTCTCAGACTGAACCATTTAACTTCCTCAAAAGTCATGTGTGTGGCACAGGGGCAGAGAAGTGTGGTGTCTTTCGATTGGTTGACAGAGAATTATCTGGTGCGAGTGGTTTCAGACAGTCTTCTTAGGTGCATACTGACTGTGAAACCACACTGAGCCCTAGGTTCAGGCTTTACCCAAGTTCTGTTCCTTGCTGCGCGACTTGGGAAGGTTTCCAGCTACCACACCGTTCTCACAGGGGTTAAATTTCACAGGCTTAGCCAGAGCGAAAGGCAGCATGCCTGTGAATCTTAATCCAAATGTCTCAGTGGAGCTGTGTGCCAGACTTAGAACGAGGTGCAGGCTTCCTTATTTCAGCATTGTGATTGAACTCAAACTTTCTTACACTCGAAGAGTCATCTTTTTCCCCCAAGAGACTTAATAAAATTATCGGCAACTTTCAATCAAATGTTATTCAGAATTTGAAAACCTTTTCAAAAGTCTAGTGATTTCTGAATTACTAGAAAATTACGGTACAGTAAAATGATTATTATCATATAACTTCATGCAAGTTAATTTAGAGTCTCAGTAGATGTGTTCCTTAAAATGTGTGAATACGTTAATCTTACATAAATTTAGTCCTATTCAAGGGACACATGGAGAACATTCTACTGAATAAAATTCTACAATTCGTTGCATGTTGAAGGAGAGGGCTTTTTCTGTAGAATGGACAGACCTTTTTAAGGTGTAAATTAAAATATATATATATTAAAGTCGCTTAAGATGATCTGTATGTGTATTCTGTTGCGGAGCTCTTATAGCCTCTGAATGGTGCTAAATACCTTGCAGCTAGTGTTCTGACACTCCTCATCTTTGTTTCTCAGCAGTCTCTGGTCCCAGCCCACCCCATGGCCCCTCCCAGCCCCAGCACCACCAGCAGTAATAACAACAGCAGCAGTAGCAGCAACTCAGGATGGGACCAGCTAAGCAAAACGAACCTCTATATCCGGGGACTGCCTCCCAACACCACGGACCAGGACCTGGTGAAGCTGTGTCAGCCGTAAGTACCGGTTACTCTTGGTTGTTTTTAGCTGATAGATATTTCTTTTATCCTTTATCGTATTCTAAAGTGACATCAATTGTGTTAAAGGAGAGGTTTTAGTACAAGTGTAAATCCTCCTTATTGGCAAAATGACAGTTTTCAAGTTCTAAGTCTTTGGACACAGCATTAACATCAGCAAAATGCCTGTGTAACAAAATAAATTGGAACACCTTTGCAGTAGAATTGGACTTCGTTGGCATATGAGAAGTAAAATGAGAATTTTTTCCAAAACGTATGGCTGGATCCTTTTTAGGACTGCTCATTTTTTGAGGAAGCATCTGTGGAGGCCGGTCTATCCCATAACAAGAGAAACTTCAGCTGTTACTGTTTGTCGGGAAGGTAGTTACCATCTAACTGTACCTTAAGCGTGTGTAAGAGTTAATTTTGGCCAGGAAATAATAGCGTGTTCTCACTAGCACCTGCCGCTTTGTGGTCTGGGTTGTTCACCCTTATCTCTCTTTGGGAATTCTTGCTTCCAGAATTCCAATTTCTCTTCTCGCTGCCACCCTTTCTGAGTCTTGTGAAGAAATGTGTTCGTGTGCATGAAGTTCCGAAGTAAATATGCATTATATGCTAATGTGGTCGATGAACAGAATATAAATATGTTGCTTTGCTGCAAATTACGTTAACTCACTAAGTAAGAAAGCGCTAATTTAAATCAAGGAGCCAGAAGCAGTATACAGAGTGCAGGGATCATTGTGTAAAGACTAATCACTTTGAGCTATAAAAGCCTACACAAACAACATCTTTTATTTACCCAAAGACAGTAATGTCCCCTTACAAAAAAGGAGTTTTACATAACTGCGGAAGAAAATGTCCACTTGAGAATGGTTTCTGTTCCCTGAAAAACATTCCCATTTCTAAACATCTGATTAATGGCATCTCATTTCTGTTGTCTTGGGTAAAATACAGATATATTACTTATCATTTTAAGAAAAAAAAAAATGTTTCAGAACTTGAGCAGTATTTCCAAACTGGAACTAAAAGTAACATCTGGCCTTCCATAAGGAGATGGTGGTGGTTTTGCTTTGTTTTGTTTTTAGAGAGGAGGGTGGGGTGGTGGGTGGTAGTTCTTCAGGGTCTGGAGGGTTTCTCTAAGGCCACCACTCCCAGCACCCTCCCTGTGCCTTTCCTGGGTTACCCTTTTGATCAGCCTTCTTGGACTTTGACTGAAGCCCTTTGCTTTAGGGGCAGTGAAATAATGAAATAATGTCCTGTGCTAGGGACTCCTCCGAAGGCCAGTCCAGCCCGTGGGGTTTGTCATTCCTGGCCAGAGTCAGAGGGAACTTGGCCAGGCGTGCCCTGCCCCATTGCAGCTGTTCGAGACCACAAATAGGCCTTTTGCTATCTTGTCTGCTGCTCATCTTTACTGGCGTCTTCTTATGCTTTTGCAGCATAATTACAGGTAGATAGAGCGCCATAAAGTCTAAGGAGCTAAAAATATAACTGGAGGAAACAAAAGAATGAAGCTAGCCCTCCAGTTCTTGAGGTATAAGAGGAGAGAGGACTTCAAAAGACAAATAGTTCCTCAGCTAGTTTTGAATCATGTAAGGTGAGTTTTAATATCAAGGACACAGAGGTTAAATAACCATAAAATAATAGAGGAATGCCATGTTTTATGCACAGTAAGTATGTACTTGAAAAATTAGGCCAGTAATTTTTTTTAATTGAGTCAAATCATATTCCAAGTGCAGTAGAAGATCATTTTCTCACTTTTCCTAGACAATTCACTCCTTTTTTTTGTTCTTGGTCTCTTTAATGTGTGTGAATTATCTTAATGTGGTTCACTCTCTTCGCTATTATCAATAACAGCGATAAACATTTGCCACTGTCACTCCTTCCTGTTATCGGCAAAACCCCTGGTTTGATACTGAACTCTGATGGTAGTGCTCCTGGTATGTTTTATACAGAGGCAAGACATACATACGCCAGTATCTGCTGAGAGCTTCATTCCATTTACCACAGAGCCTCTGAAAAGTACCAGTTTGACTTGCTGACGATTTTGTGTCTTAGAATGTAGAGAGAGAAAAAAGGGCATTCCTGTTCTGGATTTAATTGTTTCCAATAAAGAATACTAGTTGGTGACATGGAAGTGACTCATCCTATGGGAAAAGTGACTCATCCACAGCCTAAAAAACCCAGTGGACATAATTAGAGATTTTTTAGAAAGTAGGTATCAAAACTTCTCAGAAAAGATGGGTGTAAATTCATAAGTCTAAAAATGAAAAAACGTTTTAGAATTAAAAATTTAGCACTATATTTATAAATTGACCCTAAGGGATGAACTGCAGGAGGGGCAACAATTGAAACAAGTAACTTGGGGGGCTTATTTTAGAGTATTATCCAACAGAAAGATGGGAAAAGATATCTAAGAATGTTTGTAGTAGTGACCTAGTTCCATACAAACAATGCACAAGTCTAAGACAAGAATGATATAAGGGCTGTGAGAACAGGAGAGGAAAGCAAAAAATATTTTTAAAAAGCTATGTTTGGAGTCGAATATATACATGCTATCTTAGAAGAAACGAGAGTAAGAAAGCAGCCTCACCCTAGTCAGAGAGAGACTCCTGACCCTGGAAAGTATAGATCAACATGGTTAGGGTCACGGGACAGGGCTCAGACTGGAGGGAACTGGTTACGGATGGAGATCTGCATCAAGAACCAGGTGGAGATGTGCCTGGCCATAGTGGTAAGGCGATAGGGGTTGAAAGTAGATACATTTTCCAGGAGTATTAAATGAGAAAAGCAGACCAGGTAACTTCTAAATTGTGGCAGGTGTGTAGGAAATCTGGTTGGAGCCTCGTGACTATTGCAGGCTGCTGCAACTTTGCTTCTGTTTCTGAAAGGTTATCTGCTCGGAAAGTACATCAGCACAGTTAACAAGCAAGCTTAGGAAATGGAATGATCTGAGTAACAGAAGGGATTAATCTATTACCCCGTGACCTTCAGACGGTCTTAATTCCCTCCCTTCTCTAACATCCAGCCAAACAAATACTTTGCCTGACTTTGTTACCATTTTATTTCTCTCATTCAGACTTCTCAGGTGATTTTTCGAGACAGATGGGCTGAGGGCTCTTGTCGCTTCCACTTTCTTGCCACCTTAACCCTTTGCATTTTGCCTTCACGTTCTCAAAGGAAACTGCACCGGCATCTTCTATCTATCTTATCTTCTCTGGCTCTTTTCTACCCTTGTCCACTTCTCGTCAACTTTTTGCCCTTTTGATTTTACTTTTTGGCTCATTCTTCTATAGCCTCATCTTCTTGTAAGGCCACTATTTTCTACACATTTTCCACTCTCATATTATCACCTCAGATTCAACACTATCTCCTTCCTCTCCAAGCTATCACAGTTCTAAATTTACTCTTCTCAACTTGAAGCTTTGGAGCAGTGGTGACTATTTCCCATTACCCTTTCAGTCACCAAGTCCTGCAGATTCTATGACCTTTCTTCTTCCCTCTCACTGCCAGAAGAATTAAATGTTTTCTTCCCTCCCCCCCACCCCCACATTGTGACAAGTGAGAATGATTTGCTCCTGCTGCTGTCTCACCTTAGGGGCCTCCCCGTTTCCCTTTTTTGATTCTTCAAGGCTAAGTCCAAGCCCATCCTGCCTCCTTCATGCTTGGACCATACTAAACTCTCCTTATTTCCTTTTATGTGTCACTTCTCATAGTCAGCCATCTTTATACTGTTCTTTTCTCCAAGAGCCTGTTCCACTGTTCAGCAGTGTATCTATGATAGATATGATGCTGACAGTGTATCTTTTTTTTAAAGATTTTATTCATTTATTTTTGTAAGTAAACTCTCTACCCAACATGGGACTTGAACTTATATGACCCTGAGATCAACAGTCACATGCTCTACCAACTGAGCCAGCCATGTACCCCAGTGTGTCATCTTCATAGATTTCTCACCTATGTTATAAAATCATGGAGGTCAGCATGGCAAGTGTTTGGTACCCTAGAGTTCCCAACCACAGTGGTAGGCAAGTACCTAATTCTCAGTTAGGAGCCAGTAAAATGGGTCAAATATGGCTTATATCACGAAGTTGTGATTAGGATTAAATCAAGTAATTTGAGGAATGGAGCTGGTCTGCTGCCTAGAACACAGTCGTCATTGAACAAATATTAGTCTCCCTCATGCCCATGTCTTTATTCCTCACAACCCTAACTAGTAGAATAAACTTAAATTATATGTAATCCTACATTTAAAACTAAGGGTGGAAAAAAAAAAACGACAAACAGCTTTTCTGATCCTGAAGTCTGCAAAAGCCAGGGAAGTGGGTTATGTTAACATAGTTAACATAACTGCCCGCCTCCTTCTTGAGGCTCTTTTTTTTTGGCACTTAAAAAAGACTGGTTTCGGTTTCATGATTTATTTCTTGACTTAATAATGACTATAGCATGTAAAATTTTCCATTGTGTCCAAACTATCTTTTTTTAAGATTTAGAAACAGTATTTGTATGTAAGCTTTGGTATAGTTCTTCCTGGTTTGCAGCAGCAATAGATGTGTGAGTCTCTGTTGGCTGTGGCTAGGTAGCTTAGAGGTTACTGTGGTATGACATCTCATGAAAAGGTCTGGATAACTCAGTGTATCCACAACTTATTTTGAAGGAAAAAGAGTCTATTGATACTAAAACAAAAGAGGAGGTATTGGGGTGCCTGGATGGCTCAGTCAGGTAAGCATCAGATTTCGGCTTAGGTCATGGTCCCATGGTTCGTGGGTTCAAACCCCACTTTGGGTTCTGTGCTGACAGCTCGGAGCCTGGAGTTTGCTTCAGATTCTGTGTCTCCTTCTCTCTCTGCCCCTCCCCTGCTCATGCTCTTTCCCTCAAAAATAAACAAACATTAAAAAAATGATAAAGCAGCCTTGCAAATAAAGGCAAATATACTATTAAAAAAAAAACAAAATGAACAAATGAACAAAAAACCAAAAGATATTTCCACTCCTCTTATGTATCCTTTCTTTCACTCCCAAACCAATCTTGGTCAGCCATTATTTTTGTCCTTTCTTTCAATAGATACCTAATGCATGTCAAAGTGCAATAAAACATGATTTCAATGTAAATGTGAAATTAAGTCTAACTTACAATATTATAGCCTGTTACTAATTAAAAGGAAATGTTTTTTTTAATGTCATCCATGTCCCTGGTTGTAATACCCAATACTTTTTATTTCCCGTCCCTTTGTTTTCTGTTTTCTGCAAGTTTGCCGTATTTTTTTTCAAATATAACTTTTACAAAGGCAAAACAGAGAAGCAAGATGGTCTACAAAGGTAGACATAAACAGCCAACCCTAATGAAAACAGAACAAAGTCAATGTTGTAATGAGTGCGGTGTTCTGTGAGAAGTCAGAGGAAGGCTTTGTTCACCTTACTGCCAGGGCATTGGGATTGCTTTCAGGTAGAAGGCGTCTCGACTTTAAAGGACAGGGAAGATTTCATGCAGCGTGGAATAATAGGTCCTCCAGGCCTCAGAAAGAGCCCAAGAGGTGGGACAGCAGTTGGGTGTTTAAGAGAGCACTGGGGCACCTGGGTGGCTCATTCGGTTGAGCTTCCGACTTCGGCTCAGGTCATGATCTCACCGTCTGTGAGTTCGAGCCACGCGTCAGGCTCAGTGCTGACAGCTCAGAGCCTGAAGCCTGCTTCGGATTCTGTCTCCCTCTCTCTCTAACCCTCCCCTGCTCATGCTCTGTCTCTCTCTCAAAATAAAAAAGAAAACATTAAAAAAATTTTTAAAAAAGAGCACAATGTGTAGCTGTCATTCAACAATTACTAGTTGGCAAGGCTTCTGGTGACCAGAGTGGAGAGTGTGGGTAAAGACAAAAATGGGGCTGGAAGTACAGGTTGGGGGCATATTGTTAGACCTTGAGTAATAGGCTAAAAAGTTTCGTGTTTATTCTTCAATTACAAAGTGCATGTAATGGAAGAGAAGCATAATCCAGTGAGTTGTTTTGTTTTTTCCCTCTCTCAGAATTATAATTCTACCAGAAGTAGGAAGGTTGGCTTGTAGGAGGAGACTCTTATAGGTGAGAGATGATGCAACCCTGACTTAGGGCAGTGGTAGGAAATGAGAAGAGGAGAAGGTACCGGAACTGCATAGGAGATAGGAATATCGGGACTTGAGCATGATTAAAAATGACTGTAAGCTTTTAGCTCTGAATAAAGGGAAAACTTGAGTTGTATTAAGTGAGAGAAAAAGCACAGGAAAAAAAACTCGGGCAACTATCAGGAAAATGGGCAACTTGAAACTTTTATGTTATTTCCCTATACATCTTTATCTCTGTAACTCTAGATTTTTTTTTAGAAATCTGTCTGCTAAAAGTGTTTTTCCTCTACAAATGGAGTAATCATCCCTTTAATCCAGAATGATTAGGTTACTTTTAGGGTAAAAACTAAAAGCAACTCATTCTGTGATGAATATTAATCAACTTTTACCCAATAATGTTACCTTTGGTCTTTACTCTGAAAGTAACAACGGGCCTGCTAGATCTAATACCCTGAAATCCCAGGTAAATATGAAATCTTCTGAAATTTACAGAAATGACATGAAATGAGAAGGACCCTAAATTCAAAACAATGATCCTGTGATGAAGTAGGAAAAATCATTCCATCCAAAAGAGAGCTGGTTCTCACTTCCACATTGAGGAGAGACTGTTGAGCCAGGTGATCCAAGGTCATTCAGGTATTCCCAAATGACTCAGTCCAAGAAGCCTGAACATACCGAGTTACTGCATTTTTTAAGAGAAGAAACGCTCACGCGGTGCACTCTCTCTCTCTCTCTCTGTCTCTCCCTCTCTCTTCCTCTCTATACCTCTCTCTCCCTCTGTCTCCACATATGGATTCTATACTGGAATATTCCGATAGCTATACAGACATGAAAGACCCAGACCAAAGGTTTTATTGCCTACATTAAGCATCATTCTAAAGTCAGGCGTGTGAGTCTCCCAAACGCAAAGCTCTTGATGTAGGGCTAAATTAGAAGCTGATACAAGGAGATGATCTCTCTTTAATGTATAATTTACTCTTTAAGTGTTGTCTTCCAAGCAAGTTGAAGTAGTGTCTTAGTGATTGTGGTGGTGTTTTATGTAACTCACACACACTGAGAATGAAAGACGAACAGATCATTTTTTGTTTGGTATTGTCTATCTCAGACAATTGAGATTTGGACCTATTGAACTGTATTGTATTCGTTGAGCTGTATTGTATTCCAAAGCCATCTGAATTTTTAGTATTTTTTTTAACTGCATTTTACAAGAGTACTGAAAACTGTTATCTAGCAAATTTTTATTTTTCGTTCCTTTGAAAGATGAGGAACGAAAAAGGAAAGTCAACAGAAACAAAGCAGTAGAAAAATACTTGTTCTCTCATTTAGTGCGTCTTTTTAAAAACAGACAAACAAAAAAACCTTTTCTTTATTCACTGGCACACTTTTTAAAGTAAAATCTTCCCAAAAAGTGAAATTGAGTTATGACGAGTTTTCTGAAGTTAATCATAGAAAATGCATGCCACTTTTGTTTTTATTACTATTGTATAGCTTCTTGACCATATACAGATTTTATTTGTAACAGAATAACAGAATTTCTTTTAAGTTTTAAATGTTTTTGTGCTATAAAGCAGCTAATTTTTATCCTCTCAAGGGTTCTTTCTTGGTCTAGAAGATTCTTTTTTTTAAACTTTTTTTTTTTTAACGTTTATTTATTTTTGAGACAGAGAGAGACAGAGCATTAACGGGGGAGGGTCAGAGAGAGGGAGACACAGAATCTGAAACAGGCTTTAGGCCTTGAGCTGTCAGCACAGAGCCCGACGCGGGGCTCGAACTCACGACCCACAAGATCATGACCTGAGCCGAAGTCGGCCGCTTAACCGACTGAGCCACCCAGGCGCCCCTAAAAGATTCTTAAAACATAAAATACCAATAGCAATAGTTTCAGGGACTTGGCATTTTTCTATTATTGCTAGCGTAGTAGGATGTCACGTAATGAATAACTCAATGAGGACTTACGCTGAGGAACTTGGGCATTTTGATGGAAAGTGTGATTTAAGATGTGAAGTTTTCAGACTTTGTCTCGTCCTTTTAAAGGCATCCCAAATTACTTAGTCAAAATGTTGCATTACTAATTGTAATCTAAGTCTCTCTTTATGGTCAAAATTCCCGTAAGGTTCTGTGTACTCAAACAGCAAAACACGACGTATTGGAGACTGAGCCAAATTTCATATTTGTGATCTTTTTTTCTAAAAACAGCAGTCAAAACAGATTTGAGAGTTTCAGACCAACAGTGTATTTAACTGAATCATCTCTGTCTTCATTCATCTCTTGGTTTTCTTGTTCAGCATGTTAACTGTTTGATTTCCTTTCATGGTATGAAAGAATTCTGGCATGCACAGTAGATCTTCGACATACCAAGACATAGTCTGAAGACTTGGAAATCCCAGAATTTCACAAAAACAATTTCAGCATAAAAAAAAATTCCACACAGGTACCTACTTTCTAGTAGAGATCCATGTCTTTCTTAGACCTCTCTTAGCTCTCCCTTCACTTTTATCATTAGAACTATCAGTTGGTTTTTATTGGGTGGTGGAAAATGTTCAGAAATTAACACAGTATTTAATCCCTTCTCGAGAGTTACTGCTACACAATTAGAACAAAAATCTTGAAATATGGACTGTGGGTGATAGACTACATGACTCACTTCCCTCTGCCTAACCCCTCCATGATTCAAATACACACTGCAGCAAAATTAAAACTAACTATAGGTAAGAGACTTCCAGTTTCATTGTCGTGAGTACATGAAATTGCAGATGCTAATTATTGCCAAGTACCTACTGTATGCATATGTTTGATATTTCGGCAGAAAATCTCAGTGATGTCTGTTTTCAAATTTATTTCCAGTGTAACATTGGCTTGTTAAGCATGAATCTTTAAAGATTTAACCAATCCTCCTCATTGTCAATTGACATTTTTCTTTAGGATTTCTTTTTGTTATTCCTACACATGATTAAAAGCCGTTCTCCCCTGCATTGCCCAAATACTGCACAAGCTGTCGGCACACCTATTTTAATATTAGTTTTAGCAGCATCTAATTGGGAAGCCAGCACTGAAGATAATGGCCATAACCACAATAATTTTTAAGAGAACAACCACTCCTTCTCTCTGTGAGCAGATGGAATTTGCTTTATGTTCATTCCATGTTCCTTTATAGGAACCTTAGTGTTCTGTAGCAGTAGGCTGGGGTGTTTAAACATTATATGAAAGTGACGATAGTATCATTGGGAATAAAAGCCTCTAAAATCTTGATTTGGCATTTGTGCTTCGTTTGACTTAGAATTTCTTTATTGGGTTACCACGGATCTTAGAAATTTATAACCTCTTTCTTCACTTTTCCTCATCTTCATTCCACAAATGTCCATGAAAAAAACCCTGTACAGTGTGTAAACACCTGAATGATGCCAGCAGCTAATCAGATGTGTGCTTACTGTGTGCCAGTAACTGCGCCAAGTAGTTTGATTATTTAATTGTAAGAACAACTCTCTGAGCAGTAGTAGTATTCTTGTTTTAAAGATGAAGTTGAAAGAGGGTTCTTTCTCTTATGACTCAGGAGTACAGTGGATTTTGGTGGAGCCATGGCTTGCACTCAGTCTCACTCCAGAGCCCATCCTCTGAACCTCTGTGTGTCCTCCCTCCCCAGATACGCTCTAAAGGCCAGTTCATCATCTCTGTCCTCCCTTCCTTAGCATCCATGTTCCTCTGTTTACCACAGGCTACAAAAAGGGCTCCCTTCTCCAGAACCCTAAAAGAGATACACAGCTGTGATAGTTGTAGTAAGATTTTGTTCAAAAAAAAAATCAGCTTTCCTTAAGTCCACATGAATAGCCAAGAGGGTCAAAGTTCAAAGTAAAGGCAGAGGAGGAATAGTGGAGGAATTCGTTTTTAGAGGAGAAATTCGTTTTTCTTGACATCTAACGAAGTAATCTGTTTTAATGTAGCTAGCTGTACAAAACTCAGCTCCTGGTTAGCTGGAGAGTGTGCAGCTCCCCCAAGATCACACAGCACAGAGGAGGTATGTAATTTGTCATCTGCTTGATGCCTGGGGTTAGCGCAAGTACAGAAAGAAACATTCTTTTAGGGACCACTGTCTGACAAATCCAAACAACATTGTTTTAGATAATAATGGACACAACATAGTGTTATAGTTTTGCTACAAGTATAAACCTCTTTCAAACATAAGACCAAGCCACTTGTGAGGAGAAATTAAACAATTGGAAGTGAGTGGGAAATTCCATTATTTATTAAGCATCATGCTTTTGGTTTTGCTAGATGGTGCCCCAGGCATATTTCTGGCCCTCAAGGAGGTTCTTGTCTCACATAGAAAATAAACTTCACACATCATATGGGCCAGAATGTGATGTGTCATGAGAGAGAGAAGAAAGTGCTACAGAAATTATAAAATAGGGAGTGACTGCATGTGGTTTGGGGCATCAGGAAAAGCTTGGCATTTGATCAGGGTGGGAATGAGCAGCTCAAACTCAGGTTTAAAGCCAAAACTAGCCTGGCTGCCTGCCTTTTTTTTCACTAGGACCGTACGGTGGGGGATTTTAATGCCAGAGGAAGGCTTGTACCTCACTGGGAAGGTAGGGGATACATGCCGCCTTAGGATTTGCCCTTGATGGAATGTAAAACTGGGAGTGGCTCCAAGGAGGAAGATGATTCAAAGCTGAGTGTAAGATTTTGAGTGTAGGAAACTGGGAGTTTGGTACTATTGCAGATAAGGGGATCAGGAGAAAGAGCTTATTTTTATTCTTGCCTGGAAATTCTCATCCACTCACAGGAAGCTTTTCAGATTGAGTGCCCATTTGCTTTATGAGTTTGTGTGCTTTTGGTGTGGTTATTAAATGGAAATAAATAGTGCATCAGTTCCAAACTAGTGAATCTTCAGTGCAGAAGAGATACTAGTGATTAAACATGTTTATTCATCAGTGGAATCGAGTATAATAGAAACTTTCAATTGATACAGCCCTCATGGTCAACAATAAGGTCTATATATTCCTGCAACATGTAACTGTTTTCTTAAATTTTTCTAGTTGAGTATTAGGGGCTTAAACTTTTTAAAAGGTTGCTTTTTGTTTGATAACGTGCTTTGCCATGCCCTTGATAGGATCATGTGGTTTCATGTTGGAGACTTTAAAGATGAGATTTTTTAAGAGAGATGTGGACTGAGTAGGAGGAGAAGAGGCTGAGTTTCCTTAAATGGGGCATCTAGAATTAGTGAGGAAGTACACTCATAACACAAACAAACCTGACCAAGTTCATGGCTCTGCCAATGGACATTGGCTTTTTCTCCTGGCTGTCTTTGTACTCACTGACCTGGCTAGCCCAGGTTTAAGCTTCTCTAAATTGCCTATGAGACCGGCATCACTTGTCTGCTTTATTTTCTCTTTGTGCCATAGCTTCTTCCTGCCTCTATTAGGTGTCAAATGTGAGAGAACCTTTATGAGAAACCATTTGAGTATCCACATTTACATGCATAGTTTCAGACTTCCAACTTTGCAAAAAGGCCAGTCTCTGATAACATAAGGACTGTTTCTTTAAAGATGAAGCGAAGAGGCAATCATTTGTGATCCTGGAAACAAATTATGCTGCCAGCCCATTTGGATAGGAGCATAGATCCTTTCCAGGGGTTTTTCCAAAATGTTTCATCGTCACCCCCAAATCTAAGCCATAAATTATTAAAATATTATTGTTATGGCCCCTTTATAGGCATAGCTTTTGCTCCAATAGCTCATCTACTTAAATGGCCCTGTGTAAGTCATTCCTGCTTAGCTGGCTAGCTAACATTTTGTTTCTTCAGTTTTTCCTACTGTCCCTTTATTCATTATCTTTTTTTGTTTGATACAATGCAGTTAGCTATTAAAGGCCATTTAATTTTGAGTCAGATTGAGACAAAAAAATATGAGCGTTTATTCAATTAAAAAATTTATTTATTTATTTATTTATTTATTTATTTATTTATTTAATCAATCTCCAGTCTGAATCACAGAATTTTACATCTCCTCTAGTCAAGGCTGTTAACAAGGAGTACTCACCAGAATTAAAAATTGCATGCCCAGGCTCTTCAGGAGATTCTGAGTCAGAAGATTCGGAGAAATAGATTCGGAGAAATAGAGAGAGGCAGTGTAATGTACAATTATACTGAAGAGCACAGGTTCTGGAGCCTTCCGCCTGGCTCTGCAACTTCCTTAGGCAGATTTCTCAACCTCTGTGTGCCCCAGTTTCCTCACGTACAAAATCAGGATACTAAGACCAGGTTCGTGTGGGGACTAAATGGGTTAGTGCATGTGGACTGCTCAGAACATACCCTGGCATGTATTAATGTTACCGCCAACTCCTAGAAATTTCTGATATTCAGTCCCAGTTAAGAGCCTCTGTTTGAGTCTCTTCATGTTAAAATTGAGAAAACTGAGG
Organism: Acinonyx jubatus; assembly: GCF_027475565.1. Lineage (NCBI taxonomy): Eukaryota > Metazoa > Chordata > Mammalia > Carnivora > Felidae > Acinonyx > Acinonyx jubatus. Next base: position 147,442,440 of record NC_069381.1, on the reverse strand, counting down.
CTCAGAGAAGATTAAGTGACTTTCTTTGGGTCAAAATTAGGTGGTGGCAGTCCTAGGATAAATCCCATTGGCTCCTGAAACACCCACCCATCCTGATTGCCTCTTTTCATGAGAGAATGTAAACTCTACCTTCAACTCTGTCCTTATACTCATGAGTAGGAAATATCTGTACTTCACTGTCTTGCCAAAGAAGTTAACTTTAACCTCTCCACTGCCAGCTCTTGTCAAAAGCTATTGGAAGAAATTAGATTTATGAAGGATTGCCTAAAGGATTTGTAGTTCTTTTTTGCATCACCGAGCTTCCCAACCTCATCATGGCACACACAGAAAAGAGTAATGTTTGTATTCAATTCTATTAGGATTAGGTCAGATTAGATTAATATATCATCAATTGGTGAGGCTGCTCGTCTGTCCTCTGGAGTGATAGGCCTCACCCAGTCTCCAGGGACTGATGGGTCACTATCTCCACATCTGTAATAGAACTGCTCCAGCAAGGGAAGTTTAGACATTTTTCTTTAGTAGGAAAGCCCCTTAGTCAAATGAAATCTTTAACAGTAAAAATGTTTCAAACTAATGGGGTTTTTTTAAAGTATATATTTTGTAAATACAGAATTGTAATGTTTATAAAATTGACCAGGGAAAACAATGAGGCAGTTTTGATGAACTCAAAAATTTGAGATTGAGACTTCCGGTTGACAGTTGCAGAACAGCATTCTGTTAACCTAACATACTTCACTTATTTCTATGTTCCATTTTAGTTGTATAGCATTCAGGAAAATGCTTATTTATACCCATAAGCAGTTGCACAGGTGACAGTTTCTTAATAGTGCATTTTATCTCAGTACCCTCTTGAATTAATTTGATCCAGAAGCTAGAGAGAACTAGAAATGTTTTGTTTCTATGTTGAATCCCTAATAATACAGCTATTCAAATGCATCATGATAGACCGAAAAGTCCAACCAGGAGCACCTAAAACTTAGAGTCAGTACCAGTCGTAGTGACGTCACTTCATCCTGAGTCAACATGGTAGGCAGCTTTATTATACAATTGGCTGTTAGGTCATGGTGAGGGTGTATGCCAACTAGTTGTACCTGCTCTTGGTCTGTCATTTGTTTGAGCGTGATGTGTGTGTAGGTTGCTTGTATAATTTTATATGAATGGGCATGCGCAGACTTGAGTTTCCAGAATGCCAATGCAGAGTTATAGCTTTCCTAATCAGTGATTCATTTTGAAGAAGCTCAAATGTACACAAAGAGATGGCAGGAGACACATTGACCCAGCATCTCCATTTGGAGCGACTTAACGTGAAGGCTGTTACCTGTGTTTTAAAGTTGTTGTGCCGCACATCTGCTTGCATTTCCTGTTTGGTTTTTTTCAGCGCTAAGATAATAAAATTCAAATGGAAAATTGGTGGAACTCCTAAAGCATCTCTTCAAGAGCCTAACTTGATAGTCACTGTTCCAGGGAGTGTGTATTTTATCCCTAGATACAACAGAGTCATCAGGGAGAGTAAGCAGTACATGAACCACATAGCTATTTGCCCTTGCAGAATCGCACACAGGCACTGGGGAATCTTCAGACTCCAGGTGCTCTTCTGACCGAGCATTGCTAGGGGGTAGTAGCCCTTAGGAAGACCCCAGGAGGAAGTTCCTTCTGGCCCTCAGGCTGGGACAAAGGGAACTTCTCCTAAGTCCTGGGCTTGCTTTTATTCTAGTGAGCATTCAGTTTCATAATTATTGTATTTCCTTCTTAATTTTGACTACTGTTCCTAGTAGTAGTCCTGAGCCAGATTTACATCCCATGTTGGCAGTTGGCAGGGGACTCGCCTGTGTAACACTCTACTCCTGGCTTTTTTTTCCCCTTCACCTTGAGCTCTCCATATCCATTTCTGTCTTGTAGTGTTGCTTATATTTTTGCCAGCAGTCTCAAACTTCTTTTGGAAAGAGGCAGAAATAAATGCTTCTCGTGCTGTCTCTTTGACTACCCCTTTTAAAATCACAGCATGTGGAATGTCGCTCCGTCTTCTGTTGTCAGTTTGTACAGCAATCATTCTTGTCAGAGTGGCTCATTTGAGGTTGATGATATTTTAAAATATCTAATGGCATTTCCATTGTAAAGGAAAATCTAGTCCCTTCTCTTTGTGTCCCTATAAAGACAGTAGTTCCTCAGCTGTCATTAAACACTAAAATCGGCAAATACGCAAAATCATGATTTTCAGCAACTCAGCTTGATGGACATCTTGTGAAAAAGGAAGGGTTTTGTTTTGTTTTGTTTTAATGTGCTTTTCTTCTACCCATTCTCACTTGAAATTCACTTTGGCCTTGAATCAGTTGTCCTTCTTTTTAATGTTTGAAGACCAGAAACATTCAGTAACTTGCCTGAAGATGTGTTTTAGCCATAGGAGTTTACTTCACTTGTGTTTTGGTGGCTTTATAAGTCACAATTTAAAATATCTGGTTCTAGGGGTGCCTGGGTGGCGCAGTCGGTTAAGCGTCCGACTTCAGCCAGGTCACGATCTCGCGGTCCGGGAGTTCGAGCCCCGCGTCAGGCTCTGGGCTGATGGCTCAGAGCCTGGAGCCTGTTTCCGATTCTGTGTCTCCCTCTCTCTCTGCCCCTCCCCCGTTCATGCTCTGTCTCTCTCTGTCCCAAAAATAAATAAACGTTGAAAAAAAAATTTTAAAAATAAATAAATAAATAAAATAAAATATCTGGTTCTAGATTCTAAACCTCGTGTGGGCTGTGCGTCTGTTTTATTCTCTACTATGACTTCCTGACAAGTTCCCAGATTTGATCTTGAAGGAACATTCTTCTGGAAGTAGGTCATCATGCTAGAGTTTCTGTGAGTTTCCTCTCCTTCTGTCCTCTGCTTTCTTCTCTGGCTCTCTGTGCTAATAGCACCAGTCTTTACTCAGCTTCCACAGACATCAGTGATATATTGGTTATGAGTTTTTGGGGACTGGTTTTATTTTTTTTATTGGATCCATGAATACCCTGATCTTATTCTATAGATTAATGGTTTTCTGACCCCTGATACAGCTAGACCAAGGTTTCCACCTTGGGTCCAACACTTATAGATGTCCAGGAGGAAGAATTTTAATACCACATTGAAGAGAAATGAGGAGGTAGCACTTCATACATGATCTCAGACAGCAGCAAATTAGGCAACCCTCGTTCCCCTCTTGTACCTATGTATCTCCCCAGCCACACCATCCAAGGAGTGCTGCTGTCACACGGACACAGTTGCCAGGATGTGTCACAATCTGAGCCTGTCTTTTCATGTTATGGACCAATATGAACCATAAAGATAAACATCTTTGGGTGTGTGCCTAAAATCTGTGTACTCTACTGCTGCCCACATCTGCACGAAATGGACAGGTTGGCCCTGTCTCCAAAGACAGGTAAACTTACTTGTCCTGGCTTATTGACTCCAAGTGGCTTTTTCACTTTACATGTCATTCAATAGTCTTACAATGGCTATGAGACCCTGTGTTATCTACTGCCCCCCCCCCGGCCCCTATTTTTCTGACCTCACCACCTCTTCACTCCAGCTGTGGTGGACCCTTGGGTATTTCTGCAGCCCACCAGATCTGCGTTGCCTTCCAGCCCTGCGTTGATTTTTCCTCTCCTACCTGTATTGCTCCTCCCCAATCCTCCTGACTCATCTAAGCTGCCAGCACAGAGCCTGGTGCAGGGCTTGAACTCACAAACCACAAGATCATGACCTGAGTTGAAGTCAGATGCTGAGCCACCCAGGCGCCCCAGGACCTGTCCCATTTCTGAGGTGCATATTTCACTCACTCACACACACACACACACACTCTCTCTCTCTCTCTCCCCCTCTCCCTCCCCCTCTCCCTCTCCCTCTCCCTCTGCCTCTGCCTCTGCCTCTCCCACTCCCTCTCTAATACATCACTGAATATGGATTACTCAGTGCTGAAAAAGGCCATAGTGAAAATGTAGGCTTTAGAATTTGCCTCAGGGACAAACTTTATTCTCCCCCAGGATATGTATTTTTTTTCTCTCTTACCCTGTTTTTCTCATCTGCTTACTATTATTATGTGTATTTCTGTAACACATCAAATAGTTTTGGTAATAAGGCAGGCTACAAATTAATAAATCTAAAAAGAAATGGTAAATAAATAACCAGCCGCTTTAAGCCTCATTGGTAACATCAAGCAAATTGAACTGAGATAAGGAATAAACAGGTAAGTGGCAACCTGCCACCTCAATTCCTCTTCCCTGTCAGAATCGCCGATAAATTGATGAGAATGCCCTTTCCTGCGAGGCCTGGCTGGCCCTCAGAACCCTTCCCTACACAATACAAACATCAGAGTTGGGATGTGAGATGAAACCTGTCTAAAACCCTTGGCAGATTCCTTTCAGTCCTGTGATAGGGAGAATTAAAGGGTTACTTTTTGTCTTTCTGGGAACCTAGAACATTGCTTGCTTCTGTTTTTTGATATTTAATATATATCCACAAAATGCGTTAATAAACCAGGGATTCGTATCTCCAAATAATCAATAACTGAGCTATCTTCAGTTTAGTCAAGAAATCAGTTATAGTAATTAATCCAATTTTCTGACTATAGATTTTTACTTTATGTGTTTTATATGAATTGTCAATTCTCCTAGCAAAAGGATATAAGGGAATACATTTCTCTATCATGATTCAGGTTACACTTAACACTTGAATTTCAGAGTCATCATTAGGGCCAATTATCAGTGAACTATGCTTGTGCTGAAGAGCTGCTTAGGATAGATTTCTTGTCAATCAGATACTTCCTCTCCAGGTCATTCACTATGTTTGCCTGGTGACAGTCATTAGACAAGCTCTTCGGACTTAACCACCACCCATGAGAAGTGTGGCACTTGAAACAATTGACCTTGGTCAGTAAGCCCTTTCCTTCCTGCCTCATTTTCCCTTGCCTCCTGTCTTCTTTGCCATTGATTTGTACCTTTATTCTATCTGGTAGGGTATGCCTGTTTATAAGCTCCCTTGAGCCCTTTCTACAGCAGGTCAGTTTGTACCTATGCACATGTATGCACACATACATGCACACAGCTGCTTCTATGTCTGAATGCATAGATGGATGGATAAATGTGCTATTTACTTTTCGAAGTAAAATAATGAAAAACATCAACTAGAAATCTGTTCATTCCTCTGGTGAAGAGGATGTTTTGAGTGAGATACCTTTCAAAAATGTCTGTAGGGACTATTTAGAGTGTCAAATGCATACACCCCTTTAAAAAAAAAAAGTACTTGGCACCTGGGCGGCTCAGTTGGTTAAGTGTCCAACTCTTGATTTTAGCTCAGGTCATGATCTCATGGTTTGTGAGATCAAGCCCCACGTCGGGCTCTGTGCTGACACCACAGACCCTACTTGGGATTGTCTCTCTCTCTCTCTCTCCCGCTGCCTCCCTGTCTCCCTCTCCCCCCTCCCCCACCCCCCAATATATAAGTAAACATTTAAAAATTAAAATTAAAAAAAAAACATATCCAATATTGGTTTTGGGTAGATTTACTTAATAATGTCCTTTCATATGATGTTTTAAGTGCAGTAGATACTAGCGTTCTTTAATTGGATCACAATTAGAAAAACTTGTTTCAGGTAGTAAAATTTGAGATAATGACCGTGCAGGCCATTGTTCTATTTTAGAATGGTCAAAGTTCAGAAATATTGCCCTTGACTCTTCTCCATGCAATGGACAATGTCTAATTTGTTACCCTTTATTTTAGCCTCCTTTCTCAAGCATGAACTCTAAATTAAGATGGAGATCATGAGAAAGCACTTTGTAAGTATAAACAGTCTATTCAAACAGAAAATCAGGGATATCAGAGCTTCTGTTGGTGTGCTGTTAGGCTAGATTTCAGATATGACTCGTGAAATGCAGCAGAGTTCTTTAGTTTAGAAATGTTATGATTCCTGTGATAATATTATATGGTGTTAGAGATCAGTAAAAATGTAACTCTCAGAATCGCACATTCCATGGATGAAAGTGGTGGCCAGACCAACCTTTGATTCAGGGTTGGTTATTTATAACAATACTTGATGACCTCCAGTGAGGAAACAGATTAGTCCACCATTCTACAACAAATAATTGTCCAGTTCTACAGCCTTACTTGGTCTTTTGCATCAGTGAAATCCATTCTTGTGACTGTCCTCTTACATCAAGATATTGGATATTATATGATTGTTATACATGGGGTTAAAAATAAGGTAAAAATTGTGTTTAAATAAGCCTAGCATGGTGTTAGAAAAATTTTTATTCAAGAATGTTATGTTTTTGCAGGTTTGTATTTACTTTGGTAGTTATGTGGTTTGAAATGCCTTTTGAGCAATATGCTGGGTTTTTTCACTGAAACTAAACCATTTGAATTAATACAGCTACCAAGGCTAGAATATTGTTTAGTATTTTGAGCAATCGCTGGCCCTTAGAAAGGAAGATATCATCCATGGCTCCACCTCTGTGTTAACACTAAAAGTGATTTATGCTTTTAGTTAGAAGTCATTCATTCTTTCTCTGATAATCATTTCTTACGTGATTTAAGTTAAACTGCAAAGACCCATTCTCTGACCAGTAGTTTTGCACTTATTTTTTTTTTCCACTGGTAATAAGAAAGGATCTCTTTTTCATAGTACTTCTGGAAAAGCAAACAATGAGTTTTCTTTTGTTGCTATTCTTTTGCATAGTTAGCTTTTTTTAAAAAGGAACTTTTGCATAATAATTAGATTTAGTTTAAATAGATTGAGGAACCCAATTGAAAAATAAAAGTTCTCTATGGTGTTTTTGGAAGCTTTAAGAAATTTTGTTCAGAATTCTGCAGTGTTTAGAAGGTTTTGTAATTGGACACAAGACCACTAACCTCTGTTTTTGGTTCGTCCATTGCATTGTATTGCCTTTGAAGTCTTAACTTTTAAGAATGACTTAAATGAAAGACTTGGGGCGCCTGGATGTCTTAGTCAGTTAAGCTTCCGACTCTTGGTTTTGGCTCAGGTCATGATCTCATGGTTCATGAGTTCGAGCCTTGCATCGGGCTCTGAGCTGGCAGTGAGGAGCTTGCTTGGGATTCTCTGTCTCCCTCTCTCTGCCTCTCTCTCTCTCTCTCTCTGTCTCTCAACATAAATACATACACATTAAAACAAACAAAACAAATGAAAGACTCAGTCATAGCATTAATCATCGAGAGAGTTCATGTGTAGCATCTCTTGCTTGCTGTCTGTTTTCACTCTAACCCCATTTCTGTGTTGATTTATTTATCTTTAATTAGAAGTAAGGGACAGAATGGAAGCTCAAGCTAGTTTATAACATGGCAATTCAGGTCAATCTAGGTTAAATTTAGAAGTAGGTAGGAAGGAGAGTTGGATATTTTCTATGATTGTCTGTATTTTAAGGATATGATATGATTCTTGATGTAATTTTAATGAAAAAAATTGAACAAAAGGAACAAAATCTCCATTTAGGAAAACAAGAAAGTGGGCTACTATTCTGAAGGAGTGATCAGGCTGGCACAGGTCCCACATTCAGCCCTGGGAGGGCCCACTGGCTGCTGCACATTTTGATTGGTTGGTGCCTATGTCTTATTGGGTGTTAAGTATTTTTAACATCACATGTGGGTTGTCATATCTGAATTAAAAAGTACATTCTGATGGTGACTAATATTATAGCCCATCTGTGATAAGAATTGTAAAGACCCATGCCAAAAGAGGTCAAGAATGGAATTGTTGTTGTTTTTAAATGGGTAGGCATGGGAGATGTTTCGTGGTTGAGGAGACCTTGTAGACTAAGAAGGCTTCCGAAATTGGGGGGAAATGTGTTTATCAAGTAATTCGCCAAATATGTATCAAGAGTATTTTCTATGCTAGGTTCTGGGAAATCTAAAGTGAAGGTAATACCACAGTCCTTTACTCTGAACAATCACTTTCTGCTTAGGATACTATTTATGCCACCATGCTTGACATAGCCTGGACGGTTAAAGGGATTGATATCTACCCTTCTGAAACCTTTACACACAGCATTATAAGGGAAAGATTATTCCTGCTACTTACCATCCCCTTTTAGAGTGACAGTCAAAATATTTAACAGTTAAAAGAGACTAACCAGTCGGAACAAGCACTGGCAACCTGATTCGTTCCCATTCTGCCCATCCATTGGGCATTTCCCTACTTTTTTATTAGGATTTAAAGGGATACAGTTTACCTGGGCTGTCTTCTCAAAGAATAAATGAGAAACAAAGCATATGATTTGGAGTTGGTTTAAGAAGCACAAGACCTGTTTTCAAGCCCTGCATCCACCAGTTACTAACAAAGGTTGGTTACAGAATCATCCTAAGAATTCACTAAACATTTAAGTTTCAGTTTCTTCATCTTTAGTATGGAAATTATGTTACACAGACTGTGACATTCTGACCCTTTGACCCTTATTACAGGCTTTCTCAGGAATGGGTAGTTTCAGGTCTCCCTTGAGAACTTCCCCCTGTCCCCTTTCTGTTAGCCTCTCCATACAGGCTATTCTTCCTGCGTGAAAATGTTGATAACTTGGTCTTCCTTCCCTCTCCTGTATTTTCAGCTGCCGTTTATAAACTGATTATTTCTGGTGTGACAATGTCTGGTAGAGCACTCTCCTGCTCTCCTGAGCAACTTACTGTCTGATGTTTTTGTCTACTAGTCTATAGGACCTGAATGTCCTACGGGTTACTCACCTTAACATTGTGGGTTTTCAATGGGAAGAAGAAGGACTCTACTTTCTATGTCATTCTACTAAAATTACTGTATAATCTTGGGTAAATTTCCCTGAAGCTTAGTCTCCTTTTTTTGTAAAATAGGGGTAGTACCAAACATTCCAAGATTATTTTTTTTTTCCAAGATTATTTTTAGGAGAGATAGAGACATAGCCTAGCTGTCATATAAACTATCTAATCCATGGACACTCACAGAAGGAAGTTTCTATTACTATAACTATCGTCATCATGTTTTAAGTTAAGAATTAATGATGCATCGCCTAGCCAGTTGGGGGAATCATTGTATACTAGGTTCAGTTTAATAAACTTTTATTTGAATATCTACTCGTATGTCAGGCACGGTGCTAAATAGATGGGCTACTAAGGTGATGCTAAGTGGAACAGACGGACACCCTGTAGCCCCTGTAGCTAACACCTACCTGTATTAAACACTGGGTTTTCCTCTCTGTCCTCTCTAGTCCAGCATCTAGTCCAACATTTAGACTGAGTGCTAGCATATGGTAAGCACTCAGTACATAACCATGAAATGTCATAGTTGTGAAGTTTTTGCCATCCCCATATAAATGCCTCTTGAACGTTAAATTCTGACCTCTTCCTTTTGAATAGCTTATGTTTGCATCTTCATAGAACACATTAATGTTTCCATATATTGTTAGAGTCCTACATTAAAATGCTTCTCAAGGCAGGCAAGCATCATTAGATGTGGAAAGGAATATAAAAATGCACCTGCCCATGTTCTGTCTTTGAGTAAGGCTTTGAACTTATTTCAGAAAGGTAAATGTTTGATTGTAGGTTAAAATTTGTAGAGAATGAACTGTTGCCTTTTTAGTAATACATGCTGCCCCACCTGTATTAATGCTTACCAATTACCTTTTTTTTACCTATTTTACTAGCTGTTGTGAGGACCATGTCAGTAATTAGTTATTAAGATACCAGAAATAGGTCAATTTTATTGATTTCATGTTGACTTTTTTTTTCTTAAGTTTATTTATTTTGGGGGAGGGGAAAGGGAGAGGGAGAGAGAGGATCCCAATGAGGTTCTGCCCTGTCATTGTAGAACCTGACTCTGGGTGAGGCTCCATCTCAGGAACCAACCCTGAGTTCATGACTTGAGCTCAAATCAAGTCCGATGCTCAATTGCTCAATGGACTGAGCCACCCAGGCGCCCCTCATGTTGACCTTTTGAAAATATAACATTCAGGTTAAAAAAACAAAAATGTCCATTCAAATGGTACCTGTTTTCTTAATTTCAAGCTGTTTGTTTTGGCCAACAGATACGGTAGGAAATAAAACATACGTTGGCAAGTCCTCCAATATTGTTTTTAACATCAGTCAAATTTCAGTCAGTAAATCCAGTTTCTAGAAGCTTATGTTCTTGAACTTTGAAAAAAAATACTATGTAAAGAATTTATTGAATTAATAACACACATGAAAATTAGAATAGATACACTGTGGTCTCATCTTCAGGATGAATTATTTTTAGGTTCCAGTTGTCATTATTCTCCTACTGTCAAAGCAGAAATTATAAAATAGTATTTTACCATCACAAATGCTTCACAAGAAGGCATCTTGTGTCATCCTTACTCCTGTTTTCTCCGGTTGGTTATTTTACTCCAGGTGACTCATAGCAGAAGTCAGAATGTCCTATAATGGTAATAATACACATTAATAACTGTGATAGCCAGTAACACAGTCCTTAATTAGAACCAGTAATCCGATAGGTTTAGTAATGAAACAGGGGACCCAAATAAACTTGTTCCATTTCCATATGCAAACCTAGAACAGAGCCCCTGCTATGATTTGGCTATAGTAAGACAATGGGGTCAATGCTGCAATGCTAACTAAAGCGGGTTTGTCATTTTAATGTGGATTTTGATGTTTTTGTTTTTCTTAAATTTACGAGATTCAAAGAGAATTTCTGAAATGCTAAACACCCAACTTTTGAAGGTAGGAGTAAAGGACACTTTTGATTTTACTTTGAGTATTCACTGGAAATCAGGTTCTGTCTTGCCTGAGGTTCCACAGAAAGGGGAATTCCTTACCCTGTGAGAACTGTGCACTGTCCTTCCTAGGATACAGCATTTGACTGCAGTGAGCATTTTTGACCCAAGTAGTAATCTACTTCCTGATCATAATTTGGTTTCATCAGTCAGTTTCTGTGAGGTGTGTTCCATGCCATGATGGCTTCTTAGGTCCTTTACTCAAGTTCTTAGGAGATAATCATTTTTTCGTATATCACTTGACGATGCCTTGTTTGGGTTGTAGTAGATTGATGACACTAAAATTTTTCCTAAAAAAAATTCCCTTCTTTACTGCTAACTTGATATATGCCTCTTAAGTACTCTAATATGAACAAATGGTGTGGATGCTTCAGAGTGGAAGGAGTGTCTGACCTCTAAAAAACCTTCTATTTCTGTGTAACCATTTAAATAAATAGGCATCTGGCACTATTAAGAAATGAGTATGAGTGAAATGAGTGTAAAATAATGCCAGGTTGGGTTTTTTTACTTTGCATTTACACATTTTGAATCTTACTTACACATTTTGCATCTTTTAGTAGCTGCAAGGGGCACTAGTGGTGTCTATTTAGATGTTTAAACGTATATAGAAACCTATGTCTCGGGTGATTTTTTATTGAGATATAATTGACTAATAGTTTTAGGTGTACAACATAAAGATTTGATATATGTATATATTGTGAAATGATCACCACCAGAAGTCTAATTAATATCACCACACGTAGTTCATTTTTTTCTTATGATGAGAATTTTTAGGATCTACTTTCTTAGCAACTTTCAAATATATTTTATCTTAAAACTGGAAGTTTGTACCTTTCAATCTCTCAGAAGAGAATTTGCCTCCCAAAGAAAAGCAAGGCATGATACTATGCCAACCATGAATAGACGTCATTTTCTTCAAGGACAAGGGGTCAGATATTTAAGACAAATTTCTGTAAATGATAGTAATAAGGCAGCTGCTCAGAACCAGGGCATCTTTAATTAGCCCTTTGAATAACATGTTACTGTCACTAGATTTCACAGGCAGTTCTAGTAGGTTTTGAGATCAAACATAAGGTTGTGAAATGAAATTCATATATCATTGCTAGATTGAACAAGGGTTTAAGGAAGTTCTTGCCAGGTTTACTGAACTTTTCTTTTGGAGAGTAAATTTTTTATTGAGTTTTCTCAATCTTACTAGTGGACCACATTATTTCAATTTAGTTGTAAATGTTTGAAAAGACATACATTGGAGGTGAAATTCCAGCTTTAGATCTTGCTCACATTTCATTTATCCACTCAAATATTTATTGTGGAATTTGGAATGGAAGAGAAATTGAGGTCTGAGATAAAATTATTTGGTCATTTTAATGTACTCTGCTGGTTCAATTTAAAACAGAAAACAGGGACGCCTCGGGGGCTCAGTCAGTTAAGCATCGGACTTCCCGCTCAGGTCAAGATCTCATGGTTCATGGTTCATGCCCTGTGTTGGTCTCTGTGCTGACAGCTCGAAGCCTGGAGCCTGCTTCAGATTCTGTGTTTCCCTCTCTCTGCCCCTCGCCACTCATGCTGGCTGTCTCTCTCTCTGTCTCCCTCAAAAATAAATCAACATTAAAAAAATGTTCTAAAAATAAAAACAAAGCAGAAAACAGTTGGTACTCTAGCTCAGCTGTCTTATCCCCTCTTCATTTAGGGACGTCCATCTCTAGGTCTCCCCAAGAACAGGGAGAATATTCTCAGGTGTTATCTAATTAATGTGTCTGTTTTTGTGGCAATGTAAGTAGATTTATGGTTTGTTTTTCCAGTTCTGATTTCTCTCTGGACTCTTAACCCTCCCCACCTCATGGTGAACATGAGATTCCCCTGCCCCTTGTCGGCTGTCAGAAGGGAGACTTTCTATTCTTTTTTTATTTTTTTTAAATTTTTTTTTAACGTTTTATTTATTTTTGAGACAAGGAGAGACAGAGCATGAACAGGGGAGGGTCAGAGAGAGGGAGACACAGAATCTGAAACAGGCTCCAGGCTCTGAGTTGTCAGCACAGAGCCCGACGCGGGGCTCAAACTCACGGACCGCAAGATCATGACCTGAGCTGAAGTCGGCCGCTTAACCGACTGAGCCACCCAGGCGCCCCTGGAGACTTTCTATTCTTGACAGTGGTACCAGGCTATGAGCTTCATTGTCAGCACTAGTTCTCAGGGCTCAGTGCCGAGTGGAAGGAAGGTAATCACGGGGCTGAAGAAATCAGTAAAAGGATGTTTATCACAGTAGTATTTATAGTATTAAAAAATTGGGAACAAATTAAATGTTCAGAAATAATGAATTCATAGTGTGCCCATTAAAACATGTTAGAATCATTACACATCTTTTTTCTGAAAAATACTTAATGACATGCAAAAAATTCTCACAGTGTATTACGTGAAAAAGATTGAATACTTCTATGTTCGACATGACCCTGATTTTGTTAACAATTTTTACTTGTCTACTCAAATGTGTACTTTTTTTAAGTCTAAGAAAATCAATGTTTCCCACTTTATAAGAGCATCTGCCAGGTTTAGAATCTTTTTAAAAAATGAACATTTCACAGAGAAATAGAAAAAATGAGAGTAAGCTATGAAAATGTCCTTATGTTCTTAATCATTGGATTAAGGGTCATCCTCTGTAATAGTTGGGTGCTTAAGTCAGCTTGAAGACATTGATCTTCCCTCAGACTTCCATGTGTTTTAGGATAGCAGTTTTTTGAAAACATCTATATATTCTGTATATTCACTGACAACACCTGTGAGTTATCCCAGTTTTCTAAAGGATTAAATTGGAAGTTTTTTTTTACCTGTTCATCAAGGGATGGACACATACTCCTGGTTTTTGCAGCTCTGACCTTAAGGTTTTGGGGTTTTTTTTTCTGGATGGTGGCCAACAGTTTTGCCCGTCTTTTGTAATTTGTAATTCAGAAAATTCTGGTTATCTACATTTCTTCATTATTGCGTTTGCATCTGCTTCACATGTTTTCCAGGAGTTGTTGATTTTTCACACTCTCCAGCCTCCTGTAATTTTTCAGTGTTTCCTTTGAGATTCCCTTTCTTTCCTCCTTTTCCCCTAAGTACCTGGAGGTCAGCTGTGTTTCTTCTGTTACTAGATTACTCCTTGGTGACCCAAAAGCCAGTGTCAGACCTCTTGGGAGTATGTTTTCAGACATTCTTGCTTCCACTGTGTTCCACAGTCTCACATTCACCATAAGGACATAACCCAAAGATGTCCCTTTTTGAATCCTTCAGTAGAATTCAGTATGAATTCCAGCAGAATTCAGAATTAAATATGTCTTCAGATGATAATCTCACAACTATTTTAATATTTTGGCTAATGTTCTTTAATATTGATCCATTAATAAATTATAGCAGAGGTTTTTTAAGAACGGTATGGTTTAATATTTTCTCTCAAAAATAAGATCTGCTTATTAAAAAAATGAAAAACATGGGGCGCCTGGGTGGCGCAGTCGGTTAAGCGTCCGACTTCAGCCAGGTCACGATCTCGCGGTCCGTGAGTTCGAGCCCTGCGTCAGGCTCTGGGCTGATGGCTCAGAGCCTGGAGCCTGTTTCCGATTCTGTGTCTCCCTCTCTCTCTGCCCCTCCCCCGTTCATGCTCTGTCTCTCTCTGTCCCAAAAAAAAAAAAAAAAAAAAAAAAAAAAAAAGTTGAAAAAAAAAATAAATAAAAGTGATCTTTTAAAAAAATAAAAAAATGAAAAACATACAAAAGTTTGAAGAAACTAAGAATCCAAAGTAATCTCATTGCTAAAGAACCTCTCCTCATAGTTTACTGATTAATATTTAATCGGTATATTTAGGGGGCACCTGGGTGGCTCAGTTGGTTGAGTGTCCGACTTCGGCTCAGGTCATGATCTCACGGCTCTTGAGTTCCAGCCCCACGTTGGGCTCTGTGCTGACAGCTTGGAGCCTGGAGCCTGCTTTGGATTCTGTCTCCCCATCTCTGCCCCTCTCCCACTCATGCTTTCTCTGTCTCAAAAATAAATAAACGTTAAAAAATCTTTTAAAAAAAAAGTTAAAATACATGTATTTAGTTAACCTAAACTGATTCATTAAGGTCTACACAACAGAGCACCAAATTTACCTGGGGAAGGAGGGGAGAAGGAGAAGGAATATGATTGAGAGATGGGAACCCAAACAGTACAGGCCTCTAAAGGGCAGGGACAAGGACTTACATAGTGCTTCGAATATTATGAACATTTGATGAGCATTAATCATTGTCCATACAGGACCAATTCAAGGACAGAATTTGTGCCTTTAAAATATATTTGTGTCAGAGCAGCTGGGTGGCTCAGTTGGTTGAGCGTCTGACTTTGGTTCAGGTCACGATCTTGCAGTCCCTGGGTTCTAGCCCCACATCGGGCTTTGTGCTGACAGCTCAGAGCCTGGAGCCTGCTTCAGATTCTGTCTCCCTCTGTCTCTACCCTTCCCCCACTCACACTCTGTCTCTCAAAAATTAATAAAAGTTTTAAAAGAAGTTTTAAGAAGAAATAAAATATATTTCTGTGTAAGAAAATATATATACGTGTGTGTGTGTGTATATATATGTATATATATATATTTCTATGTAATAAGAAAACCCATAAACTAAAAACTAGTCTTTTACAAATGTTATACCTTATTACAGTTTACTTTAGTCACAAGGCTATTTCATATATATATATGTATATATACACATATATACATATATATATATTTAGTTGATCACACGTATACACATGTGTAAAGATGTGTACATACACTTGAGCATATACATATACTTATTTTACTATTTTGGACACTTTACTGAAAACCTTGTTTTAAGCTAGTTCACGGTGTATAATAAATAAATCCTTGTGTTTCAGTTCCCAGCACTGTGGGAAAAATTAATTTACGAATGTTGTTCCATTTTCGATTGTCACAAATAATTTTAGAGCATCAGCATAGCTTTGTTTCCAGCTACATCAGAAACAGGGAAAACAACAGGTAACAAAACCATTGTTACCATAAACTTCAAAGGCTCGAAATAACTTGTTTTCCTGGAATTTTATGTTGAATATTATTAGAGTAACTTGATCATTAATTTAGAGTTTATGCTCAGATTGTAGTGTTGCTCATAATGAAAATAAACTTGTCTTCGTAGAACAGAATGAGATGTGTGACAGGCAAAGGAGAGAGAAGAAAAATAGCTACTTAGACAGTGGAGCACAGAACTTTTCTCCAGAGTCCATACAGCTGGGTCTTGGCTTGTTCTTTAATGGCTCCTCCCCTGGAGCCGAGAGCACAGGGAAAGGGATGTGATTCGACACAGACAAGCCAAGTTCAGTCCTGGCTCCGTGTGTAATAGGTGGATGACCCTGGACAGGTTGCTTTTCCTTTCTGGCCTCCGTGTTCTCAGTCATAAAGGGGCGGGGGGCAGGGGCGGATTCAGTGAGTGATATGTGTAAAGTTCTTCCACCAGTGCTTCACACAGATAGGTCATGATGGAACAAGTGCAGCTCCTTTCTTTCCTTTCCCTCTCCTGTTCTCTTCTAACTGGTGAGTGGTTATTGGCTGTTTCTCTGTGTTCATCCTGTAGTCTGTGCCTTATGGCCGCTACCTTACCTTTTCACAGTTTAATGTTTTTTACATTAGTTCAACCACCGTTTATTGAGCACCTGTTATGCGACAGGCATTGTGGTAGATACAAGACATATAAATGAATAAGACATGCTTGCTGTCTTTAACAAGATTATAATATATATGAGAGAAAAAAGATAGATCACTAGATAGGTGGACTGATAGACAGCAGGATGCTCTGCCTGCTTTTCCAGTGTAGGAGGACTATTGGGTTTGGTTAGGAGACAGTGAATTTGGCTTGAAGTGATTGTAGATTTTCATTTAAACCCTATTGAGATGGACAGTAGAATGTACAGTAATGTTTTTTATAGCACACATGTAAAATTAAATAGAATATTCTATATTCTGTTATAATCAAATTATTGTAGCAAAAGAAGAATGAAAAAGTGTGTGATCAACAAGTGCCGGTTTTCCCATTTATACCATTAGATGGACTTATTCAGAATCATTTATTATGTACCTTATAAACATTTGTAGAAAACATTTTTATGAAGTTCATCGTGTGTTTATTTATACTAAGAACTCACTTAACTTCAGAAACTTTAATTTCCAGTGTATATCTTTAACAGCATTTTTACCTTTTGAAAATCTGGATTTCTGCTCCTTATCTCCTGCTTCACCTGTCCATCAGGAGGGGTTATCCCCATTTTACAACATTCAATAAGGATGGCATTCTTAGTGTTTATGCACCTACAGGAAATATGCAGCCTACATATTGAGTTCATTGCTGTATCCAGAGCTTGCTACCCAGATCTGCTATTGTATGCATTGTTCCCAGGACTTTATGTACAATTGGAGACATTGCCACCTGTACAAAAAATACCTGGCCCGGGGGTATGTGGGGCTAAACTCTGTCTCCCACTCAAGTCACAAAGTCCTGTGCTTAAGTGATTTCCTCCTCCAATAGAGAATATCTTTTTTTTTTTTTTTTTTTTTTTGAATTGCATGAAAGGTGCTCTAGAGGCTAGTATCTGCCCTGGTTTTTCCCTAATATCATGTGGTGTAGGATAAAGTTAAAATATGATACTTGAGACAAGTGCAGATCTCAGATATGCTGGCCAGTTGGCTTCAGATTTAGTCAGTTCCTTGTTTTTAGACAGTGATTAGACATGTGGGTGCCCCCAGATTTTTTTTCTTGAAATGAGGCTTCCCAAACAAATGTTTGAGATGGCATTCTGATGTGCAGTCCTGTTTCATATGTGTCGTTCATTTCATTTAAAGTATATGATTTAAGCTCATCCAAAGCCCCAAGAGTTGGGGATGGTGAAGGAAGAATTATAGAATGTTCTGCCATGTATGTGCCATGAGACATAATTTATACTGTGAGAGTAAACATAAGATCTTACCAAGTAAGTCAAAAGAAAAATCTTTCAGGATGTTTCAGGTATATCTTGTTGTTCAGACATTTGCAAAGATTAGCCCCCCCCAAAGTGAATGATTGGTATTTCCCTTACAGCCAAGTTTAGAAAAATCACTTGAAAGTACAAAAGTTAGATTATTGCCCTAATTTGTGCCCACTATAGGCAGCTACCATAAGAAATCTAAAGTAGTAGTTGCCAGTTGCTGTAGCCGTGATTTAAATAGTGTCAGGCTACTATTTCCCATGGCGAGGGAAATGCTGAACTGCAGAAGAGACAGCAATACATAAACATCCAGATCTGTGCAAACAGCAGGATATCCACCAGCCACAGGCGTCTCCAGAGTGCTCGAAATGTGGCCAGTCCAAATGGAGACGTGCTGGAGGTGTCAAACGCACCCTGGATTTCAGACTTCGGAAAAATGTTAGACATCTCATTCTGATGTTTGACACGGATTACGTGTTGAAATAATATCTTCGATATGTTTGGTTAAGTAAAACGTTGAAAATAATTTCGTATTTCTCTTTTTAGTGTGGTGACTACAAAATTTAAAGTTACATATGTGGGTCACATTTGTGGTTTGAATTCTGTTCCTATTGGATAGAGTTGGTTGAGGTATTTCAAGAGAAAACAAGGGAGGGATATTTGTATATGATTTGTTGACAGTCTATAGCTCAGGAAATACCATATCTTGTTCCCTCTTTGCTTGGGGCAAAGTAACAAGGGTATTGTAACAAGGATATACAATATCATTGACTACATGGCTTTTCCATCCCAGGCTGTTCTGCAGTTTAATTAATATTTAGATTATTTATAATATTTCTATGTAATCTTTGCCACAGAATCTTTGTACCTACTCTCAATCTTTTCCATAAGAGAAATGGTTTTAAGCTTTGGCTCCAGAGTGTCCACTGCCCTGTGAGCATGGCCAGTTTGCTCTTAGCCAGAGGTGTGTGCCTTTCTGGCCATTTTGTCTGCAACCTGGGGGTCTTTACTTTGTTGTTGTTATCATCGTTGCTGATTTGAGAGAGAGTGTGTGTTATCTCTATTAGAAAAGGAAAAACAACCAAATTTTATACTCTGACATGAGCTGCCCAGTGTCAAATAAGAGGAAAGAATGATGGACAGCTTATCCAAACCCAGTTGGGATGGAGGCTTGAATTAATTTGTAGTCTGTGCAGAAGTACATCAGACTCAGTGACCATCCCAAATTATAGTTTTAATGAATGTCTGGTTCTCTTTGCCAGCAACGAAGCCACTAAGACATAAATAATTTAAAAATGCATGGAATACCTGTGGGATGAATCTTGTGGGAACTGATCCATACATGTGCCCTAGGAATGAAAAGAAGCCAAGAACAGTTAACATTACGTGTAGTTTTAGAAGTACATAATGAAGATCCTGGGGAGAAGAGTCCTCCTCGAGTGGGAAGTTTTTAATTGGCACGACTACATGGGATACGGTTACATCAGGATTGCAAGGCCAATTAGCTCAGAGTTTATGAAAATCCCTTCTGAGCCTTCTGCAGTTGAGGAGAGCAAATGACAAGAAATGCTGAACACCCCTTTGCGTTCCTTCTCTTCTTTTAGCAAGGGTAGGAGCTGGTTTATGTCAAGACCTTGATTGCCACTGTTGTCTCGAGCACATTAACGTTTTTCCCACACAACAGTGTGAACAGTTCCCTAGGAGGCTGCTGTCCTGCACCTGTCATGTGTCAGGTTTGCTGTGCGGATGTAACAGTAAGAGGCTCCACCAGTTGAGGGACTGGACACTCCTGGGTATTTGTGACACCTTTACTCTCCCTACTCCTCCACATTCTGACCAGAGCCCAGTGGTACTGCAGATCCTTATACCTTTGCATGTTTCCACTTAGTGATTGGTTTGATGATTTAAAAAATATTTTCCCCCAAAATAATGTCCTGCGCACTCTTTCATCCCTTTTTCAGGTGACAGCTAGGTCCCGTGTCATTTCTCTTTGTTGAGAATAAACACCTGTGTCTAAAACATACTCTTTAGATTCTAAATGCCTTTTTCTTTCTATCTTCTGCACCGTGGGTTATGATAGATTTTAATCTTCATCATTTTGCTTTTTGTTATGTGATTAGCTGAAGAGCTTTGACCTTTTATTTTTTTATTATTATTATTTTTTTTTACTTTATCCCCCCCATTTCAGGATAAAGTCTTAGGTATACATTAGAATTTTTTTTGTCTCCCCCAAATTATCTCATCTCTACTAATAAAAGTAAACTTAAAACTTGTGCTTTCAACGTAGCCTAAAATGGTGACTTTTAAAGAGATGGATTTTGGCCTTAAATGTTTTGGTTTCATTTTCCTAAAGAAGAGGGTTGTGTTGCATTATTTCCTTGGCCCAACACAATCTTCATGGCACTGGTCCAGTCTGGCTGTAGTGACAAGCTCTTCCCATTTAGCCAAGTTTCCTTAAAGCACATTGTCACTGGAAGTGGCTATTTGATGAGTTCCAGGAAGAACCTGATTCACACTCCTTTTTACTGAGCACCTACCAAATAACCTGACTTCCAATTCATCTCTGCTGCAGTGCAGTGGAAAGATGACCCCCTTTCTTCCTCGGTCTTCGTTCCTTTCCTGTGTCCTGTTCAGGACTAATCTCCTTTGCCAGGTTGTCATGAGGCTTGCACAAGATATGTGTGTGAAAGTCCTTACAACATATCGAATGTGACAGTTCTTTCCAAAGTTTATCATAGAAATCAAACACGTGCTATCGCTTCTCTCCTAGTTCTTAACTGCCCACTTGTCCGTTGCACACTTGGTAGATGTACCGATTCCCCATTTATTAGCTCATTTGCTTACTCAAGAGTAACTTGTTACCTGAGTAACATCTTATTCTCCTTCTCTGCAAAATCTCCTTAGGTAAAATGATGTCAGAGAAATGGAAATCTTCAGGTACTGCAGATAAATCCTCTCTGAGTAGTAATTCAAAGTAGTTGTTCTCATTGAAAAGGATGAAAATATTTATAGAACTGAGTGTTAAAAATTATCATCCTTGCCGAACACAAATGTGGGCAGCTCATTACACATGTGACTAGAGCAGGTCCCGACCCCTCAAGTTTTCATCTATTTAAAACCAATGCACTCTGTCTCTGTTTTCTTTAAGGTGCACCATTCAAGGTTCATGTGCAGGAGTTTCATGGTTTCACATGTCTCTGAAGTATTTGTTGGTTTTAAAAAATGCTGGTTGTTATTATCTTCTGAATTTCCATTGCAACTTTTCTCTGG
This sequence comes from Acinonyx jubatus, assembly GCF_027475565.1. Taxonomy (NCBI): domain Eukaryota; kingdom Metazoa; phylum Chordata; class Mammalia; order Carnivora; family Felidae; genus Acinonyx; species Acinonyx jubatus. Next base: position 147,421,452 of record NC_069381.1, on the reverse strand, counting down.
TTTCTATAATTGGGTATCTCTTTGTGTTGCACGCTCAGCCACCAGAAGGAAATGTAATTTTTCATTTACTGGACCGAAAGGTGCTTATTTCCTTCCCCCCACCCATCCCCTTCTTCACTTGCCCTTCATTCCTGTTGCATTGCTTCTGAAAATGAAGTGTATGATTTGGAAACCCTTTGAAGTGTGAGGGCTTGGAGACAGATCTAGAAAGCAAGCTGCAGTTTAAAGACATTCCCTGATTTCTTTGGGAGTTAGAGTGTTGTAGTAGAAACATTCAAGGTCATGGAGCAATTGTGTGCCCAGTGTAGGCCCGGGTGTTAAGGGGACAGTTATCACCTTCGTCAGATACAGTTTGGAACAGATACTGGCCTGGTGGGGACCGACCCAGGTAAAAGAAAAACAAATACTTTGTTAAGCTGAGCTCTGAACAGTTAAGTACTGAGAAAGGGTACTTCACTTTTACTTCACACTTTGTATTTTATTTTATCTGCATTCTAAAACAGTCCCATGTTTCTTACAAGAGAGTGGGAATTATCATTATTAGGATCATCCTATAGATTGAATGTTATGTGTATTTTTCCAGTAAGCACAGGAGATAATCATGTCGTATCCCTATGTTTTGCTTTCAACTCAAGCTCAAAGAAAGGCCACCTCTCCTCCCCCCACCCCCATCTCCACCCACTAGGGCCTGGGATGGCATCTGGGGTAAGTGAACTTTACATTCACCTGAAAAGAACTGTGTGCGTGCGTGCATATATGTACGTGTTTATATATGTAAGACTGTGTTACGTAGTGAGACTTTCTGGTGATTTCCTTTGACTCCCTGTCTTCAGTAACTTTCTAGTATCACTAGGATTTGGGCTCTTTTACGAAGATCCTCTCCTAGCAGATTCTACAGGGCCTTTCTAAAGATACAGGACATAATACAACATTTACATTCGGAACCTGTTTTACCTTGACAGTTGAAGCATTCAAGGTTAAGTAAGCCCTGAACAAAGCAGGAAGTCGGGAGTGAGGGTTGTGCCAGTATACTAAACAAAAGTAATTAAGGTTAGAGAGCCGGTACAGAGTTAAGATTATATTTTGTCAAAAAGGACACAAACTGAAATAACCACCCCTCTTCACCACTACTTCCTAAAAAGAAAGGCCATTTTAAAACTAATCTTAGAATAAATTTAACTTTTGGAAGAATTCGCTGCACTTATTTTTCTGTCGAGTGCTGGTGATCCTCTCTTCCTAGGTCAGTTTTTGTGAGATCCTTCTCTGCTTCACCACTGCTTGTGGTGGCAACTCTCTACGTCGTGTTTAGAAAGGCCTTTATATATATATATATATATATATATATATATATATATATATATATATATATATAGTCTCCCTTTCCAGGCAAGCATCTGTAAGGCTCTCAGCTGTGCCTGCCTCAGAGGCTGTGATTTCTGGACTTGTCTATTGTGCTCATTCTCTTCCGAAAAGCGCCCAGACTGGGGAAGAGGAGAGGTTTAGAACAAATACGTTCGATGTAGAAAGCAGGCTGTTGTTCCTCGTTTATTTATTCCTCCACTCCTTTCTTCTTAATTTTGACTGCTGACTATTCTGGAGCCTGATACACAAAGGAAAGCAGTTCAAAGGTACCCATCTAATGAGGACGCAGACACGCCGGCCGTGCGGCAGCTTGCTGACTGCCGCACAAGATGCACTGAGGACACGCTGCCATGGACGTAGTGCAGACACAGCACTCCACTTCATGGGGAGCGGGGGAGGGGGGGTGCGGGGAGGGGCGGTCAGAAAGCCTTGCTGCCCGAGAACACCATGAAACTGAGTCTTGCAGAATGACACTAAAGTTCCCCGAGCGAAGTAATAGCTTAAGGGTCAGGAAATTAAGACCGAGCAGGGCAGGCACAGCAACATGTATAGCGATAGGCAAGCGTGAGTTTTAGGAGTTTGCTTGGGCTGCTCTTACAAAGTACCACTAACTGGGTGGCTTTATAAGAACAAAACTATTGTTTCACAGTTCTAGAGGCCAGAAGTCCAAAATTAAGGTGTCAACAGAGCTGTGTTGCCTCCGAATCCTATAGGGGAGAACCCCTCCTTGCCTCATCCTAGCTTCCAGTGGCTTGCCACAAATCCTTAGTATTCCTGGCTTGTAGCTCAGTTCCCCACCTGTCATCATATAGCATCTCTCTGTGTCTCTGTATCCAAATTTCCCTCTTATAAGGACACCTGTCACATTGGATGAGGGCCTGCCCTAATAATGACCTCCTCTTAACTTGATTATATCTGCAGAGGCCCTATTTCCAAGTAAGATCACATTCATAGGTACTGGAGCCTAAGACATCTTATGGGGCACACAATTTAACCCATAATGGTGGGTTTTGGGGATTGGTGAGCAAAGAGACCCAAAAGCACAATTTATCATTATGATCAGGATCATGTATTTTTCTTAGTGCAACCTAAGTCTGTTTTATTCAGAGAACTTGAACTTGTTTGTTCCTAATCAAAAAATCATGTATTTTCACATGAATACGTTGAAGCATTACCTAAATTTATACAGTTGATTCCCCCCACCCCCGCCCCCAGAATAAGTCATATACAAATGACTTACTTTTCTCTGTTAAATATTATAGTGTTGGCTTTGGCCAAGGATTTATTGTAGCCTGTTGAAACAGTTTCAAAGTATTAATTTTGACAGCTTACATCCACCATCCTCCCCTGCCAGCTTTGGAACATGTATATATGTAATTAGCATGCTATTAGTTACCTGATTTATGTAGTTGCTTACGTGTTGAGAAAGTGCTGCCAGGAACAGAGCCGTGTGGCACAGCACTAGAGCCTTCCCTCCATGCTGCGATCACTGACCAACAGAGTTCAGCCCAGACACCTGTTTAACCCTTTACATACCCACTCATCCAAACCAAACTTCTCTTCCCAGGTGTCCTCATCTAGTTCCATGAGCAAATAATGATTTTTATTTAGCTCAAATAAAAATACGCTGTGTAGCATTCCCAAGCAGCTCTTTCTTCCTTAGCAGCCCCCCCCCCCCCCGACAAAACAGAAAGAACAAAACTTGAATGTGTATGGTTTGCTCTTCAGGACTTCACTCGTATTTGTTCTTCTCACAAGTCTCTCTAACCTTCTGTTTACCAATCCACTCTGGAATTTTGCTTCAGATCAGTATTAGCCTTCATTTCTTGAATCTAGTTTTTTGTTATTTTAGAGAATCTGAATGGCATTTTCACTTTCCATTAGTACCTCTCTTATTGTGCAAGATTTCTCAAAACAACCAAGATGGGAAAATTATTACAAAGTCATGTAAACAGTCCTAGCCTTCATTCACAGCCCCCTTACTCGCAAAGGAGAATGAGAACATCTTCTGGAAAATGCAGTGAATTCCAGCCATCTTGAGAGTGAGGTATAGCCCTTTGATTTGGGATATGGTAATTTCGTGAAACTGATTCTGAAGTAATTTACAGCATTTGGTTCTCCTTAGTTCCATTCTTTTACATACAGATGATTCCCCTCTGATTTTCTTAATTGTTAAGACTATAAACTTTCAGAACCACACTGCTCTGGCTCTGGAATGACTGCTTATCTTCAGCTACAGTGTCTAAGGACGGTTTGCTCAGAGGCAAACCAGTAGGAAACCCACGTGGGAGAAACCAACATTCCTTTTCCATCAGATCCACTCAGAACCGTGACCATGGTCACAAGTGCCCCTTGAATGAAATATCTGAGTTTAGGAACATCAACTGTGCTGGCAGATTACATTAGCATTCTCTTGCTTATACTGTCCAAGTGTATATACCAGTGATGCATTTATACTGTGTCCCCAGATTTCTTAGAGCTAAAAATGAGTAGAAGAGATATCATTTCCCTTTTCAGTCTGTTCTCCAGACTGGCTTTTCAAGGTCCTGTGGCAGTCAAGACATCTTACTTTAGAAAAGGATGGACCTACTGCATTTGAAAATCAATACGCTGGTGCTGTGTTTTGGATCAAAGCCAACACGAGTGTTTGGTCTAGGAAATGTCCAATTTGACTCTTGCCTCTTTTGCTTGTATCAGAATCAAAAGAAATTTCTAGGTAATTTGCACACTCTGTTTTAATAGTTTCAGATAACTCTCTGTTTTGCTTCAGAGAGCATTGTTTACTTTTAGTCTCTGTCACGCTTTTCTTGTTTTGAATGAAGCAGTTTGAATTAATGAAAACATTAATATGTTTTTCAGTGTTGCAGTTTAATGCATTCAGTTTCTGCAGATTCTGACATAGTTCTTTGGTACTGTGTGTGTGTGTGTGTGTGTGTGTGTGTGTGTGTGTGTCCGAAAGATTTCTAGTTTTGATTTCTCTTTATAAGAGCAACAAATTTAGAGATACATGAAAAACAATCTAGGAACAAAAATTCTGTTAGTTTTTTGGGTCTCTCCCCCTGCTAACATTTTACATTTCTCTTCTTGGTACTAATTTTTACTTCGTGTTAAACTGTTAAATTACCTCGCTTCCCTCCTTGGTGTTCTTATAAGCTAAATTGGAATAAAATACAAGGCAGTGTTCATTTTCCAAGGCAAAATGTAATATTTCCCTTCTCCCTACTACTGCCAACCTCCTTCAGTTCCCTACCAAACACTTTCAGCGGAAAAAAATTCATATTACATGTTTATGTTTCACATATTCAGCCAGTATATATTGAGTGGCTACATTATGCAAATGACTGTACTGAAAAGTCACGATAAAAAGTGGTAGGTCTACATTTTCTCAACATTTGCAAACCCAGGATCATGTCGAAATTAAGGTAAGGAGGTAGTCTAGCTTAGTGCTATCAAGTGGTAAGAATTAGAAGTGCCATTATTTGGAGTGTGTTGGGAGAAGAGGACAGCATTTATTAGTTATTGAGTATGTATTCTGTGTCAAGCACTGTGCCAGCCCCTTAGCAGTGGTCCTGTGAGGTTAGATGTTACCATTCTGCTTTATGGGTAGGATTACTGAGGCCAGACAACTGCTACACCAGAGTCCCTGAGCTGGTCATTGACCAAAGGATCCCTTGAGCATAGACCTCTCTGGCTGCAAATCTGTCTACTTTCTAGTATAATACTGTCTTCGTTACGATACAGTAACGTGAAGTCAACATGAAGGTGACATTGTCAAAGCAAAGAAAATACATTCCGGGTTTTGATGGGAGAGGAAGAGAGTTTTTAAAATGCTCTGTCATTGTCAGTGCATAAATTCAGTTCAGAAATAAAAGACCACTTTCTACAACCAAGCTGTCTTTGTTTTAAATGTTAGACACTAATCAGTGTTTCAGACTGATAGATAATCTCTATTTTACATGTAAAATTCTGGTTTCCGTTTTCAGGGAGTATTATTTTCCTCTGACATATTAGTATTGGGACCGCTAACATAGATCTGTGACTGCATCCCTAAGTGCCGTAGTACAGTGACTTGTGGCAAAAATTCTGTCATAAGATAATGTAAATGACACTTTGCATGCTGTGTGCTCTTAAAAGACCATAAAATAGTCTAAAGCTACTTTACCTTGATTGCAGATCATAACAGATTTGATATTAAACTACAATAGCAAATCCGTGTAATAAATCAAATGCTTTATAGTGTGCCTTTTATTTAGAAGTGTAATTTTTTCATAGAATATGGCAAAAATGCATCTTAGCCATTTCTAATGAGGTAGTTTTAATGTCCGTTCTCTATGACTTATTTAGTTCAAGCCATATATGCAATAAACAGACTGAACTGGTTACTTTTGTGTAGCAATTATAATAGATGAGCTGTGCCACCCAGGAATGTTGAAAAGGCAGATGAGCAGGCATGGCTCTAAATTTAGTCAGAAGAGGTTATAAACCTCAAAAACTGGGTACAAATTGCCAATTTTATTTGTATTCCTGAAGGGCATGTTTATCTTAACATGTTAGTGTTACAAAAAATCAGATCCGCAGGTGTATATATTTTCTCTTGAAAAATGTGACGCTTTGTTCCAGAGCTTCTGTAATTTATTCTCCACCAGCACCTGTGCCATGACAGAACCAGTGTAGAGGAGGGATAGACTGCCCAAGGACAGTCAGAGCTTCTGCCAGATCATGTCTCCTGAAGCTCTAGGTCTGGGACAGGGTCTGGAACCCCTTGTCCTTTCCAGGACAGTGTGGAAAAGTGAGCTGCAGTGGCTCCTTTTCTCCCTCTTCTCTGCATTCACAGAAACAAGCCACCGGCTTTCCATCGCACAGACACCATGGATTATTTTTCTCAGCTGTCAAGTTAAGCATTTAAGGCTAGTTCACAAAAGTCCTCTGTCTTAAAACTTTTCTGTCCTTTGGAACCTTTCCAGTCATCTCCTAGCTGCTCTGATCCCTCCATTTTAATTTCTTGAACGTGAGTGTTATTGCTTGAGTACCAAGAACAAAAACAAAAATAATAAAATGTGGCATCTCTCTGCTGATCCTAGCCATAAGATTTTCATTAATCTTACTAAACTCTTGCTTTCGTCATATCACTGTGCAGTTGCAACACCTCCAGCCTTGTCCTGTTCCTTGACTCCTTTTCCTGGAACTCCAGGCCCTCTAGGACCTTTGCACACTTAGCGTCCCTTGCTCCTCCAACACGGGTTGCATTAGACAGGTTCCTCTGTTTATTGAATTTCTGCTTTCCCCAAAGTCTTTCTTCATGAACTTGACATTTATCCTATGTTTTATGCCTCCTTGATTTAGCATTCATCAGACAACACCTCAAGTTCTCTTAGTTCTTTTTTAATATTAAAGATTCCCTAACATTCCCCCAACAGAGTGTCCCCCCTTTGATGACAAGAATGGCATTGTGTATATTCTTCCTAGGCCTTATATGGTAAAGGGCATGCCAAAGACATGCTGTGTGGGTTGGTTTCTTGGTCAGATCCCTTTCTTGACTGTTCTTGTCTTTCCTGTGTTCCGATCACCTTCAGCACCAGGTTTGTTCCTGACCTTTAAGGCTGTAGCAGCTTTCCCTTGCCAAGCATTTTACCTCCTTCAAACTCTGGCTCCAATTTCAGCTGCATAAGATGGGGGAGATTTCTGTTCTGTCCCATGTGCCAGAAATCATTTATCCACAAAGGCACACCCAGCCTTTGTTACACCCAAGTAACAGGGACCATTAAGGCAAAACAACTGAAATGAAAAGTAGAATAACTTTCTATACCTTTCGTATTTTTAGATCTTAGAAGAGTCTTGCAGAAACATTTAAAATCTTCAGTGCTGGGGCATCTGGGTGGCTCAGTCGGTTGAGCATCTGACTCTTGATTTCAGTTCAGGTCATGATCTCACAGTTTGTGAGTTCAAGCCTTGCTTTGGGCTCCTCACTGACAGTGCAGAGCCTGCTTGGGATTCTCCCTCTCTCTCTGTTTGCTCCCCCCACTCCCCACCACTTGCACTGTCTCTCAAAAATAAATAAATAAACTTTAAAATAAAATCTTCAGTGCTAAAAAGGTAAAGTCTTATAAAATTTGCTTGATATTGGTTGCCTAATTTTAAAATGTAAAATGTCACATCTTCAAATGCTTACCACTTCCTATACCAAGTAAATAAAGAAAACATAACCAGTTGAGTTATTCAAGGTAGTGAGGATTCAGAATAACATGGATAACATATCCATGGAAATATATATATATATATATGTATATATATATATATATATATATATATGTTATGCATGTTACATACATATACATACATATATATATGTTATGCATGTTACATACATATACATACATATATATATATATATATATATATATATATATATATATATATATAAAAAACATATATCCATGGCTTTGTTATCCATGTTATTCTGAATCCTCACTGGAAAACTCCTACTTTTTTATTTCATTCTCCAACAAACTTTTCTAATTAGCAAAATGAGTGTTATCTAATACTTTTTTTCCTTCCTCTTTTCAACCCATTGTTAGAAGAGCTAAAACAAATTTTAGGAAATTCTCTTTTCCTGGGAGGCCACTGGAAAAGTAAAGCAGCGAAAAGAGCAAGGTAGAAAACAGCATATACAGTATGATCTCTGTGTGGGTGTGTTTGTGTGTGCATTGTTTTTCTTCTCCCCCAAAAGTCCAAAATGACAAGAGTTATGGCTTATAGTCCCAAATCCATTATTACCCAGTAAATACATGAATTATTCCTTTTACGCTTTAAAGCCAGTCATGCCTCCTTTCCACGAATACATATGCTCTATTGGGCATTTTATTCCAAGCAGAACAGTGTTGTCTATTTTATCTCAGAAAGTGCAGTAACTCCCTTCTGAATGTTATCAGCATCTGTCCTGGAAACCTTTGCAGTTAGAGTCTGCCCTCATCCTCTCACTCATTTAGAGCCATGCAGACTCAAGACGGGAATTGCTTTGAACCTATGGAACAGCCCATGGTTGGTAACCAGTTTCTGCATCTGTCAGCATGGCTGTCCGGAGCAAACTTCCTGTCTTCCATCTTTGCCACTTCCTGGCTGTGCTACCTTTACTAGGCCCCGTGCTCTGCTCTCTAGTTTCACATCTACAAAGTGAGAAAAAGCCTTCACCTACTCCAAAGGTGGTTGTTAAGATTAAAATGACTTAAAACACTTAGAGTAGTGCCTGGCATAAAATAAAAGCTGGATAAATGTAAGCTGTTGCTTTTATTAGTCTCCTGAATTAACTCATTAGATCATATTGTCCAGTATTGATGTTGAACTGATAGTCGTATACTCATACATCATTTCAGTTCCCTGTCCCTCCTTCTTGCTGATTATTGTCCTTTGCACAGGCACAGAATCTCACAGGATGCATACTCAATCTGTCCTTCACTGGCAGTTCAGCTATTAAAACAAACAAAAACCATGGGGAGCCTGGGTGGCTCAGTTGGGTCAAATCCAACTCTTGATTTCAGCTCAAGTTATGATCCTGAGATCAAGAGATCGAGCCCCACGTCAGGCTCTGCACTGGTAGTGCGGAGCCTGCTTGGTATCCTCTCTCTCCCTTTGCCCCTCTCCCTGCTCACTCGCATGCTCTCTCTTTCTGTCTCTATCTTAAAACTTTTAAAAATTTAAAAAATAAACAAAAACCAATCATCTTCTATACATGAGCAGTATCCCACCTTCATCAAACTTAAAATATATTTTTTGTTCACATTGTAAGTGTATACTTTTTCTTCCTGTTTTCCACATACTCATTGCTTTTTCAGGTTTAATAATGATCCTAAAATATTTCAAAACAGACACTGCACATAACCCTGTGGTATCTTAAATAAATTTACAACTGGAATGACCAATGTTAAAATAACTTATCAACCACTGTCGCCATCTGTTGGTGGTGGGTGGGTTGGACTCCACTTTCCAGAGCCTGGGCTTGTAACTTGGAATGTGATAAAAGCCATGAGTTCCCTAGTACAGGAGTTTGTGCACACATGTGTGTGTGTGTGTGTGTGTGTGTGTGTACACAGGTTGCACACGTGTGTGTTCCATATGTGCCCGCACGTTGGACAAAGTCTAAAGATAGGCACTAATGAGCTTTAACATTCCTACCCAGGACTTCTGGTGATACTAACATTTCAACCTACTTTTCTGTGTCTTCTAATTACAAGTATGCATTTCTGTTGTAATTAAGGTAAATTAATAAAAAGTTAGAGCTTAGGAGTGACTGATGGGGGCAGAGGAGAAAATGAAGTTTTACTTACTAAGTACAGACTGAAACTTAGATGAAAGAAATTTAAAAGGAAATGGGGGAGAAATGTCTAAAGCTGTGATAGAAGCACAAGAAATGTTGGTAGATTATCAGCAGAAGGTTTTATCAGCCAAGTTCACTTGGGCCAATAGGTTTAAATGTGAGTCTTTACTTGTTATCCTCTCCCTTTGAAATTCTAATGATTCTGTAGTCACATCTCCTAATTACTCTTTATCCTTTTGCTTCCTCTGGAGTGGATTATCTGCTCTTAGCAAAGAATATTATATTTTGGGTACCAGAGCTGTGGTCTGAGCCTTGTTACTTTGAATCGGGTAAAAACCCAAAGAATCTTCATATTCACATTTTTCCCATAAAAGTCTATGCTTTGCTCTCTTCTCCTTGGTGTTGTCAGAATATGAATTCTGCCAGTCAAGAGGCCTGTTTTTCCCAACATGTCCCTGTTAATTAATGAGTTTGTTTTTTTTTTTTTTAAGTTTATTTACTGAGAGGGAGCAAGTGCATGCAGACTTGCAGTGGGAAGTGGCGAAGGGGCAGAAAGAGGGAAAGAAAGAATCCCAAGCAGGCTCCGTGCCATCAGCGCAGAGGCTAAAGTGGGGCTCAAACTCACAAACCGTGAGATCATGACCTGAGCCAAAATCACCAGTCGCACACAAACAACTGAGCCACCCAGGCGCCCCAATTCATGATTTTTTTAAACAAAATGCATGTTGGAACAAGGGTAGGTGAATAGTTGCTTTATGAATTTTTACACCTGGGCCCTGATGATCAACAACAGAATGAGACGAAATGTTAATCATCTATAACACCCCCATCCCTGGCCCCATGTTAGTAAATCTTACTGCAGATAGAACCAGTAGTGGGAAATGGTGACTGCTCTAAAGCCCTGCTGTACTTTTTCCTGTTTCTTGAGGTGCCATTTGATAGACAGTTCATCCCCATGTTCTAGATCCTTTCACCTGTCATCAGAACTACTTGTCCCGTACTCCCTCCCCACAACATGCTGACTTCATCACCCGCTGAGAAGCTACCTTAGCCAGGGCCTGAGTGATGGCAAGTGTGACATGTTCCAGCCTGGTGATTTTAATGAGGTACCTCTGACACTGTGGGAAGTGTAGGTGAGTGGATAGCCCCCAAAAGAAGACAGCTTATGAGAGGTAAACCCTGCTGCACCCCTCAGGTAACTCCATACGGGCAGTCCACTGATCCACTGCAATGCCGGGAGACGATATGGAATACTAGCAGCACAGACTGAGTGGAAACTGTTTTCTGCCTGAGAGTCACAGTCTTTCAGGCTTAACCCACAAATCATGGTAAAAACCACAGTAGAAAGCAAAACTGATACATTTTAGAAATATCTCTTCTCCCACACACCCCCCCCTCCCATCCCTCTTTCAGCCAGGAACCACATGTTTATTTCTTGTGTTTAACACAAACAGAAGCTCTGCTTTGGCTTGAAAATAAGTCTACTCCCACTTGATAAGAAGAAGTCTTTGCAGGTAAAATAAAATACAAAGAGGGCTTCTGCTTGGTTCCTCTCCTTTCATACCCTCAGTGTATAAAGGAAACTTGTTTCTCAAAATTATTTCATGAGTAAGTTGCAGTGAAAAATGAAACACAATTCATTTAAGCTTTGGGGTTTTAGGTGAGATCTTAGGCTTAAAATTTACAGGAGCTTTCGTTTTCCCATTTGCAAAAATGGGAATAATAGCGCCTACCTCCTAAGATTGTTGCAAAGTTAATTAAATAAGATCATGCATACAAAGCCCCTGGCACAGTGCCTAGAACATAAGTAGGAATTGAGTACATGTAATCCCTTTTCTGGTTTCTTACAAAATCACAACGGATTTGGATGAGGAGATTAGGGATGGGTTCATGGAAGAGAAAATGTTTGAACAGGTTCTTCAAGTTGAAGCATGGGTAGAATGGGATAATGGTGGGATGGATGGGAGAGACATGTTTAAAGTGATGTTTAAGGTAAATAAAAGCAGACAGGGTTGGAAGCACCAGATGCTGGAGGCAAGGCAAGAGCTGTTATGTGTTTTTTGCTTGGGTCTAGACACAGTGAAGGGAAAGGATGAATATGAGAAACACATCAGAGACAAGTCAGAAGAGTTACTGACTGCCTGGACTCAGGAATGCCTGAGTTGATGGTGTCTGTAAGATCTCGAGCTTGAGGGGAGATTGGGAGTGAGATAGTGCTATTGAATGAAAAAGACAGGGAAGATGTGTTTGTGGTTCTTTGGGGATGGGATTTAGAAAATATCGGGCATTAGGTGACATTGAATGAGATATTAAAGTATCTTAATAACATACTAAGATATTTAAGTTGAAAGCGGAGGAGACAAAAACTAAAGTCGGGGGGGGGGGGGGGATAAAACAACAACAACAAACAACTCCAAAAGGAGACAGGCACCATCAGAGAAGATGCGTTAAACAACCCCATAGCACTGGATGGATTTCCTAGGCAAAGGAAGGGTTGAGATGAGAGTACTTGGTTAAGGAGGGAGAAGAAGAGGCTGAATGGGCAAAGAAGAATGGAAAGAGTGCCCAGAGAAGTAGAACAAGATCTGGGGAGTCAATTCAGAGCAGAAGAGGTGTGGGTTTCATAGATGTGGAAGTGAGGAGTGACCTCAAAGTAGCAAAGAGACCAGAGAGAACAGAAACCCAAAGAGAGTGTGACATGGATTGAGTTCCAGGAGCCTTTTCTTTTTTCCTACTTCCCACTCCTCTCTTTCCTTCCCATCATTAGTGTGGAGGGCAGGACCAGAAGGGTAGAAGGCCAGCCCCTGACCTTCCCTAAATTTCCTTTCTTCTGTGTGGTTTACAAAAGACCCTGAACTCTGTGACCTCAAGCAAAGTCTCTTAATCTCTGTGACTCTCAATCTCCTTATCCCAAATTGGAGCTGTACTAACTTTCTTCTTCCGTACTTTTGGAACGGTATGAGACAGGAATGCAGTCTAAAAATCTTTTCATCCAAAACTTGAGCAAAGGAGAGAGCACTGGTAAATATCAAGCATGTAAATAACCTACATAGAGAAATGGTTGCTAAAATCACCTATTTTTTCTGATTAGCAGATTCTTTTTAATTATTACTTTTTTTTTTCCTGGTAAGCATAGTGACCTGTGTTAATGTTGTTATAAATACTCAAGAGTCTCTACAGGGAATTGAAAGTGTTTGTACAGCATTATGCCTCTTGGATGTAATTGTCTTTTGAACCTTAAATTATCTTTACTTTAATGCCTAGTTAGTAATCATTTGATTACATGATTACATAGAGTAAAAATTAACTGAGGGAAAGAGGTGGCTCAAGCCATTTGTTTCTTCTTGATAAAAACATTTCAGCTTGTTCAATGCATAAACTAGAAACCTACAGTATTCAGAATGGTTTAAAGTGCTGCACAGATGCTTCATTTCCTAAGATTTTAAGACTTTTTAGTCCTCAAGATCATGAGAAAACGTGAAATTTTAAAAGTAAAACATAGGAAAGTAAAATCTGAAAATTGACCATGTATAAATGAAGACACAGGTTTCAGATCATGAAGTAAGTTATGTGCATATCTGAGTCCCAATCATTTTTAAGAATTATTTTTCAAAGCGTTTTGGTTTTTTTTTTTTCCTTAGGGTTTTGAAGACAGACATAGATGGCAGCACCTTACATAATGGTCTAGTCACTATGAAGGATATAGGATCAGTACATATATTTAAGCCATGCTGCCATTTCATCTTCAGTAACAGTGTATTCTGGACTTTTTCCCTTCTTCCCCCAGTGTCTACTGTACATTAAGGAATTTGAACACATTTATACACACCCTCATTAGTGTTCATTTCTTACACACACATGCATGTACACACACATTAGCGTGTATACTATATAGCTGTTACTGCTCAGTTAAAACAGATATTAATGAATGTGTTAGTTATATATTTTTATAGATTTGTTTATATAGATCTAAATAGCTATCAAAGTCTTAGGTAAAAAAAGACCTGCACTAAATACACCATCAGGCATGTTAAACAAGGACGTGCGTGCACGTGACGATGTGGAGCCATGCAGTGCTGTCTGCAAAACCAAAATGAATAGATATAATGCAGGCAGCTTTCCCCTCATGTCAGTTTATAAAGTCTTTGGGGATCATAGTACTTCAGTAATTTTGTAGCCTTACATTTGGCTTTGTATTCACATAGTGTTACTAGAAGAAACTTTTTACAGAGCTCATGTTCCTTTTTCTTTTCTTTTTTTTTTTTTTTTTTTTTTTGGTCCCAAGGTTGTCAGGTAAGTACCTCTGATTCCTCAAAGTTCAACATCCAACTGTAATCCAAAGATTCAAATAGCAGACCTAGTCATTCCCCTTTTTAGTTTAGAGTTTAGAAGTCTCATTTTCTGTCCTCTAAGTATAGAACATTTTGTGTCTTAAAGTTTGCAGATGTTTGAAAAGTATGTGTGTTCTCTGGACTTAGATGTTAACAAGTGTTCCTTGATTTTAACTTCTCCTTTTTTTTTTCCTGTTTATCTTTTAGATATGGGAAAATAGTCTCCACGAAGGCAATTTTGGATAAGACAACGAACAAATGCAAAGGTACCTTCCCTTGGATGATAATCTACTAAATCCTAGCTTTAGGAAAATGATGGAATTTTAAACCTGATCTTTGGTTTCAAAACTACCTCCATTCTATTAAAAAGCAAGTCTTATGTGTCACCCAGTTCCCGTCTTGCACAATGTCAGCATATGCCTTTACATTTGTCCCTGGTCGAGCTTTGGCTGGAAACCCTAAGCAGTTAGCAGTTTGCCAGAATCGCAGATCGGACACCAGTGGAGCTAATGTGCAGGATACTGGTTGGCATTTAGCCGCTACTTTTAAAAGGGAAGTAAAGTTAGAAAATAGCTTTTCTTTCCTGAGCCCAAGGAGATTAGAGCTGCTTACTGAAGACCATTGGACTGCACTAAAGAACTGAAAAGATTACATATTGTGCAAATTGGCTCTATTAATTAGAATAGAGTAGTTTTAAGCAGTACTTAATTACATGTTTCAATACTCCCAATTGTTCTGTGCTGAATGCCTGTTGACAATATTGGCAGCAGGGAGGAGAGAACCATTTTCACTGACCAAATTGTAATAGGGAGGGGAGGTCATATCCCCCTTTGAAATATGCTGCTGCATTAATTTGATGCACTGACCTTCAGTTTTCCATGTAATTAGGATGAGCTCATCCAGCTCCATGAGCTGGAAGAGGAGGCGTCTACAGTAGGCAGTGCTGATGCTCCCCGGTTCTGACTTTTAATGATCCAGCATCTTAACAATGGGCATGTGATTTCTAGGAAAGGGGAAGAATGGAGTCAGCTGACTTTGAGTCGAACTACTGACCCCATGAATTGAAATAAGGTTGACAGGAATAGGCAGAGAAGGCAAATCTCCTCATTAATTAGACCCTAGTTTTTCAAGTAGTGGTGATGGCTGTGGTTTAGCACCGTCTGAGAAAGGCAAAGAATGTAAATGAACCCTATGGTAAGGCCTCGCCTTAGAAGCCAGCCATTTCCTTTAATCTAGACGTGAAGTGGTTCATTGTATTTGACTCTTCTTCAAAGCTCCTAAATTTAAAGAAGCCATTGTGGCCAATAGCTAAGCTCCTGTTGAAGCAACATAGCACATTAAGACAGTTTTGCCTGGGGACAGGGAATAAAGCATTGCTTTATGTAGAGAGGTACTCAATAAATATTTTAAATGAATTAAACTAGAGGGAGTCAAATTGTAGACTGTACTGTTTACATTTAGTTGCCAAGGTTAGCGTCACTTCACATATTTGTAAATGATTTGGGAAAGCAGGACACAGAAAAAAAATCTTTTAGTTGTATAAAGCAAAATGGGTTTTTGCAGGCATAAAACAGGAAGCTGATCTCCAACATTTGTTTCAAACTGAGAGAGAAATCGCAGTAGACCAGTGCTTTTATGGCTTTACCCTATCTTTCCTCCCATCCCCACCCCCCCAAAAGAATCTTCCATGGCAGATCAGTGTGTTTAAAATTAGCAAAGCTGCCCCAGTTAAGTAAGGGTGAATTCCTCACTACGCCCCTGCACTGAAAATTCCTACGTATTATGCACTCTTCTCCAATGAGAACTTATTCCCTAGAAACCAAAATCTATAAAATGCTCAACATGGTATAGAAAAGGTATAAATAAAAAATACTCCTGCTAAATGTAAACTATTTTCATAATACAAAGCCTTAACAGTTGGAAAGTGTTCAAAGGTAAGTGGAGAGAGTTGTGGTGCTTTTAGAATAAGAGAAGGAATAATTCGGAACTGATTTTCTATACGCCACATCTCTTAGAGACCTTCTCTTGAAGTGAATCGAAGGAGATACTGCTTTGTGTGAGGGCAATGACAGGAATCTTTTAGGGCTCTTTGTTTCACACAGACTCTCAGGAATAGATAGATGTCAGCATATGTGAGGGGTGGATAGGGAGTGAGGGGACCAAGGAAGCAAAATGGGTTTATAAAATCCTAGAAGTGAGAATGAGAGAGCGCCTGAAAAAAAAAAGTAATTTTAAGACAGACGAGAAGAAATAACACAACATACCTCATGGTAAAGACAAATAACATGTTAGCCACTGATAACTTGAGAAGGTAGGTAGGTGAATGGATGGATAGATGGATAAATAGGTAATGCTAAGAGATTATATTCACATAAATGGAAAGTTCCTGTGTTATATACTAATTTTTTGAGGTTGACTGTATCAAAGAATTTTACACCTAGAAATTAAGAGACCTTAGAGGTCACGGAACATTTTTTTTGGTCACAAAGCAGATTTTATAGACAGAATCCAAGAAAGAAAATTACACTGAAGGGAGAAACATTGCTCTGAATAACATGTACCTTAGTTATTAAATGTGAAAATTCACGAATCACTTGCTCTCCTGCATTTCAATTTTTGTCCATTTTTAGCCAACTAAAGGTATTTAAAAACTTGCCAACACTGGTATATATGGCAATTCAGGACCAAAAGAAAAAAGAAAAAGAAACAACTTACAAAGTATTGAGGATGACACTGATTAATTATTAATGCTTACAGAATTACATACAGGACTAGAACACATGCACGCAAAATAAAAATGGGTGACCAGTGAGAAACTAAGGGTAAGAGCAGGAAACCTCAGGTTCCTACAGAAATGGCCTGCCTATGTTTCCTAATAGCCAAAGCAAAAACAGAAAACATAGCTATTCTCATGGATCAGTCACTACAGTGTGGAGGAAAATCCAGGAAGCAGGACATGCCTGGTCCTGAGAGCTGAGACCCCTCCTGGGGACCCAGTGTGAGGGTGTTGTGTTACTTAGTGAATCCCACCTTCAGAAACATCTTTATACATATATTTATAATGAAACCCATAGAACCTGTAGTTCAAATTTGCATACTCTCATATTTTACTAGAAAGTGATACAATAGAGAAAATGGAAAAGGGCACGTGGTTGCATGCCTATCCGTTAACGTTCGTTTTAAAGCAAATATTTATGAAACAGCTATGTGGTTAGAAAAGGATGTAAACAACTAGCATGCAACCATTATGGATTTTTTCCTAATAAGAAAATAACAGATAAAATGATACTAATAGTACTTGACTGGTAATAAATTCAACCACAGTTACATCAAAATTGAGATCCTCTGTCTCTTGTGATTTATTGGCAACAGCAGAATTGTGCGGAGGACACGCTTAAATATCCATGAGTAGGAGTTACATCATTTCATTGTAGTTGGGTATTCATTTATGGCCTGCTCAAGTTGTATTTGGTAATAAAATACGTACAAGAGCGAGAGAGTGTGTGCCTGTGTGTGCCCACGGAGGGATGCATATTACCGTTAACTACAGGTTTCTACGTAACACTCAGAATATGTTTAACCTAATTTCTGATGTGGTAGTTGAGTAGCATTCTCTGCTTTTACCTGAGCTAACTCTTCTTTTTCTTTCCAACCTGGCTATTTCTCCACTGTCTAAATCAAACTAGGCTTTATTTCAGTCCAATTCCAAGTAATAGAAGGAAGCTGCTTCTTACTTCAGCTTTAACTAATCTAATCTCTACTGAAACATCTATTTCTATAATTGATGGCTTACTCTGTTTCATTACAACTTGTTTTGTTACCAGACCGTATTTTTGGTACTAAGAGTGCACACTGACCTTTGAACCTTTTCCAAGCTTTGCATTTGGCCTTGTTGATCTGTATGTTGGTCTGTTTTGGCACTAGGACTTCACAGTCTAAACTATCTTTACGATATCTACACGTCAATGATAGGACTGGCCCTTCTTCTGTGCAGCGTCCTAACAGTGTTTTTGTTTTTCAAAATACTCTTACTCATTGAAAATTTATTTTGTAATAGGTTTGAGTTCCAATAAAATCTCTGTTGGTATTTTTGCCTGGTTTCCCTGATCTTTTAAACAGTGTGTTAAATACAATTTAGCTTTTTGCCAATAACTTAATGATCACAGGGAAAAATCGGAGAGTGCCTGTTTTAGTACAGTGATATTCACTGGATTGTGCAAAACGCGTGGAGCTATTGCTCTACACTGAGTAAGTCCTGTTCTTTGTATAGTTTTCCTCTTTTATCGCTTGTTGCCAGTTTTCATTGGTAAGTACCATCCATATGCTTCTTTTGTAGCAGCCCTACCCTTAGCCTGACACCCCCCCTCCCTTTTTCTGCTTTTGATACATTGTGGCCAAGGAGTAGCTGACCAGCTTGTTAAAAATGTTTCTAAAGCTATGGGTAAATAAGCTTTAAATCAGAGCCTCTTTGGGGAGGTTTAGTTTTAGGTTTTAGAGCATGAACTGCTGAAACAGCTCTTTTGGATATCTGGAGGCATTTTTTACCCCCTTCTTTAAGTGAAGGGGGATCATGAGGTATATTTTAAGTAAACAAGTGATCATATTTTTAATCAAGTACTAAAATTTAGATTATTTTATATTTGGGGTATTTAATGGGTATTCTTAATTTCTTTGAAAAATATAGTTTAGTCTATGGAATAAACATTTTTGTTCCTGTCATGTCTTAAGTTCCAAAGGATTGTTCTATCCTTCTCGCCAAATCGTTAGAAATGCTATTTCTCTGAAGTTGATTCCCTCCCCTTTCTTTTCTTAACTTTGGTTGGTTAACTTAGATGTCTTTTTTTTTTTCCAGTAAGTATAGGACACCTGAGAAAAGGGGAAACTGTTTTGTTTTCTTTTTTACTTTGAAGGGACATTGGTCTAGCTCATGAGAGACGACAGGGAAAGACAGCCTGAGAAGGACGCTGCATTTGCAGCTGTCAGTGCTAGACATCTGTCAGGACGTCAGGGTTTCGTTTCTGCTGCCCACATTGGAAACCAACTAGAGTCATTTTTTTTTGCTCTTTACATTATTACAAAAGAATGGCTTAATAACGAAGTGTGTTTTGCATTTCAGGTTATGGTTTTGTCGACTTCGACAGTCCTGCAGCAGCTCAAAAAGCTGTGTCTGCCCTGAAGGCTAGTGGGGTTCAAGCTCAAATGGCAAAGGTGAGTCGAGAGCCAGTCGTCGCTGCTCTGGTCCCTGGCTTTGGTTCCGAAGCCTGGCATTGGTGCTTTGCCTGTCACTGCGAACATCCTCCCTCCGTCCCAGACAGCCTGGGTCACTTCTGAACACCTGTCCTGTGCCCCCACATCCTCAGTAGTACTTTAAGTGAGGTGGAAGCCACAAATGCTATTTCGAATCTGTACACAAGTCCGACTTTTTTAGACACTGGTTATTTATAGGTTAGAAATCTCTTCTTTAGTAGTTCTACAGTGGCTTTACTCAAGGGTTGTTTCTGATGAACTTTTAGCATTCTAGATGAAGAATATTGTTAAAGTGAGGTTTATGCCCCAGTCTTTTTATTGCCCAAATGTAAAGTCAGGTTATGTCATACTTAGTACCTGTAGGGGGCACTTATTCAGAAATTCATATAATTATATGCATTTTTTTTTTTCCATTTGTGGTCCTTGAATTGCTGTGGGAAATATTTTCAAGCCTGAAACTCACCAATTTGATATTTCGTATATCCTTTTCAAAAGATCGATAATTTTATATTCTCTGGCTTCTTGAAGTACAAAGGAAAGTAATTTTGTGCTGTCCTCTGCTACTTCTGGCTAGTAGCATGTGATCATTCCCTCAGGGACATTCCCATTTCCAGAAGGAAAGATTTATAGAAGTTAAAGGGTTCTAGGAAAGAGATAAGTTACCTGCTAAGACCTTGAGGCTCCTGAAGGACACAGGTGCCCCTACCAAGATAGACATTTACCTTGACTCAAAAGATTCAACATCATGAAAGATGTCAGGAATTACTGAAAGGAATCACCTTTCTAAAGTAGTCCTTGACTTTTAATATTTTTAAAGCTTTGAATGGAGTTGGATATATTTTTTTATGTTTGTTTATTTCTTTATTTTGAGAGAGAGGGAGAGAGAGAATCCCAAGCAAGCTCCACACTGTCAGCACAGAGCCTGACACAGGGCTCAAACTCACGAACCGCAAAATCAAGAGTCGGACACTTAACTGACTGAGCCACGCAAGCGCCCCAATATTTGGACATAAGTTGGACATATTTCAGATTTTCTCAAACTCCAGAGTAAGAAGTTAAAATAAACTGAGGGGCACCTGGGTAGCTGGATTGATTAAGTATCCGACTTAGGCTCAGGTCAGGAACTCGTGATCCATGAATTCGAGCCCTGCTTCGGGCTCTGTGCCGACAGCTCAGAGCCTGGAGCCTGCTTCAGGTTCTGTGTCTCCCTCTCTCTACCCCTCCCCAGCTTGTGCTTCCCCCCTCTCAAAAACAAAAAAACATTAAAAAAAAAAATAAACCAAATCTATAAATATTAAGTATCATGATTTTCAGATGGTCTATACTATAGAGTAATTAATTCCCTGTGGCATTATTGAAAGATCATGATTATGAGGATTTTAAATATATTTCATTATGATTGTGCAGTACCTGTGTTGTATAATGATTTACAGAATGTTTAGTCTGCCTCTGTAAATAATGGATAACCGTACATTTTCTAAGCAGGACTTTCAAGACACAGTCAAAAAAACAACTCTATTTGTCCCTCTACTCTGTCCATTTCCTCTGTTCTATAAAGTTCCTGCTTCATCCTCTCATGGATAATATCCAGGGCAGGTCCCATGACTTTTCCCTCCACTCTCATTATCTTAAAACGTCCCTTCCATTGCTGCTTTCATTCCAGGTCTTTCTGATAAATTTTTTTTTTCGGTAGAATGCCTCTTGATTTTTTTTATATCCAAACGTCACGGAATAGAATTATCTTTCGACCCATTTTCAGCCATTTCTAAATGTACTTACACCAAACAATACGATATTTTAAATAAGATATTGTATAGGGAGTCTCAAGTTACGTTCTAAATACAGTTTGTAAAATGTCAGAATCACATGGAGAGGTTTTGAAAACTGCTGAGAGTGGGCAAAAGAGATAGGTGTCTCGGCTGTCACTGGTGCTAAAAGAAATCACAGCTTAAACTGCAATTGTCTGCTAACAACTGTATTGATTACTTGGTGATCAGGAAGCAATGTTTTAAAGGTTTATATCCCAATACAACCATCTATTACGTGGGTATATACATACATATGTAACAAATGTATTTAAGTCACATTTTAGGAAATTGTAGAAAAATAGGAAAATAAGTAATGACATTTTAGGAAATTGAGGGTGGTGATTCATGTGTAATACATTATGATTTTTTATTATTTGAAATAATGTGGAATGGGATCCTAATTAACATTTTGATGCTGAACATCTGATTTTTAAGAACACATTACTGATGTTGTATGTGTGATGCCTGTAATTTAAATGTCCAGTCCTGGTGGGTTTTGTTGGCTTGGTTGGACTTTTTTTTTTTTTTTTTTTTTTTTTTATGAAACTTTGAGTATCCCATTGAAGCTTCTCCCTCTTTCCAGCTCAGGTCTGCCCTAATTTGTAAGCCTACAACAGGATAGGAGCATGATTAGTTTCTCTCCTATTTCCCAAGCTTGTTTTTCCTGTGCTTCCATCAGCTAACTAACTGTGATTTCTTGCCCCCTATGCCCCCGCCCCACCACCTTGGAACAGTGGTACAGGATGGGAAAGTTTCTTGACCTGACAGTGGTATAATCTGGTATTAATTTCTCTGGCCAGACAGAGGGCTAATGTTTTCCTTCGTGGAACGCTTTGGGAGGTTTTCAGAGATCTCTTACACCACCACCACCACCACCCCTAATTGATCTTTCTCCCGTGGTTCCTCGAAACTGGTAAATATATGCCTCAGCTCCTGATAATCTAAGAGTCTAACTTCAACCCCTTTCTGCTGAGACCTCCTTGACCTTCAAGGCTGCCTTCTTGGAAGGATTTAACACAACGCTGGGCCAGTTCTACCCTGCGTGGCCCTCATCTGATCTGCGTTTGGCAACTGTCTGTGGGAGAGTAGGTAATTTACTAACCACACTTATATGCCCCTTCAACCAGCCTTTTGCCTTTTAGATTCCTCAGGTTTAAGTCGGACATTGATCCATTGTATCCACCAAGCTCCACGGCACACAGATCAAGCCTCCTGAGTGGTCTGTTCAAGCCCCTCTTGCTTGACTCGCAGTGATAGGGAAGCAGCCCACATGGTGAGACTCAGAACACATCAGCATTTCTCTCCACATACATGTTCATCCTCAGCCTCTCCAATCTCTCGTGGCCAGACGGAGGTGGGTGGTCAGCTAAGCACCCCAAACCAGTTCTCAGCAGCTCTCTTTAGGTGGTCTGGTTTCTCACTCTGGAATGTCAGAGTGCCAACCATTGTTTTGTGGCTTCTGCTGAAACCAAGTTAGAAAGAGGGCTATTGAACAGCCTGTTACAAATGCAAAGGCCTTCTTTAAAGCAACCCTAAGAGCACTTACCTAGGCATCTTTTCAGTGCCAGTGATATTAAGCAGCGTGGTCTATGAAATAACCACTGTTTTGAAGGACTCTTTACGCTGCATTTAGTCAAAACTGGACTGGGTCTAGATTGGCACATGTCAACAGTGCACCTGAACGCCACTTTCCTGTGGATTGATAATGAGCACTGTTCAAAGGCCTCCTTAGGAGACTTGGGTAGTGTAAATTGGCTGGGAAGAGTGATCCCGCTCTACATCATCTGTCGGGAAGGAACAGTACGTAGGTTCAGAGATGCTGGCAGTGTGCCAACATCCTGCACTTCATGAATTTCTGAATTTCTTTAGGTCTCTGTGGAAAGATTGAGTTTCCTGGACCTGATTTATTTTTTATCATATCATTAAAGTTACAAAAGATATTTTAAATGCTAGAGGGTCCATTGTTCTGTAGCATGGCACCATGGATTTGAAGATCTGGAATTGACTTCATCCCTTTATGCTGTCTGGATAAAGGAGCACCTGGCATGCACCTTTTGTGGAGACAGCTTTTTAAAAGAAGTTAAGGTCTGGCTCCCATGTTGAGTCATAAGGGACCCATTGCCATCCACTTTTTGCTAGTGAATTAATCAGGATACTACATAAGGTTTTGAAAATTCATGTTGTTACATATTAAAGTCTTGATTTCTTATGTAATTAGAAAAAATTAAAGTGCATTCCAGGGAAGTCAGGGGGTGGGGGGTGGGGTTCAGGGTGAGGAAGCATATAACATTGTTTGACACATTGGGTACCTGGGTTGAAAAAGGACTCCCCAGATACTCAGAACTGAAGTGCAGAATTGAGAGTGGAGAGCATTCAGCAGCAGAAATAGTTTCTTATTCATGTTTTAACTTTCAGTACCTTTCTTGGTACCTGGCATAGGGTAGACACTAAATGTTTTTTTTGTTGATGACCAGAGAAGCCAACTAAGTGAGAGAAAAACTTTCTTCCTAGCTTGAGCAGATAGTGACAAGAATGGGATATTTAAAAATTAGATTTATTGAGCTCTGTCTATAGACTACCCTGATGAAACTTATCAAAAGCTTTTGCCAAAGGCTCAAGGCCATTCCCGTTTCTGTTAAACTTGGCTTTGTTTCAGATGTGTTTGTTTTTAGAACAGAAGACTCAGAATCAGTAAAGAGAAGAGAAAATTTCAGATACCAAGCTGAAAAGACTTAACAATCAAATCAACATTGGTAATATCTGTTAATAGAATGACTTCTCCAGGCCTTTCAGCACTACCTCTTAAGGCCTGCTGGGAGTCAACAGGCCATCATATGTTCTTTGCCTGGTGGTGAGCGAGCACATTTTTTTCCCCCAGTAAATAGGCAAAGGAGCAGGAATTTAATCCCCCTTCCACACAGAGTCCACCATGCTTCAGGCAGTTTGCATTCACATGCCTGTAAGCAGCTCTCGGCTGGTTGGTGAACCTATTCAGTACAAGGGAAAACAGATGTCTGGTCTTCCTGCCAAGTCCCTTTCTTGCATGTTAGGAACCATTCCACATGCACAGGGAGGTTTTTGTTAATTTCTTTCAGATGATGACTGAGTGCTTTACACCACACGGGACCTCTGAGCCCTGCTTTTCTACTCAAGTGAACATTAGTGGCCATTTATCCCTCTCATGGCCAATGTGGGAGCTAGTTTTCTACTTGTTAGAGAAGCCATTGAACCTTTTCCATGCCTAAGGATGGATATAAAGAGGCCTGTTGGCCCCACTTTATGTTTGGCCACCCATAATTTACAGAATAATTGTTTTTTGGGACATAACATTGTATGCAATAAAACAGAGTTATGGTTGTCACTGATTTTAAAGAAACTAAATTACCCTCATTCAAGAACCACTCCCCACTCACTGCAAGTATTATATATTCCATTCGCTATGAACATGTGGTAATTAGGATCCATGGACACTTTGGGGATTAGATATTTTTGTGGCCAGTCCTGCCAGCCTGGAGTTTCTTCTCTTTTCTTTCTTTTTTTTTTAATTACTGCAACTTTGTAGCTAATGTTTGCAGGATAAGTTGACCGTTTGAAAAGAAAAATAAATAACATTAGCTTTAAAGATCATCCCAAATGAAAAAACTAATTGAGTTGTTGCTGTTGAAAACAAATGTATTAAAATCATAGGAAATATTCACTTGTGTTTAGTCTACTTTTAGCTCACTATTTACCAATGAATGGGTTAAGAGCTCAGTTTCTTTCTGGATTCTGATTTTAGTGCTTATTTTTTTCTTCACTGGTAAATTTTCAGGTTGAATCAAGACTTTAAAGAATGTAGTATTTTACACATATTTTAATCGTATTTTAAAACATGGATTTAGAAAGTATTTTGTACCTACATTGTTAACCCTTTTAAAAATACTTCACATATGACAAATATCCTCTGAACGTTCTTAAATGTTAGTCATTTAATTGTTATAATTGTAACTTATAGAGAAGTCTCCACAATATTTGTGGTATATGTTTCTTACGTAACATTTTTTAGGCCATATCTTTGCCCAGGGAGGGTTTTAATTCTTTTTAATTAGGGGGTTCCCAGCTTTATTCTGAATCTGACTAAGCATGATTCAGAGATTTTTCTCATAAGATAGGTTTGATCATATCATTTCCTTGTTTCCATGCTTCTGAAACCTCCCCGTTTGTCAGACTGTGGCTTTCTAACTGCAGTTCATGGATGGCAGGCAGTCCCTCCTTCCTCCTGCTTCCCCTCCCCCACCCCAGTACATGAAATCACAGGATAAACACAGCTTATCTCCCCAGAGTATCAGTAGTACTTGAAAGTATGAGGTCAGAAATACTGTTTCTATACTAAAACAAACCTAAATAGTTAGGGAATAGATTGCAACATTTACGTGACTTTTTTTTTTTTTTTTCTAAGATACAACACAAGGCTTCAAAAAAATTTTGCACTCTGGCAAGGTTACTTTGGCCTCTGCCTGCCGACTCCTCAGGATACATAGTCCTTCTTGCTGTTCGCAGCACTGAAATGGAAGTTTCAACAGCAGTGACTGACCGAGTAGAATCAAATTCTTTAGAAAGCCTTTCACAATCTGATTTCAGCCTCAACAACTTGTTTGTTTCCCAAGTCTCAACTCAATGTCATGCCCTCCGGAAAGTCTTCACTGTCTTCCCAAGACACGTTTCCCCCCATCCGTCCTTCCATTGTGATTGGTACCCATCTCTGTCATAGCACTTATTACTTGTGTTTCTATCTCTCCTACTTAACTATAAACAGCTGGAAGACGGGACTGGCGTCAAGGCTATTTTATGCGAGTCTGGGATGCATGAAATGTGCTGTACACATCATTTGGCTGTAGGAGGCTACGGGGCTCAGAGAAAGGACCCACCCTCAGAGAAAGGACTCCATCTGTACTGGCCAGTTAAGGACCAGACTTCCATAGGAACAAATAGAGCCTTCTGTACCGCAGGAAATCTTCAGGGACTTGGGAGGGTAGAGCCCACGTGAGATGACTAACCCAGGAGCTGTGCAATTAATGGGGCAAATGTAGTGAGTGAAATGAAAATAAGGAGAGAATATTTTACTTCTCACCCTACTGCAGAAGCATTTGAAAACTTTCATACCTAAGACCGTTTTGCTTTTCTTTATATTTCCACTTTATCTGTTAGTGTTTTTTATTTATTAAATCACTTTCCAATTTTTATACCTTAAAGATATAAAGATAGGTTTTGTTCAGCATAAAATAATCAGTCGTTCCACATTGAGCTGATCCTAATTTCAGCTAAAAGCAAAGATAGTTAGCATTTTGTTCAGTCTGTGAAGGGTTAATAGGTTAAGTATTTGGCTTGCTAGTGAGCATTTGAAAAATTTCACTTTTCTTCTTGGATCCACCCACACTGACACACCCCAGGGACTCCCAGGCCTGGAGCCTCTGCTGCACACGTTTGGGACTGGCCTGGTTCCATGTTGCTGCCCACTGTCAGAACCAGGAGGTCATAGGGACAATACTTTTTGCCCATAGTTTCTCCAGATTTGATAACTTGAATGCTTGGGAATACCAGAGCATTTGCCATGTCCTAGGATACCAGGTTGTTATTTTAAATCTTACCAGGTAAGTATATCACGAAAGGTCACTGTTCACTTTTACTCCAGATGACATAAAAGGACGGGTTTCATTTCAGGTTTAATTAATGATAGGACAAATTTAAAAGTAGAGACTTTTGTACAGTTCAAATATGTGTATGCTTCAAAGCACTGTGCATTTTGGACACCTAAAATATGAGTTTGCCATTCTGTTGCCTAATGCTAAAATATCAATGAATGACTACTAAAAGTGCTCATTAAAGAAAAGTCATAAGCCTGCATAGTTCAGTGTGTAAAGGTACACTTGGTTAGTAAGATCAAAGGAAAGCCTGATTTAAAATTAAATTAAAATTCCAGTCTTAACAATTGCAGAAGTGATCCTGCAGAAGTGATGAGAAGTGATTCTGACGTGGTCAGAAAATATTCCAGTTGTCATATAAGCTTTTTCCCTGATGATTTAACACTGGACTCCGTAAATATACCTAGTAGTTACTGGTTCTCAGGATATTCAGTTGCGTATCTTTGGTTTCAGCTGATTCTGTCTGAGCAAAGGAAAGGTGAGTGGGAAATGATCTAATTATTGCTCCTTAAACATCATATGCATATGAATTACCTGGAAATCCTGTTAAAATGCAGCTTCTGATTCTGTGGGCCTGGGAGGGCGCCTGAGATTCTGCATTCCTGATAGGTTTGCAGGTAATCCCATCACTGCTGGCCCCTGGATCGCTCTTTGAGGAGCAAGGATGTAGCAGAGCTCCCTTTCCCCATTTACTCTTGAGTTCACCTTTATGCAGATTCTAAAGTTTGCTCTGCCTAGAGTTTATCATTTTATATGTCTTTGAGTTTATTTGTCTTCGTGAATTTACGGGCTCTCCTTTCCCCGTTGGTGATCACAACTCAAAAGGAAGTAGTAAGGACCCTGCCATGGAGCAGAGGAAGGGGACTGAGATAAAGCCCCAGTGGACTTTAGACGCCTTGGTTCAGAATCCGTTATCTGTCTCTGGATTGAATTATTCACAGTATTACCCTTGTGTGCAATAGTGTGCCTGAAATGGACTCCTAAAAATAGTAGTGGAGGAGAGGTTGGTTATTTTTGGGAGCGCTGCAAACAGCTGAGAGTGTGGTTCAATGAGGGCTTCCTCTCCAGCTCCGCAGTGCATGCCAGCAATTCCACCCCCAGATCCGCTAAGAACGACGCAGTGGAGTCATGTCCGACCTGCACAGATTGTCCAAGCTTCAGACACTGTTTTCAAGTGTCCAAGGTGACCTGGGTGTTCTGTAGCTCCCATGCTCCCTCTAGGTAACGCTCTAAAAGGACCTGAGCAGAGAGAGGGGCTCAAGAAAAGTAAGTGTGTTAACGTAAATACTTCAACTTCAGTTCGACATTAACGGACAATTCTCTGTTCTGTTTTAGCAACAGGAACAAGATCCTACTAACCTATATATTTCTAATTTGCCACTGTCCATGGATGAGCAAGAACTTGAAACTATGCTCAAGCCATTTGGACAAGTTATTTCTACAAGGATACTACGTGATTCCAGTGGTACGAGTCGTGGTGTTGGCTTTGCTAGGTAAGCACGCTGCTCTGTCTTTATCGTGTCAGTGACAATAGCTCTGCTAAGTTTCCTGCAAAATAAAAGTCGAGCAAAAAGAGAAGAGGCAGGGTTATGGGAGCCAGCTCTACCATGAATTTAAATGTGTAAGTTTTGGTTGGTAGTTTTTCCAGATCTTTTGGGAGTTCATTAGGATTCTTGAACCGGAGGACACTAAATATTCGGTGACCCAGGGCAAGGAAATACCACATGAGCAATAGTTTTGAAAATATGTGTCCTTAATGTTTTGATTAATTAGACCAGGATGCCTATAACTTCTTAAAAGTAACAATCATAGGCTCCTAGATTTCATAAATAAATTGGTATGGCTTTTTCTTATTAGATGGAAATTTGATTCATCATAAAGTCAATGGATTAGATTATTTCAAACATTCAGAAAGTAAGACAATGATTGGACACCTGTCTAACCACCAATTGCTACAGCAGTTGTAACATTTTACAGTTTTGCTTCAGATTAGTGTGTTTTTTTTAAGAAATATGTTACAGATATATCTAAAAGTGCTTTCACTTCTAGCTTTTTTTAAAGTTTATTTATTTATTTTGAAAGAGAGAGTAGGAGCAGAGCAGGGAAGGCAGAGGAGAGAGGGGGAGAGAGAGAGAATCCCAAGCAGGCTCCCACGCTATCAGCGCAGAAGTCTGAAGCGGGGCTCAATCTCACAAACCTGAGATCGTGACCTGAGCTGAAGTCCTGAGTCAGATGCTTAACCAACTGAGCCACCCAGGGGCCCCTTACAGCTTATTTTCATACCTTCCTCCCCAGAAAGGATACTTCAGTGTATTGGTTAATTTGGTTTCCAACAGAAAAATCTTAAACAGAAGGAGCTTTGATTTTTGACATAGTTCTAATTTGAAAGCCCATGCACGAAAACTGATTTTACATTATTTAGGAACCTATTCATACTGTGCAGGAACACATAACGTCTATATCTTTCAATGTGTTGACTTTTATTTTAGAAGAAAAACTGCTGGCATTTTACTTTCATATGCAGTATCCTATTTGGTGACCATCATGTCTCCCATAGACCTGTGAAATCAACACAAACAGCATTGTTTACTATTTTCCATGTAAGAAAATGGAGTCAAAGAAGAAATGTTTGCATTTTCACCAGACTTCCAAGCACTGGTCTGGGACTCGGTTCTTCTGGTTTTTAGCTAACAGCTCTTTCTGTTCAGCCAGATAATTTTAAAACAAAACTAAAATTTCTATGGGTGGAAAGTCACCAAAACTTGCATTTCCAGTGTACCCTTCATTGCTTCAAAGGTCCAAGGGAAACAGTGAAAAGCTCAGCACCATCTAAAAATCCTTACCTCTGTGGGTGTTCGGAAAGCAGATCAAGCAGTTTCAGTTTTGTATCCAAAGATGGAACCCAATTAAATTCTATGGCTTTTTAAAACTGTTACTACCCATTAAAACCAAGATGTAACTCTCTGGGTAATCAGGAGTGTAGTGCATTTTGAATAGATTATTCAGTGTTTCTTCCATTTAAAAAAAAAAAAAAAGTCAAAATAATGTAATTTCCCTGAAATGTTTCTCAAACGTTTTTAGCCACCTGCAGATGTAGAATAAATTGTGAAGTTAGACTCCGTCCTCTGCTCATTCTCTGAAGCCAGGGTGACAAAGAAGGTACATGACTGACTTTGCTGACTTAATTTTAAACCTAAAGCTAACGTAAAACCATACAAGGAGTGTCCTGTGATTTTCACTCGTTCTTATGACTTTTGAGTCTGTCCTTTTGTGACTATATAAAAGGAAAGGTCATCAAATGACTAATATTCTGGCAGCAATAATAAATACAATCGTATTTTGAGCTGACATTTCTGTTTTAATTCAGTATCATGACCAAGAAAGACTATTGTGTATCGATTGCCAGTTTTCCAACAAGTAGAAAAAACTGACACATTTGATGTGCTTGATATTAAACTCTCTGGGTATAATGTATTTCTTTTATGATTCAGAAAGTACTCTGTGGAGACCAGTTTTCATTTTATGACAGAAGTACACATATAACAATTAGGTAAAAGAATAAACCCACTTTTTCTTATTCACATTTTTGCTAGGTTTCATTTGTATCTAGTAAACCTGTAAGAGTGCTCACACGCACAAAACCAAATGACAACTAAGAGATCTCTAAACGTGTGTTTTATTTTTATGGATGAATAGGATGGAATCAACAGAAAAGTGCGAAGCCGTTATTGGTCATTTTAATGGAAAATTCATTAAGACACCACCTGGAGTTTCTGGTATGTTGTTTATCTAAAATTTTATCAGTCGTTTTTTATGTAATGTATCTATAATTTTAGCACATGATGTATCAAGAACCACATACTCTGATTTAGCTCTTAAAACTTATTTCTTTGATCGTACAAATAAGACTTAAAAATGTGTCTCTTCCAGACATTGGGTGTTTAAATATGAATGGAAGCCATCCCAGTAGGACAGAGGGTCTGACTTGTAGAAGCCCCTCCTTCTCTGGTAGACAGGCCGTCCTGTAACTCCCCATCTTACCACTACCATCCTCAGTAAATCTTGTGTCCTGCAGTCCTGTCCGTTGAGGGCCGAGGTACTTTCCATCTTAGCTCCTGCCTTTCTTGTGGAAGGTTCCAGCATGTGTCACCGTGCACCCCCTTCTGGAGCCCGGACCTCAGTCCCTATAGCCCTTCTGTCCAGTCCATTCTAACCACCTCCTCCCAGCGCTCTGCCTTGTGTTGTCATGACCAAGAATACCACACCTCAGGAGCTTTTCATTCCAAGATCGCTCTCATTCTAGCTCCCACTAAACCTGATCGAAAATACAGAAGGATCTTCCTTTACCACTTTTCCATCCCTGCCAAACCTCATCTCCGTTCTTGAGTGCTAAAACCATTTCTTTAACAGTATCGTGACTTCTCTTGTACCCGTACCTTGGTCACACCTGCTTTGCAGAATGCTAAACCTGGATTAATTCTACAACAGGCCACCTCCTCTGCCTCTATTAAATCCAGGCAGGTAAATGTTGTCTCCAGCATGACCAGACCCCCAGCATCATTGGCCCTCATTCAGTTTTCTCATCCTTCCCTGGCGGCAGTCTCCACCCACCTGCTCGGGTCTTCCTTAACCCCCTGTCAACTCTGAGCAGATGACTTTGCTTCTTACTTGATGAGTAAAATTGAGATCACAGGTGGAAACACCATCAACTTCCTGCCTCTTCCCAACAAGGACCACCTCCATCCCCATTCTTAACTCCTTCCTTCCCTGAAGTCTCAAAAAACAGGGGGTCCCAAGCTGTGGCCTTGATCGCGTCCCATCAGGACCTTGCTCTGCCAGTTATCCCCTCCCTCTCTTATAATTTCAAAGTCTTTTGCCTTTATTTTTTTTTTCCAAAAAAACACAAAAACCTTTATTTTCAATTTGTAACATCTCTGGCATGACTAATTGGTAGAGAAGTTGAGAAAATGCACAAATAACACTAGGAACAAAAATTGTGACCGTTACTACAACAGGCCTTTTTTTAAATCACAGAATACAGAGAACAAAACTATGAACTATGCCAATACGTTTTAAATTTGAAATAGTTTCCCGGAAAAATCTATCCATTTGTGTTTGAGATCATTCACGTGTCTCTGATCTTGAAACTAAATTAAACCAAGCACTGTGTTCCTCTCTAGCTTTTTTCTCACATAAACCTTGTAAGAGTGTAGTCCCCATTTCTGTCTTACATTCATACCTCAGCCCTCCCCAACCTGACTTCTTCCCCTTGTGTCTTGCATGGTAAACTGTCCATATTAGTCTGCTGGGCTGCTGTGACAAAGTACCACAAGCTGGGTGGCTTAGACAGTAGAAATGTGTTGTCTCAGTTCTGGATGCTGAAAGTGCAAGGTCAAGGTGTTGGCAGGGAGGGAGGGGCCTCCCTCCATCCTTGGCTAGTAGATGAGCATCTTCTCCCTGTGTTTCTTCATGCCTTCTTCCCCCTGTGCATGTCTGTCTCCATGTCCAAATTTCCCCTTTTTTACAAGGATACCAGTCATTCAATCAGGGCCCACTCTTTTTAAGCATAAAGACTCTATTTGTAAATAAGGTCCTGTTCTGTCATTATGAGTTACCAAGGGTTAGGATGCCAGCCTTTTTGGGGGGCGGGAGCCATGAGAACACAATGCAGCCCTTAACACTTAGCTCCTGACTATCCAATTTGGAAGCTTCTCTACCTTTGTGATGCTGTCTGTCTGCTATACTTGATGCTACTGGTCCATTACTCATCCTTTGATGTGTCCTCCTTTGACGTCTCTTTCACCCATCTCTCTGTTTTCTTCCCATCTTGTGTTACTTCCTTGTCTTTTTGTGGGCTTGTTTCTTCTATCTAAACCCTAACTGTTGCTATTTCCCCAAATTCCACAGTTCTAATAGACGTCATGCATTCTCAAGGTTTCAGCTGGTATGTACATTCAGAAGCGCTCATCTCCCACCCTGGCTTTTCCCCTGAGCTTCAGGCTGCCTGGTCTCAGTCACCACACGTTCACTGTCTCCAAAGAGGAACGAGCCCCCTTTCCCGTCTAATCCTGCTCTTCTTCAGTTAGCCATTTCTCAGTGAGTGGAACTGGTACCCAGCCAGGCACTCAAGCCAGAAACTCAGGGTCGAGTCACCTTGGGCTCTGCCTTCCGCACCATCCGTCATCTCTCACGTACAAAGCCATTCAAGTCCTTACTTTTTTTTCTCTTGATAACTTCTAGAACCTACCCTCTCCCCTCCATCCCTCCCACCGCAGCCTAGTTTAACCCCTTCTCTGTCACCAAGGCCATTACAGCAGGCTTCTAATTGCCTGCCTGATAGCTAGCCTTTCCTTTCCCAGATACCCTCCCTGCCTGCGGCCAGCAAGTTTGATAAAATACAGGCCTCTGTGTCATTTTATGGCGAAAAGCCCCCTTCTCCCTTCCAGGCTCTTAGAATGTCATTGAAGGCCAGAGGTGAAAGGGCTCTTGCCTACTTCTTGAGCCCTCTCTCTGTTCTCTGCCTTACCATGTACCGTCCTCCCGGGCCAAACTGCAGATGTATTCCAAACATGCCATGCTGCCCTGTTCCTCTCTGCTTTCTTTCATAAGGTCTCCAAGTTAGTTCCCTCCAGTTCCCTTTAACCTGGCTCTCCAACCCTCACCCTTCAGGCCTGTGTTCAAATCTTGCCTCCTCGTGTGAGAGCCTCCCCTGTTCAGTTGGGTTGTCCTCTGTGTCCCCTTAATATGTTTAAATGTGTCAGTTGACTAAACCAGAAGCTCCTTGAAGGCAGAAACTTTTCTCATCTTCCTGTTTTCATCCCGGCACAGTACATCAGCCATATGTTTGCTGGTTTTGTATCAATTTCACTGTACTGTTCACCAAGACAATACTACATGTTCACATGCTCGTGTGCTAACGGCCGACCACCAACTGGAAGACGTTTCCATTTTGCCCCATACACTAGGCTGTGCATGTGTAACTGGTGTTGAGTATTTATTCTGCTGTAGCCCCAGTATTCCATGCTTCACTGGGTGGCTGGTAGTAGTGATTAGAGATTTACTTTAATTCTCCACATCTAGTTAAGTCTCACTTCGTGGAAGAACCTATTTGTAAGTACATGTGATACCACAGACTGCACTTCATCTTGGCATGCTAAAACCCAACAGCACACAGTTTGCAGGACTGCCTGTGAACTTGAAGTGCCTGAGGGCACAAGTTTGGAGCGTGCAATAAAAAGACCTGAAATACACTATTCCAGGGAACTCAACCTTGTGCAGGAGCTTTCTTTTTGTTTTTTAAGTTCGTTTTGTTTTCCATCAACAGCACTTGAGTTGAAAGAAAATAAAAAGCAATGTTTTTACCCTCCAACCAAGTAAAGACGAGAGAGAAATTTAATACGTGGGAGCTTTCTGTAAAGCCTACCCCGCGGGGCCTTCTGAGGTTACCACGTGTGCACAGCTGACTCCTGGTGTTCTCCTCACTTCCCCATGTCATCGGTGTCAGGACCCCACGCTCTTAGTCTCTCCGAAGGGCTGCTCATCCACCCACCAGTGACCACTTTACTTTCTCAGCTCATTTTTACGTACAACAAAGAAAGTTCGAGAAGGAAGAATACCCCTGCACACAATTGTTTTGCTATTGTGTGAGTCTGAGATGAGATAAGATCTACCAGTTTCCTGAATGAAGTAGATCTCAGGGTGTCACAGATCGAGATTGGACTTCATGGTTGTATGATTTAAACTGTTTTCTTTGAAGTGGGTTTAAAGACTATTGGTCATACCTATTCAAGGAAAAAAAGACCTTGATTTCCAAACCACATGTAAATGATTGTAGGAGTCTCTGTACCTTTGCAACTAGTAGAGAATAGTTTCTTCTAAGTTGTGCCAGGTGTCACCGGGGGGGTAAGAAACAGATTCCTTCTGCTTCCAGAGAATCACTGCTGGGGGGGGGGGGGTGCAGTCAAGTCACTCTCTCTGTTCTGAATCAGAACTTGATTTTGTGCCATTTTCTAACGTTTCCTGATTTTTTTCTATGTATTAGTTCCCAACTAGACTGCAAGTTCTTTGGCAGCAGGGGCTGTTTTATTTTTAATTTTGTGCTAGGCACAGAAAGCCTGTGCATCGCCCTATAACAGCAGAGGTTACCAAGTGGTTTCCAAGAGCATTTTTTCACGTAGGGCTCGCTCATCACAGTAATCATGGCTATTTTGAGGGTTTCTCTGAATACTTCTTTGCATGTAAACGAGTTTGAACTGCCTTTAGGCAGGAGTTTGAAATGTATAATGTGGGCCTTGGAAGGATAGTTCCAGTCAACTCAACTTTTCCCCAAAACAAGTCCCAAGTGGATTTGAGAGCCACAACAGAATTTGAAGCAGTTTTGAACTTCTGGATTTTTCCCCTTTTTTGGTACACATAATATGAAAATTTTCTTTGACTACCAGTCTGTTTATTAGATACTGCTCTCTCAAATTGCCTAAATGGCTACTGCATACCATGGGTTTCTCCAAGGAATGCATATATTATTTTCAGTAGAGCCAGATGAAAAACAAAAATATTGTCAGGCAAGGGTAAATTGAATGAGCCTCCACTTTAATGTCTAAATAATGTAGGCTCATTGCTAGGCAGACATAACGTCTCATAAATACAGTCAGAGGATGGTTTAATCAGTGATGCAAGTTGTTGAGCCGGCATAAGCAGAATTACCCAGGATGGTTTCTGTCAGAGTACTCAGATTCTTGCACAACTGGCAATTTGCCTGTGACATTGGAGCCAAGCAAGTACAGAAAAGAAACCCATGTTAGATGCATTCCCCAAAAGACACTATGAAAATTAACAAACTGAACAGTGAACTCATCTTAACTGTAGCGGTCTTAAGAAAGTCTCTAGGTGGCTAAGCAGGAGGTCAGATCTGCACATAAATTGTCACTTATCACGTGCCACCCACTCTTCTGCCAGCTCTTTTCATACCAGAGTGATGTGGCTGAATTCCCCGCACCAGACATATTCCACCCTGTCCTGGGGGCATGTGCATAAAGGAGTACGTGTTTATAGCTCTGTGAAAATCCACATCAGGATTTTCAATGCAATCTATTTTCTGAAATTGCTTCTTAAAAATCTTGTGCTTTGGTGCCTGATGTTACCATATGTTTTGTTTTTTAAGTTTATTTATTTATTTTGAGAGAGAGAGAATCCCAAGCAGACTCCACACTGTCAGTGCAGAGCCTGATGCGGGGCTCAAACTCACAGAACCATGAGATGGTGACCTGACTGAAAACCTAGAGTCAGTCGCTTAACTGACTGAGCCACCCAGGTGGCCCTGATGTTACCATATTTCCAAAGAGGCTTTATCTTCCAGCAAACTTTCTTAAATATACATAATAGTTTGTATTGGAAAAAAATTACTCATAAGGCCATCCCCTCTATCCTTCCCCATCCAGCCTCTTGTTTTCCCCTGAAAATGTTGAAGCATTGTCCTTTTATTTGGATTTGTCTTGATTTCTATCTTGATTTTGAGTGCTAGCTGGTTTGCAGTACATCAGATTTGCGTGGAAGGTTCTGAACCAGGGTTAAAGAACCAATGACTGCTTTGTCAGACAGTCCAGGTGAATTTCACAGAGGTTTGAAATAACTTAATATTTCCTTGATAAAAATTCTGTTACGGGGAAATCATATGGTGGTGGTTTCCCACACAGTGAATGTTAGAAACAAGGGATGGGGAGTTTTCATTAGTTAGACCAGATGTTCAGATTAGGAGACATGCCCCAGGCAACAACACTGTCACTCATGGTCATGATTCAGGGTTTTGTCTAAAAAATGCTCTTCCTGTACCTGCCTGGAAGAGAGTACAGTCTCTGAGAAGACTAATGAATGCACGTTGGCATGTTAGCTGGAACTGTCCTAGAGTGCTTGCTCCGTGCCTTCTGTTTTTGCCTACGCGCACACACACACACACACACACACACACGGACAAAGTCCACATATATGTCCATTGCTGCAGGATGCAGTGTGATTACTCATCTTTCTTTCTGGACCTCTCCATGATGTTATCGGAGTCTGAATACGTTCCTGTGTGCTAAGGGCAAAGAATTTTAAAAGAGAAAAATGTGTCTAGCCCTGGATATGTGAGTCATTATATTCTCGGTATTGTGCTGGCATCATTCTGCCACAGCCCGAAGCTTCGTCTGTCATGGAAGGGCTCCAGTGAAGTGCATAACTGCTGGCCAGGTCTGTCCAAAGACCTCAGCTTGTTTTACATCTGTTTCTGTGTTATTCTGACTTTTCAGACTGGGTATATGCCCAGCAGGGCTTGAGAACTGCTCTTACCCACATCTCATAAGTCTCTGTCTATAGGTGATATTATTTGGGCATTGTCCTATGCCAGGAGGCAGAAAGGTAATGTTTAGAGGAAAAATTACGACTCTAACGAAAAGGCTAGAAATCTTTCATGGGTTTTTATTGCCTATTTTGTTCCTTGAATGTTTGTCTTAAGCTATTGTTACTCTGTGAAAACAGAAAATGTTGACAGCTCTGGACAAAAGAAACCCTTGAAGACATGTGTGATGCTCCTGGTAGTAGCTTTAGGACAATGTGATCACACCCCTGGGATTGCGATGTGTTCCTGTCTCCCTTACCCAGTGTGTACATAGAGCAGAGTCTAAATATGTGTATTGTCAAGACAGCCGCTCCAAGGGCTGTGCTCTTAGGAAGAACAATCACTGCCATGAAACTGCTGGAATACTCCTGGGTGGCCCGTGGGGAGAGGGCTGTCTTACAGCTCCAAACGCAAACTCATTCTCTACTGTGGAGGGGAAGTCTAGCTTTTAAAAAGTAACAAGGGATCTCAACTGGAAATGTGCCACTGTTTCAGCCTCAGATGCTTGGCGTGCCATGCCAGGCTGGTGATGGGGCTCCATCGATCATACCCAGCCTACAGCAGATCCCTCAGATCAGTTTTATACCTTTTCGCTATCGGGTTCTGCCAGGGAGGAACAATAAATAGCAGAGTAAAATTTTATTAAAGCATAAGGACCTTGGGTGGGAAGTGTAAGTGTTACTGTGAAACAGTTTTCTGAAAGGCATTTGCCAGTAACTTCATCCTTAACTCCAACTTGAACATTTCTTCATTGTATGTGAAGCCAAGGCGGCAACCCCTGGCCAGCTTGTTAAAATCTCACAAAAATCAAAGTCCACGGAAAACAGGCCAGTCTCTAAAAATGTTTCTAACATTAATAAACCAGAAGTCCCTCTCCTGAGAACTTGTTTTAATAATTCAAAGGCGAGAGGAAGAGTCATAATTCGAACATTTGACTTCCTCCTGTCGTCATAGTATGATAACAATAGCTACTGTGCATTGAGCTGTTCTGAGCATTTTGTATGTTAATTGTAACAATTCTCTGAAATAAGTACAATTACTATCCCCATTCCACAGAGTATGAAACCTCAGACATTGAATAACTTGCCTGGAGTCACTAAGTGACAAATGGCAAAGCCAAAATTCAAACCAGGGAGACTAGTCTGGAGCCAGTGTTACCATACAACCTGACCACCATTTTAGCAGTCGGCATTAATGCGGTTAAAGAGAGAAATAAGATACACACACAGATGTTCATATAGTGTTAGTTACAACAACAAAGAAACTGTACATAAACCCATTTCAAAATGAACCTTATGTAGCCACTTAAAAAAAAAAAAAAAAGATTCCATAATAAGACAGGGAAAGGTCCACAATGAAAACGGTAGGAGAAAAAGACTTACCGTTGCAAATATGAAAAGTTTAGACTGTGAAAAGCAGTAAATATAGAATAGTAAAATATTTAACTTGGAGTGATGTGGAAGGATTACATTTTTATTTTTTATTTAACCTGACTTTTATGTTGTTAAATCATTATTTTACTGATAGGTAAAGCTGAGTGGGAGAAGGAACCACTCTACAAGGGTCAGGAATGTGGGAGAGAACCTAACAAAATAGGCGTAGGAGGACATGCATCTATGGAGAGAGGCTGTGGCTCTGTGTGGTGCTTAGACAGGACAGCAGGATTTGGTTAGAAACAAAGAGGAAGCTAGGCAGGAAGTGATGACGTGCACACAAAAAATGGATAATATGTATTAGATCCCTACGTCGAAATTTTTAAAGGAAGAGCCCCAGATAGTTCCTTGCGTGTTGCTAGTTGAGGAATTTTGAAAGTAGGCAATGTTATCAGAAAGAAAGCTAATTACAGTTGCTGAGTGGGCTGGTTTTCCACAACCGATGGAAAAACTTCCATCGAGGGCAGTTCACGTTTTACAGAATGTTGATTAGGATAAATACTGCTTAACTAGAAAAATGGGAGTTTGGAAGTAGCAGTTTCTCCAGCTGTTAGAACACAGTGAGGAAAAGGTCCACTCTGTTACAAACGACAGACAACTCTAATTCTCTGAGCCACTGGATTAGGATAGGTGAGGAAGACTTCTAGGAGGTCAAATTATGAGCCACAGTGGTTAGTCAAAGCAGGCATACCAGAAGTGATTTTTAGTGTGGATGTCAAGGGAAGACATTTTAGCCTAAATAGTTACAGAGTTTGAGCTTCAGAAGATAGGTAAGCAAACTGTTTGGTAGAGATGGGCAGTGAATCAGCAAGGGCATCACCCATAGAGCTCATTGTCCCTTACGATGGGACCAGATTGTTAGTGCCACAAAATCAGGCATTCATAAAAGGTTATCCCAGCTCACAAGGCCCTGTGGAGGGCGCATTGGAGAATCCTACAATGCAGTCACTTTAGATGGCTCTGAAGAGATGCCAGAAAATATCAGGTAAGTGTTTGCGTTTGTGGCATCATCTCTGGAAGGTTATATACTACAGTGGTCAAGCTTTTGGAATTACATGTTCCTGTTGGTTCTGATAACTAAGTAACTTTTCTGTCTTGGATAGTAAGAGAATTTGACCTTCTCTCACACCCTTTGAGGCACACCCTTTACAAACCCAAAATATGGTGGTTAATTAAATTTGGCTAAGAATTCTCTGCATATTTGGCAAAATCAATCGAGTATGGCTAATCTGATAGAATTTTTATATCACTTTAATACAGGAATATATCTCAGGTCACAAATCATTTGTTAGGACTCTTACCAATTACTGTTTTGCATAATAGGATAAAATATTGCTAATCTAGAAAATTGACCATGTAAAAGATATGGGGTGACTGTTACATATGAATATTTTTGAGGTAATATGCCCAAATCTACCTGTTAATCGTGGTCATATTGCTAGTATTCATGGCACTTCCTTTTCTGCATGTCAGTCCTCCTCAATATCTCCCTTCTGAAAAGAACAGCCAAGCAGGCCACCGGAAGTATCTGATGTGTAGAACAATCTGACATCCCATGGCATCTCTCAGTATTCAACCTGGAAACTGTGTATTAGGCTTCAAAACACAAATGCTAGAGACTTCTGGTCTGGCTTGAAGTAAGACACAGGATATGCTAATCAAATAAGGATCTCTCATTTTGCAACAGTCTCCCACACACTTAAAAATAAGTGAGCCATGACACAGATCTGGGTGTATTTGTTTGCTTTCAATTCAGAAATCTAACTGAAATCTTCTAACCCTTGCTCAGCTTCATGCTAACATAAATATCTTAAAGAAATCTTCACATAGTTGCTTTCCTGGAGCACACGGTACAATTCATGTAATAAATAAGATATCAAGAACACAGAGGGATAACCTGCTTTTCATAATGTCACCCAGGTACATGAAGCAGCCACTGTAAAAGAAATAACAGCCATTTCAGTATCAGAAGTATCTCGCTTCTGGGTGGCATTTTTATTAAAAAACGGACATCTCTCAAAACAATATTCTGTCCCATTAATGGCTAAATGGGTTTTCATAAGACTCTGTGCACTCTCGTTCCCATTAGATTGCCAGAGCTGTGTGAGATAAGACCCTATTTTAGCCACAATTGTATTCCTTGTTCTTAACACTATACCTTATGCATAGTAGGCACTCAATAATAAGTTCCAACTGCTAAACAGACCAAAGAGAATTTTTAACAGAGGAAAGAAGCTGTTAGAATTTTATTTTGCCTCACATGGAATCCTGGGGCACTCTCATTTCCCTAAAACAGGGAGCCAACAACTATGTTTAAAAAAAAAAAAAAATCTGTCATTTCTGCTGGTTGTAATTCTTTAAAATAAGAAATTTGCTTTCCAACAATATGG
The DNA here is from genome assembly GCF_027475565.1 of Acinonyx jubatus. Lineage (NCBI taxonomy): Eukaryota > Metazoa > Chordata > Mammalia > Carnivora > Felidae > Acinonyx > Acinonyx jubatus. The sequence continues at coordinate 147,380,517 of NC_069381.1, read as the reverse complement.
GATACCTGCCAGTATCAAACTGTTTAAACTACTTACCTTTTTGCTTTTGGAGGGAGAAAAATATCCTAATGACATCACCACATCATGTAGTAAACATAATTCGTTGTTGAAAGATTCAACTACATCCTATTCCGTTTCATTTTGAATGATATATTTGCAAACGTGTCATTGCTTACCTGATGTTTACCTCATCAACTTTTACCGCATCATTAGATGTTTTTAGCAGGCTTTATTGTTGCATGAGATTGCTTTTTTTTTTTTTCTTTTTTTTGGCAGAGCATAGTCTAGAAGAATGAAAATGTATTGACAGCATCTTACCACAGATAGGGACACTTGGCCTTTGAGCAAATGTAGAGCTTTGGTGCTCCCAGGGATTGCTGCCTAAATACTTTTGTTCACACCTGCCTACTTAGGCAGCCCAGAGTGAGTTTCTAGAATGTGTCCAACTTGGTTGCCTTCTTTCTCTGGAAGAAATGATGCTCATGAAGGAAAATGGTCCATTTGCATTACTCAGTGTGCCAAGTTAAAATCTTTTTTGGAAAACTCTTAAATCTCTGTCTAGGAGCTAGCTGGTGTTTATAATGCCTCTAGATAAAAGGGTGTCCTCAAAGTGAAGTCCCACAAAGGGCTAGCACTGCAGAGTTTATTCTACTCACTTGCCCTACAAGATTATGGGGAGTAAAAATTCTAAAACATCATTGGAGGAAACATTCAATGCCAGAAGGACTTTTAGATCTGTGAAGAATGAGATTGTGCTTCTGAGCTGTGTGTTTGTCCTTAGACTTCAAGGTGAGACATCCCCACGTGTGGCAGAAGGAAAATCCTAACTTTCAGGCAGGTTTGCCCTTTATCCCTTCCTTCTACTCGAAAGCAGTGTTCTCCTGGCCCTCGTTTCCACCTGTTGCCAAACGCGTGGTTATAGAATTAAAAACATCATCACCTATGAGAAAGCCCTCTTGTTCCTTTGTATCCACTTACTTTACCTTCTGAGATTGTTGGTGGGTATAGAAATTTCCAAAAGTCAGTACATTTTTTTGAAAAGACAGAGTAATTCATCTGCAGTCTAGGATTTGGCCCCAGTCTGTCTTTCTTCACGCCCATTTGTCTTAAATGGAAGTTCCCTGTTCAGGAAAGCCTGAGGCCTGGGGGTGGAGTTAGAAGGTAAACAGTGGTAGGGCCAAGATTCCCTGGTATTCTCCCCAAACACCTCACAGTGTTGTTCTCAACTTCTGGTTCCTGTAGTACAGCTGCCTTTCAGAAGTGAGCTCACATTCCAGCCTGTCCCTCTGGACTGGTTCACACTGGGGAGAGGAGGAAGCCATACCAGATGACAGCCTAGATCCCTCACTGAGAACGAATTACAGTTGCGTTTCTTGTTGTGTTTTGTTTTTTTGGCAGAGAAGTGTTAAGAGGCACTCTTGCTTCCACCCTGTCATTAGTGGGTGGGTAATAGTGATATAAAATAAGAGATGAATTAGGATAATAAGAGGCAAAGGAGAAAGGAGTAAATTTTCCATAAGTAATATTTTTCTCTTCCTGGTTATTTAACTTTGAAACAGAACTTGAAAGTAGTAATCAGAGTTCTGTAGTAGACAAAGGACAGAATGTGAGAACCAGACAGGAAGGTATGATTGCCTTTATTACATTAACCAGAAACCTATCGAAATATGCACAACTTTCAGGAATATACTATTTTCATTGTGGAAAAGCAAAGAAAATGAAAAGTCATGGGTAGACTACTATGCCATCACCTCCCCCCCACATTTTTTTTCTTTTAAGCTAATGAATACTTATCCCTGTGTGATAGTTTTGAATCTTTTGCTTTTCTGCGTTCATTTCTTGAGTTGTTCTTTGGATCATTCTATGATGTGGATATACAGTAAAGCAACCCCAAGAGGGATGATTAAAGGAACAGAAAAAAAACTTTAAATAGCTTGGGTAGGTGTTTTTGCGTTTCTTACAACAGCTGTCTTCAAGGCTGTACTTCACAAATAAACATATGAGACCTGTTTTTATTCATCCATTGGTTCAACCAAGGTGCCATGCATGCCTACAACATGACAGATACTTGGGCACTGGGGATACAGTGATGAAGAAATAAGTGTCACCGCTCCCCACGGGGCTTACATTCCCGAGGCGGAAACAGACACCAAACAAATCACCACACTTCCAAGTTGTTATAAATGCTAGGTATAAAAATACAAATAAAAATTTAAAAATTTTTTAAAAATATAATATGAGCTATAGTATAAAGGGGAACTTGTTTTCTCCTGGGGGAATTGAAGGCCTCTCTGAAGAATGAATGATGAGATGCTAAGGGAGCATTTTTAATTTGGGGGTGGGGGGAGGTGATACAATGTTATTTGCATTTGGAGATTCATCAACAGAATTGAAAACAAGTGGGTCTGCACGTAAACAAGTATAAAAGTGAATGAAAAGATTCCTTTGGTTCCTTAGAATAAATTTGTTCATCACTCTGTGGTTTGAAAATAATAACTAATATATTTTCTTTACTATCTTTTTCACCATCGGATAATCATATAAGGGTCTGCGTAAACCTTTGGCTTAAAGTGTTCTATCAATTCCCTTATGGCACCTGCCACAGCTTCTATTGAAGGGATAAAAATGGGGGCGCCTGAGTGGCTAAGTCGGTTAAGCGTCGACTTTGGCTCAGGTCATGATCTCATGGTTTGTGGGTTCAAGCCCCACATCACGCTCTGTGCTGACAGCTCAGAGCCTGGAGCCTGCTTCAGATTCTGTGTCTCCCTCTCTCTCTCTGCCCCTCCCCTGCTCATGCTATCTCTCTCGCTCTCTCAAAAATAAATAAACATTCAAAAAAAATTTAAAGAAAAAAAGTTGAACTACATTTTGTCATGCACACACATACAATTTTGTTTTCTGTTTTTTGTCCCCATTCATTCAGCTCCCACAGAACCTTTATTGTGTAAGTTTGCGGATGGAGGACAGAAGAAGAGGCAGAACCCAAACAAATACATCCCTAATGGAAGACCATGGCATAGAGAAGGAGAGGTGAGACTTGTAAGTCCCTTCTTGAGACTTCAGTGTGGGTGTGTAATCATGAGAGCCTACTTGACTGGGCACACATGCAGCATCTTGACTTGGCCGCTGTACTTCTGAAATAGGTGCCAGCATTCAGGCTTTATGATGCAGATGATGTCCCATTAAAACTCTTCCCAGTGAAAATGGTGCTAAGAGAGTGATGACTCTCCAGATGGACAGATAGATGGTGGGTGCAGTTAATGGTTCCCAGTTAGCTGCATATCAAGTAAAAGAAAATTTTAAATTGCTTCGAAGAAATGGAACAACTGTTTGGTATTTTTTTAACGTCATGGTCTCTTCAAGGTTTACATTTATAATTACTCAGAAATTATCCTAAGTAACATTATTAAAACAAACAGTGTATTTGTTGTTGAGTTTTTTGCCTAATTCTTTTGAGTAATGTTCTTTAAAAAAAAAAGACAGTAAAAATATTGGATGTCCATTTCTCCATATTTATTTTCAATGAATTTTTTTTAAGTAACCTACTAGTTCAAGAATGTCTAAGGAGGTGCCATCCAGTAGAAATGTTAGAGTCTTCAGAGACTCAGACTCAGAGAAATGTTTAGAGTCTTCACTGTCCAGTGATAACCACAAGCCACATGTGGCTATTTGAGCACTTGAGATATAGCCACTGTGCTGGAGAGACGCCATGTTTCAATAACTGCATGCAACTAATAACTACCAAACGAGACTGTGCAGGTGTAGAGCTGAATGCTCATATTGAGTTTATGTTTGCCTAAAGGAAACTCTCACTTTTATCAAATGCTAGTAAACTGTCTCTATTTTATGTTGCCATGACCTAAGAAATGGAGTTTGTAAACCTTGCCCTTGCGGTGAGTGATTCTTTTTTTTTTTTTTTTCTTTCCCATAGGCTGGAATGACACTTACATATGACCCAACCACAGCTGCTATACAAAACGGGTATGTCATTAAGATCAATGCATAATGGCTTGAGGGAAAATGTGAAGGTGGAAGATATCAGACATTTGTTCCGGGAATTATTCTTTTTAAAGGATTACTTAATAAAGGCTTTTGTGTTTGTTCTAGATTTTATCCTTCACCATACAGTATTGCTACAAACCGAATGATCACTCAAACTTCTCTCACACCCTATATTGCATCTCCTGTATCTGCCTACCAGGTTTGTACCTTTAGGATTCATCAAGAGTATGACAACTTGCCGGCTGTGAATCACTGCTGCGTTTTTATGTGTCTTAAAATTTTAAACACTTATAATGAAATTTAAGTCCAATGTTATGCAGCTTGGATAGCCAGTTTAGAATAAGCTGCTTTTTATTTGACAGAGAGACTTACTTTTATGTAAGAGAATATAAAACAAGAGAAAATGGTTATCAGCTGTCAGTCCTTGAAATCATAGCATTTTAGAATTGGGATGAACCCACATACTTCCTCCACAGCGGGCTTTGCTGTTGGACACCACGTGTCCCAGAAGTTGAAACTTAAAAAACGTTGACGTTAGGTAAAATACAGAATAGGTGTGCACCGTTGCCTTTGTTTATTCCTCAGCAGGAACTAAGAAAAGGGCAAGTGAACATGCTAATGAGTAAAGCTGTGTCTCCATCAGGTAACATTAAATGAGCAATGCAATGAGATTTGCAGCAAAAAAAAAAAAAAAAAAAGGAGGTGACTCCCTGTTTAAACAGGTTATTTTGAGGAGGCTTTATCTTAAATTCCCAACTTAGCACCGAGATCTCATGAAGTACCTTGTTCTGTGATTCGGTTTTATTGCAGGGTTACCTCCTATTCGCCATGAACCCGGTGGTGTTCATTTCTCCTCCTATAGCAGAGTACCTCTAACAGGGTTACCGCCTTGGTCCAGACAGAAACATAACAACAGTTCAATACAGACACGTGGGAATATAGTTCTCTCTTTTGTTGACTGTTGAGATCCTGTGTGACTAAACTTTTGTGTATTCTTGTTTGTTTGTTTTTTTTAAAACAATTGAATTAGATGTTGTAGCCCTGATTTCTGGGGTTAGGGAACTACAATATCTAATAACTGTGTTATTTTATTTCTGTAAGCCTCAGTTTCCTCATCTTTAAAATGGGGATAATAATAGTTTCTTTCTCATAGGCTTGGTATGAGGACTAAATAATGTAAAAAGCTCAGCACAGTACCTGGTGTATCATGAGCAGTCACTACATGTTAGCCGTGATTATCATCATCATCGTTAATACATATACAGGATTAGCAGGCTGATGAGAGTATATTCATTATACTTTTTAAAATAATGGATTGGTCAACATAAGCAATATCATTAAGGTGGTTCTGTCTGAAAACATAAAAGTAGCTTCGAATAATAAAGAAGTGGTTAAGTGCACTGAAACTGAAGTATTAATGGAGCATTCGTAGCTTCCCTCAGCTTTTAGGTCTTCTTTCTGCCTTTTCCTGAGTTCTCACTCATTTTTTCTTTTATCTGTCTGGGTTTTCAATGTTACTTGGGCTAGTCCTTCAATCTGCTGGGCATGGTATTTGCTGATTTCATGCCTCTTCCATTATTTTGGACATAAAATTTTTCTATTTTCCCTTACTCTAGAAGCCTCAGTGACATCTGCTCTAATGTGTTTTCCCTAATTAACAATTCCCTAATGAAAGGTAGTTCTGTTTAAAAATCCGAACTTGGAAACCTCTGCCATTTATGTAGATCATTAAAACTAGGGACAAGTAAGCTTATTCTCGGGTAAATGATTGTGCATATTGATTTGAATTGTGCTGCTATAACTATTTCAGCTACTAATGCATGTCCCTACCACCTTTTTCCCTCTTTACTGTAATGCAGTGAGCATTATGGCCACAGAATTGTTTCATAGAATAGAAAAAAGAAATTAGGAGACCTGACTGTGGAAACAGCATTTCATTTCAAAGGCCTGATTTCTTCTCCTGGGCATTCTGTGTTTCCCTAAGATGCATGTAGAATTTCATTCCATTTGCCACTTAGTGCTGTAACCTGTAAAACTGAGAGGTTCTTAACCCCATAAATTCAGGGACACAGTGGGGTCAGCAGATGAGCTTCAAGTAGTCTGAGATTCCCTTAAATTGTTTGCAAAATGTTGCTTGTGTGTATGCAGTTAGTTGGCGGGGTTGGGGGGCGGGCAGTGGGTGGGAGACAGAGTTCTATTTCTTTCATCAGGTTTTCAGAGGGAGCCATGACCCAAAGGAGGGGAGAACCAATGGTGAAGAATTCAAAGAACATAGATTATTATTCCCATTTTATAGTTAGGGAAAATTGAGGAATAGAAATTGACAGGAGCTCGTTTGCTGCTTCAGAAAGAAAATTGGATTAGGTGTTATAGCTCCCTAACCCCATAATGCTGTAAACTGTTAGATTATTAGGACCACTGAAAGCATACAAAAATGAGAGCATCTTGCCCCAATTGGGGGCTACAGGGAGCTGCTCTCCTCCCCACAATTTATTCAATGAAGGCCTCGCACTCGTGTTGGAGTGGGCCTTTCTCCACTAAACCACCATATGCTTATACAATTGGATTTGAGAAATTGGCATCTGCAAGAAACCACCAGTAGTACCCCAGTGGGGAAAGACTGCAGTCCAGATAACTGAAATGTTAACAAGGCAGAAGCACTTAACTTTGGTCTGCCTTAGGTGGCAAAGGAAACCAGAGAAAACAAGTATCGGGGCTCTGCTATCAAGGTAAATCACAATACATTCTTCCCCCCATGACTTTCCCCCATATCCTCTCTATAGAACCTTTGAAGTTAACAGTAGGGGATAAGATACAGGAGGGTTTTGTTGCTAAGAATTAGAGACTGAAACTTAATTTTTTAACAGTTGTGTAGCCTCTGTAATGCTCTGGGCATCAAGAAATGGACTGATATTTTTTTCTCTGGAGTGGCAGACTGCACAGGCTTTCTTTCCTGCCATGGAACCTGACTCTCATGGCTTATTCCTCAACCCAGAGGGTCTACTGTGCAGGTGCCCTTTTGACTGTACATGTCAAGATGTAGTTACTGGAGTTTAATTTCCTAAATCTGATTTTCAGATTTTTATTTTACACACTAACTAGAAATTGTTGACCACCAGACAAGATTCCTGAAACCTAATGTCCTGGTATCAAAGAGGGATTGAATTTCGTTATTCTTTTTAAATAAGCACATACTTTAAGGATTAGTTTGTAATGAGATGTGCTGGAATTAATTCTCATTCATCTGCATCCCGAAAGTGCCTAGGTCTTAACACTTTCACCATTTGAGTTGTTTACTTGTTTATCTCCTTACTTAGACAATAAATTGCTTAAGGGTGGGCCCATATCTTCTTTGCCTTTTTCTCTTTGATGCCTGGTACTCAGTTAATACTTCTTGAATGGGCACGTGGAACTTGGTTTTAAATAATCATTTCATCCTATTCAGAGTGACCAGTTTGCCAAGAACTCTAACTGCCTTGATCTTTTTAATCATTGATAGTATTGCTTCCTTATTTTCCTCCTGTAGATTTTAACATGATTAAAAGATCTCTAGAGAAGTCGCTAGCATTCCAATGAAAATCAATGTTTCTTTCAAAATCCTCCCTTTTCCAGGTGCAAAGTCCTTCTTGGATGCAACCTCAACCATATATCCTACAGCACCCTGTAAGTGTTTCACCTTCATGGCCTTGTGGTTTGCAACATTTAGAAACCCATTCTCTGGGTTAAAACCTTTTGCCAAAGATGGTATGGGATTTGGGATATGTTAAGCATGGCATATGCGAATATACAAGTTCAGTATAAAGCGTCCACTCGCCCTTGTCTTAAAACAGATTGGTACTTGACATCAAATTAAATTTGCAATGGTAAGAACTTAAAATGTATCATATTTGAAGCAGGGTACCATTTTCTTCTTTATACCAGTTCTATAGAGGACCACCCAATTGAATTTTAAAATTTTGAAGTTTTAAAATTACTGTTTTTAACAGTAGTTGGGATGAAACAGTTCACTTTTTTTTAATTGCATTCTGTTTAATGCAGGTATAAAGCATTACAAATTAAGCTAGAGATTTTTATCAGTGTTACTTTAGCCTGTGTAGAAATTATAAATACTGAAACAGTAACTCTTTGATAAATGTGATTTCTTTAGTGGCGTGAGCATTTGTTATATTTATGTGCATATTACATCTTTTAATTGAGTTACACTAAGTGTATTTATGTGTTTTTCAAAAATACATAAAATCCAGTTTGTTGAATTAAAACATGCCTTTTAAAAGTTGAAAAATGGGGGTACCTGGGTAGCTCACTGAGTTAAGTGTCCGACTGCTGATTTCACCTCAGGTCATGATCTCACAGTTTGTGAGATCGAGCACCGCATTGGGCTCTGCCCTGACAGATGTTTCATGGAGCCTAATTGGGATCGTCTCTCTCTCTCTCTCTCTCTCTCTCTCTCTCTCTCTTCCTCATCCCCCAAAATAAATAAAAATTAAAAAAATAAGTAAATAACAGTTGAAAAATAAAAGTGGAGAACAGAATCACCAAAAAAAGTTAACAGCACCCAACACAGTGGCCTATATGCTCATCATAAGAAGGCTACAAATTTGGCCCTCTGCTTTTAGTCACTAAGGCAAAATGGGAATTCTGATAAACAGAACAATTCATGGTACTTGTAAGATAATAACAGATCCGTTGTTTAGGAAAAACAAACCATTGTTGGCCATAAGAGGAGGTAGGAATTTCTCTCAGGACAGCTCCTGAAGGATAGCATGCAATATGAGACCATGTGTATGAAACAGTAATCCAAGGACATGTTCTAAATCGGAAGTCGCTGAGATGACTTTGAAGAAGTAGAGAAAACAAGTTTCGCTGATAACACAGGAGATGAGCTCTCCGATGACACGTGTGTGTGTCTTTATAAACACGCACACATATTTGTCTCTGTGTGCACAGTCCTGGACAGTAGCTCCTACCGATGAATGAGAAAAGGGGGCAGGAAATTCCTTCAGCATATTCTGGGCTTCTGAATCATTTCCATGTTCCCACATACTTTTTGGTGATGCACACCAAAAATTTAAAAAGAAATTTTCTATGACATTCATTAACAACAAACAGTTTCTGACACACATCTATATCTTTTTTGGGCAACTTTTGGAGACAAAGCCTACACATATCTTAGTTTAACATCTTAGAGGAGACAGTGGTAGTGTGTGCAGAAGGTTCCTATCTGCCTTTCCCTACCCAGTTTAGACTGCAACCAGAATTAAAGTGCCCACATACCAGTCTCTGCCTTATTTGTGCTCTAATTATCAATAAATAACAGCATATTTATTGAAGGGGTAGATCAGTTACAATGATACCAAAAACGTGACATTAATATTGGTAGGATGTGTCAGAATAACTGCATTCTCAGGTAATTGGGTGATTGCAGAAGTGAGAGGAATGATGTAATCCATAAGAATATCACATAGGATAAATTAGAGAAAATGCAGAAATGGATTTAACTGCATTTCGGTTTAGACAATCAGTGTATCATTATGCAATCATTAAAAATGATGATAGGGGCACCTGGGTGGCTCAGTCGGTTGGGTGTCCGACTTCGGCCTAGGTCATGATCTCACAGCTTGTGAGTTCAGGCCCCGTGTCAGGCTCTGCGCTGACAGCTCAGAGCCTGGAGCCTGCTTCGGATTCTGTGTCTCCCTCTCTCTCTACTCTCCTCTGCTCATGCTCTGTCTCTCTCTGTCTCAAAAATAAATAAACATTAAAAAAAAAATTAAAAATGATGATAATGATGGCTATGCACTAAGTTAGGTAAATATTTATAATAGAATGTTACATTCAAAGCAAAAACCTAGGATATGAAATTGTTTATTGTGTATTAGGGAGAGGCTGGGTTATGGGCGATACTTTTTTTGTTCTCCACCACCCCACCCCATTTAATCGTATTTAATTTTATGTTTAATGCCCAGAATTTTTTCAAATGAAAGCAAAGAACCTGAAATTGGAGTATTAATCATATCTGGATCTGCTTCCCTCCCTTGGTGCCAAATTGTAGCTGAAAGTTCTGAGAAACAGAGTGAATGAAGAATGTGATCTTGATCCTAACAGCCTGATGTTGAGTCAAGTGACTGTCCAGAACATTTTCACACAAAGACACCGTATGATATGTGTGCTGTTTTGTGGCTGCATAGAACATCAGCTGTCATTTAATTTTTAAAAATTAAGGAAGCATTTTTGTAGCCTTATCCAGCCAAAAATAGTTTGCATTTCCTACTACAGCTCCTCCTGCTGGACTGGCCTGCTTTACAGCTGAGCAAAAGGAAAGGGGAAGATGTTCAATGCAGTGATTTCAGTGAAATGAATGCTCTTAAGAAAGTTTTAGGAAGCATTAGCTAGAAGACTTTTAGGCAATTGTTAAGGAAACCGTTTGCAAGTGTGAGAGGTTATTTTTGCTTCACATCTCAGCAGACTAGGGCATTTCCTTTGCAAAAGGAATGACAGAATCTTCATTCCCTCCTTGAGTTTATCTTACACTGTTCTTGTCTCCCGACTCCCCAGGGGGCCGTGTTAACTCCTTCAATGGAGCACACCATGTCACTACAGCCTGCATCTATGATCAGCCCTCTGGCCCAGCAGATGAGTCATCTGTCACTAGGCAGCACCGGAACAGTAGGTGGCAAATTAATATCCTATGTCTCAGCAAAGGGAGGGGGGTAAATTAATGCAGCCTGTGTCTTATCTATCAATTACAGGCTCTGTGACATCAAAGGTTATGTCCGAGCCCTTCTCACCGCCCCCCAACATTGCCTTCCACATGATTAATTGATGAACTAAATGCCTGTCCTTTGGGTAGCTCTCCTTTACCAGAATCTGGCAACCACACTTGACCACGTATAGCCCTAATCAGTGGTGTCATTCATTCATACTGCAGACCTGGTCTCATGAAGCAAAAGATGAAGGTGGTACTTGGTGATAAAGGCAGGAGATTGTTCCTCGCTTCTTCTTTTATGAAATTTGGAGGCCCTGTATTAGAGTCTTAGTGTTGACTTACTTCTCCGAAGTCCAGGGGACTTAGTTGGGTACTGAGGTTGAGCTGGTACCAGAGGAACTTTCGGGGTTGATATTCATCAACATAGCATTTAGACGGTAAGATGGCCAAAGGCTTTTAATTCAGACCATATCGATGGTGGCAGAAAAGAACAAAGGGAGGTATGTTTTCCTTGCTTACATTCAAAACCAGCAGCAGCTTCTTGTGAAGGCTCAGCCAGGTTCGTACACAGTGAGATCAACAAGAAAGCTTTGCGGCCTTTGGAAAAGGATGATTGTCAGCATCAGGAAACCAAGGGTCCATTTCCTCTTCTGCAGTGACCTGATAAAAACTCAACACATCATTTACTCCTTAGGTCTCCACCTATGGAAATAACTCTATAGATACTAGTTCAGGGGGCTGCTGGAAAGTAATGAGGTTGTTTGAGATGAGATCTTCTAAAATTGCACATTAGTGATATTGAATTATTGAGAATGAGAAGCCCTAGTGATCTTCATGTATGTATTTCTTTGTTAGGAAATCCAAAGACAGGTGGGAATTTTAGTTTGACAAATTCAGAAAGTAGAAAACATTCACTTTGCCTTCCATGCGACATACTTACTAATTAAACTTTGCGGTGGCTTGTTTAAATTTCTCCTTTGAGAGTTTCAAATACTTGACATCCCATCTCAAAATTTCCCAAGCACTCAGAATTTTGCATGGCTTCTCATTTCCCATCCTGACCGTATTCTCCTTTTCAGTACATGCCTGCAACGTCAGCTATGCAAGGAGCTTATTTGCCACAGTATACACATGTGCAGACAACGGCGGTTCCCGTTGAGGTTGGTACAGACCCTCCAGTGGCCATTCTGGCAATGAGTAGCTTTAGAAACGGGTAAATTAGGGGCGCCTGGGGGGGGGTTCAATTAGTTGAGCGTCCAACTTCGGCTCAGGTCACGATCTCGTGGTTCGTGGGTTCAAGCCCCGCGTCGGACTCTGTGCTGACAGCTCAGCCTGGAGTCTGCTTCAGATTCTGTGTCTCCCTCTCTCTCTGCCCACTCACTCTCTGTCTATCTCAAAAATAAACATTCAAAACAATTAAAAAAAAAAAAGAAATGGGTAAATTAGATAGGACTCAAAGATCCATCAGAAGTCAAATATTTGCATAAAGAATTGAGTTTAGAGGGCGTGTATAGCTAGGATTATTTTCAACTGTGAAAGATAATTCTATGCATACCGATGAGTGTAGCAACATCCAGGCCACACACACCCCAAAACTCCCAGAAATATTTTCCCAAGGTTGTAGTACATTTCATACCCTTCAGGAATCTATCTTGTGTCCTGTAAAGTGATACTTACAGGCAAATTAAGATAAAGCTGAAGGGGTGCCTGGGTGGCTCAGTCAGTTAAGCATCTGACTTCGGCTCGGGTCATGATCTTACAGTTCTTGAGTTCGAGCCCCGCATCGGGCTCTGTGCTGACAGCTCAGAGTCTGGAGCCTGCTTTGTATTCTGTGTCTCCTTCTCTGTCTGCCCCTCCCCTGCTTGTGCACTGCCTCTCTCTGATTCTCAAAAATAAATTTAAAACGTTAAAAAAAAAAAAAGATAAAGCTAAAGATTGTAATCCTAGTACCAAAGATTGTCAATAATAATAACTACAAGAAGTAGTCAATTGCAAGTAAGGTATTTCAGATGTTTTAGAATCATAATAGGGATGAGGAACAAACCATACCTTTTTTTTAATAGAGGCTGTTAGTATAGCTAAATAACTCTTAGTTTTTATTATAGAAGATACCGATATGCTAATGATCATGGAAGAAGACTGACACTTGAATGACGATTGAACAAAACATAGCATTTTTCTGCACAGTACCCTGAAAATTCCAAGGAAATTCGTCAACCCAATCAGCCGTACCCACTAGGCAGATCCCACAAGTTCCAGTTGCAGAAACACCCCTAGGCCTGTGTTTGGATCATTTGGGGCATTCTTGCTTTGTTTTGTTCTCCTCTGATTGATTTAAATTTGCGTACATATTGACAGCCACAGTTACAGAACCCACAGTCCCTTATCTGCAATTCTGAAACACAATAAAATCTGAAAGTAAAAATTCTCTTTGTAACCACTTCAGCAAAAACCTGACCTGTGGTAAGACTGAACCCGAATTTATGGAAAGCAAGAATCCTAGCGCACTTACTGGGCATATTTATATCCTTCAGTGTAGACCTGTTCATGTGTTTGGTTATGAGGTGCAGCCCTAGACCCCACTGGATATGTTCTGTGATATACAGCATGTGCCTACCGTTTTTCAGATTCTAAAATCTGAAAATACTGAATTCCAAGTCACATCTGGCCTCAAGGGATATTTGTTTGATAAGTTATAGCTTGATATGAAAAGACAACTCATAAACGTTGGGGTGGGAGGTTCTTTGGGTCTGTCAGACATGTTAACTCCTTGGGAAAATAATTAACCTTGAAAACCCTACATACTATGAAGAAAATCACTTTTAATGAGTGCTTGCTTTTTAAGATGTGGAGCTCAGACGTGAGTAGCAGAGCTTGGATGCCATTGCTCATGTGTCACCTGTTCTGCTTTCTCGTAGGAAGCAACTGGTCAGCAGCAGGTGGCTGTCGAGACGTCTAATGACCATTCACCATACACCTTTCAACCTAATAAGTAACTGTGAGGTATGAAGGCAACATCTTTGTAACTGTAGGGCTCACGTCAAGGAAAAAGTCTATGATTCTTTTATCATAGTGATACTTAGCATAGCTCAGATTTGGTCACACTGCCTTAATCATGGCCAAGGAATCCAGTGTTACTGAAATGTTAAATCAGTGATTTTGTGCAATTTCCAGTTCTGTCCAACAAAAATAGTGCCTTGTATTGAAGTCAAGTGTATAGTTACTCTCTCACCCTCCTTACCCCTCCCCACCCTAAAACTCTGTAGCCTGTCAGAACACCAGGTATCAAATTTGACCTATAGTACATGTACCCAAATTTATATTGCTTTACTCCTCACAAACTGAAGGAAATACGAGATTTTGCCTCATCTAGCATTATAAGATTAGCAATATCTTGACTGTGAATTTAATGTTAGTATCTTTAGATGGGAGGATTGCATTCCCAGCTCTCACCTGGACCACAAGTCTCAAAACTTTTTACTTGGTCATGTAGATCGTAATAAAATAGCTGTGTGGAACTTAAGACACTTGGGTCTCTGTTTGTTCTGGTGCAAGTGCACCAGAACTGGTGCAGGTCCCAGGTTTGACAGGTGGAGTCAAGGCATTGGAACGACCCTCGGTTCCAGCATTTATTGGTCTACCACCAGAGATGCCCACCACCTTGCCTTCCTCAAACACCTACACCGTTAAAACAAGAAGGAGGTGCCGTATTATACCAAATGCACAAAAGCATTTATCTTTTATTTTTCTCTTCCAGATGTACAGAAGGGTGTTCTTACATGAAGAAGGGTGTGAAGGCTGAACAATCATGGATTTTTCTGATCAATTGTGCTTTAGGAAATTATTGACAGTTTTGCACAGGTTCTTGAAAACGTTATTTATAATGAAATCAACTAAAACTATTTTTGCTATAAGTTCTATAAGGTGCATAAAACCCTTAAATTCATCTAGTAGCTGTTCCCCCGAACAGGTTTATTTTAGTAAAAAAAAAACAAAAAAAACAAAAAAACAAAAAAAAAAACAAAACGAAAGATTTTTATCAAATGTTATGATGCAAAAAAGAAAAAAAAAAGGAAAAAAAAAAGTAAGAAAAAAAGAAAAGAAAAAGAAAACTTCAATTTTCTGGGTATGCACAAAGACCATGAAGACTTATCCAAGTGCATGACCAGATTTTTGTGGTTTTGTCCATTTTTGTGTTGAATTTGCGTTTTCTTCAGCTGTATGAAATGGGCTCTGAAGTTTAAGTAGTCCGACCTCCCCCATGGCGTTCTGTGCTTGCCGTGTGAGTGTCCCTGTACTCAGTGTTGCCCTCCGCGTCTCTCTTCTTAGCTTTTCCGTTTTACTTTCAACGTAGTGTGAAGTGTCTTCTCCTTTTCTATGAATTCCAATTTGCCTTAACTCCTTTGATGCTGTAGCTGTTTCAGTAAAAGTTAGTTCAAACTAATGATGTAGAATGCTTTGACCAAATGAGCTGGTCTATTATGCCTTGTAAAACAGCAGCATAGGGCTTTTAAAAGGTAGTCAATAAAGTTGCTGAAATTTTGGCTTTTTTAAATATGTAGTAGGTGTTTTTAATGATTTTTCACATGATGTGTAAGGTAGTGAAATGCAAGAAGGGAAAAAATGTTTTGTGTGAAACACATTTTCTGACTGGGGAACTTTTAATAGGGTAAATTGTTTGTAAGGCTGTATGCCAACAGTTTCCTCTGATAGTTTGACTGATTTAGGATATCTGCTGTATGATGCAATGTAAAGTCTTTTTTGCCTTTTTTCAGGAAAAAAAAAAAACTAACTCGATGTTCTAGATTTAGTGTAGGTAGCGTTGGGGCTGGGGGTGGGGGGCGGGGGCGGGGAGTCACCGAATGTTTTGTCCTTCCTTTATACTAATGATAGTGCTTTAGAATGAGAATTCTGCCTGAGATCTGGCAAAGCGAAAAACGTTGCTATTGCAACTAAATGGCAAAAGCTAAAAGTAAGGATTTTATCTTCAAACCTAAGCTGAGATATGAATAGAAGCAAAACGATTGGCTACTCGCTCTCTCTATTACATAAATTTGAGAAATAAAAATTACTTGGCACTTTTAAAGGTAACTTCACCAAAGACCGAAGAGCCAGTAACCAGTTGCTCCACCTTGTCTCAGCGTCATATCTTCTGTGCTCTTTATTTTTGCCGGACCAGTTTGCGGTTAGGAGAATGTGCCTTTTTTGTACCTTTGCATTTAGGTTTTATAATTTTAACTGATGTATGGACACACCCAAACAAAAAAAAAAAAGCATGAAGGAAGATTTGGATCCAAGCAGTGCCACACTTTACATCATCACTACAAGTATTCAGTGTAAAGAGAAACCAATTTTGAAACTATGAAATTCCTGATTCATAAATACACGGTTATTTCTACTTTAGTACATCTAAGGTGATTCACTGTTCTTAAAGCTCTTTTAGTGAGACGATTGCATACGTTTGAAAAGCAACGGTAAATTAAGTTGTCTTCCAAAACTGTGTACTTGTCTGGTCAACGGTGTGTGATCAGTTATCTACCTCAGAGTCTATTTTCTTTTGTGCTGGGACAGGTTGCTGGCCCTCCCTGTTTCCACAGACCAAATCCTCCTAGCTCAGGAGCTAGGGCTGAGCAGTTATTTCTTTCGAGTATTTTTTAGTTCTTAAATTTTATGCTTGTATTTGATTATAGATGTCAGTGACATTTCATAGTTTCAAAAGTCCTTGCTGCTCTGAGAAGTGTAGATTCTAGTGAAAATTACATAGTCCTAAGAGAAATGTGTTTTGTTTTTGTTTTTGTTTCCTTTTTTAAAGTTGTGGTATTAATTGGTTCTATGCTCCCTGGAATATTACTGCTTTGTGAAAGTCCAGACTGAACGCAGCGCCCTCCTTGTACCTAATACATTTATAAACCTGGGTCTCTCACTACTTGATATTTTTGCATTAGTTAAGACAGAAATTTGATAGCTCGGTTAGAGGGGAGGGGAAATCTGCTGCTAGATATGTCTGAACTAAGTGCCATACTCGTCTGGGTAAGATTTGGGAAACATAACCTCTGTACATAAAAAAATAAAAATAAAAAAAAAATCAGTTAAACATCACATAGTAGACAGCCATTAAATTATAAAAAAAATTAATTTATGAAGAAAGACCTTTTGTACAGATTGAAAAAAAAAGATTTTCATAGAGATATCTATATGATCAAGAGAGTTAATTTTTTATTTTTGTTTTACTAGTGCCACAAACTTGCCAGTGGTAACTTATTTGTCCGGTTCAAGATAACTCTGTAGTTTTCTTTCCTAGGACTTGTTGTTAAACGCCAAAAGACATTTTTGAACTGTACATTTGATCAGATTGTTAGCTTTTTCTGTTTTATTTCTTTTGAAAACCTTTGAATAAAAAACATCTGAAATTTTATTTTTCCTGTCAATTATTTTTTTTTTTAATTGGTTCATTGTAGATTAGAATTTCATGCATTTCACTTCTGATCTCTTTCTTCAGCTCAGTAAGTTGGTCTGAAAGTGAGTTGAAAATTACTTCAGATTCGGTATGTACTCAAAATACATGTCCTTGGAAAGAAGTGGGAAAACCTTGCCACCTCCTTCTTTTTTGATAGGAACTGGAGACATGAGCCATCAGCTGACCACAGTCCTTCTCAGCCGAAGTCCACCTTTGGTCTGTTCTAAAAGGCCAGAAAGCCAGACCCGTCTCCCTCTTTCCTACTGCTACCCTTTGACTGTGGTGCTATTTGTCATTGCCCAGAACAGAAAACTGCCCTGTCGTGTTAAGTAAGCACATGGGTAAGGATTTCAGGATGATCTTATCCGTGCCTTGATGACCACGGGCCTCCTTCAGTGACCTCATTTGGCTAAGAAGCTCTTGTTCAGCATTCATGGGGGAGAGAGAACTCTTCCCTTTGCCACGCTAAGGTGCTTTATGGGAAATACTCGGAACAGGAAATTGAGTCCTTTACCCAAGGCAGATTAAATGTTCTGGTGTAGTCCTACAGTATTCTTTTTCTGCTACCCAATGGCTCGGTGATGAGAGAAGTAGGCAATAAGAACCCACACCCCCCATCTCTGTACACCTCCCTGCCGTGGGGCCATGTGGGGTGTGAAGTACGTAAGTGGAGTTTAGACCACATAACTTGCCAGGGCCGAGAAAACCCTGGTACTGAATGGCTCTTTCAGAAAAGGAAATATGGCCCTTTGATGATAATGAGTGCTTGAGCAAGAAGGATGTCAGGGCAGGAGGAAGTGTGGCCTCGCCAGGATGAACGCAGGCTGCTAGGACTGTAAGCTGCATGGTCTCCTTTCTTTCCCAGCCTCACACTGTCCCAGTGCTTCCTCATGTGACCAGTGACCAAAGGCAGGAAAGATCTGCTATTTGGGCTGCTAAGCATCTTAGGTTTTGTTAACTTTGTTCTTTTAGGAAGGCTTTATGTCACTGGAGTCCTGAGACATCCAGTGGCTGCCTTTAAAAGGAAACTGAGGGTGCCTGGGTAGCTCAGTGGGTTAAGCATCCAACTTTAGCTCAGGTCATGATCTCACAGTTTGTGGGTTTGAGCCCCATGTTGGGCTCTGTGCTGATGGCTCAGAGCTCTGCTTCAGATTCTGTGTCTCCCTCTCTCTCTCTGCCCCTCCCCGACTCGTGCGCGCTCTCGCGCGGTCTCTCTCTCTCTCAAAAATAAATAAGCATTAAAAACAAAATTTTTTTTTTTTTAAGGAAACTGGTAGACACTTTTTCAGGAGCACCCTTTCTATCACCGGAGTGATGGTGCTTTCGAAAGAGCCATCCCTCATATATAGGGGAACTGTGGTGCCCAGCTAAAAGGTCGTGGCTGCTCTGGTCATCCTCGGGAGCCAGGATTTCACCTTTGTCTGAGGTGGGGCTGGGCCCATCCTCTGAGATGGAACTTTTGGGTTGGAAGGGAGGGCAGACGAGCTGACAGTTGCTCCCTGGGATGCATATATATCCCTCTCTATACTGGCTGGGGTGAAGTTGGCCAGTGACACTAGGTAAATTCACAGGAGCCTGAATTCCACCTCGTGCATTTCACAAACACTGATTAAAAATTCACTAGTAGAAATGCAGTGCTTCCCAGCCTGAGTGGGACTCAAACAAAGTTCAGATCTGACTCATGCCTTCATTCCACTCAAGTAGCCAAAAAGGAAAAGCTCTAGCTACCTTGAGTAAAGGTCCCTTCCCTACACACAAAGCTTCAGAAGATGTCACGTAGGTGAGGAGGGAGGAAACTCGGAGCTCAGGGGTTAAGAAAAGCTGGGCAGTTTCTAACCTCAGATAGCAACGTGATGAGACAACCACCCCTCCATCACGGAACACGGCTCCCACCCGGGGCCCGTGCCAGATGGCAGCGGGGAGTGGGTCTGGGAGATGGGTGCCCACGGGTCCCAGCAGGCAGCTCTTGGCACAGCTGAGAGGCGCTGCTCTGTGCCTATCCCTTTGTTCAGGATAAACTCTGAGAAGCAGTGGAATTTCAGCCCTGCGAGGTGGCTCCAGAGCGTCTCGCTCTGGACCTTTGTAGGGCCAGAGTGTTTTAGTTTGAGCCACTAGAGGGAGGGTTATGTTGTTCTTCAGCTTCAGCTGTGAGCTCTCCTTTGGGAGACCTGCATACACAGACACAATGTAGCGCCTTAGAGGGCAACTAAGGGGGGTGGGTAGGATATTCTGAAGCTCCAGGCACAGGCTGCTGGGAGTAACCGGGCTCTGAATCGGAGAGTAATTTTAAGAACAGACACACAGATAACCACTGTTGCCTGCTGCTGGCAGAGCCCTCTCCTCACCAAGAGCATTGTTGCTCAGACCTGGGGAGTAACAAATGTGACTTTAAGGCTCAAGGAAGCTGGGGGTAGGGGAGAAAGCCAAAAGCCTTGCCAGACCTCATGACTTGGAGGCAGGAGAAAGCACTGGCAGGTCTCTGGGCTGCTCAGAATTGAAAACAGGTGGCTTTGGATTAAATAAAAACTTTAATGCTATTATTCATTTCATTTTAAATGTGATTCTGAGAGGCTGAGATTTGATCTAGGTTATTCCAATGCTCTTTTACACAAGATTCGGATCATAAATGAGGTGCAGATATCTTCCACCATCTAGTATCCCTAAATCCAATTTCTCTGCTTGAATACCTCCAGTGACAGGGCACTTCCCACCTTACCTGGCATCATGTATGATTTTGGAACAGATCCCAAACTAGCTTATAACGAAGTCAAATTGCATCTTTGTAATTTCTACCTATCACTCTTAGTCCTGCCAACTGAGATGCTGCAGAGTAAGTCAGTCATTTCCACTCTTGAAAAGACCAAAGTGTATTGACAGACATGAGAGTGATTGCCAGGAATTAAAGAGGGAGAGGAAGATGTGACTATAAAGGGACCGCACAAGGGAGTTTTTGGAGGGTGGTGTTGCATGGAAACCAATGTGACAATAAATTTCATATATTAAAAAAAAAAAAAAAAAAAAGATACTGCAGCAGACATCAGAAAACACAAAGATGACATGATGTGGTCCCGGTCCTCCAGGGACAGTCTTGCGAGGAGACACAAGCATATGAATGACAATCTAGCAAGGAGAAGTAACAAAAGCATGACCTAAATCAAGAGCTTTGGGAGTTCCGGGAGGGGCCAAGACGACATAAACACTCTCTCCTGATACTCTTGTCATTTCCACATTACCAACCGTTTCCGTTTTTACTGATCGGAATTCACGCCAAAGCAGCCGTTTCTGTCATCGGCCCCTGTGCCTTCTGAGAGATGAAATTGTCAGGCAGACAAATGAAGTCTTCAATAGGTCTGCTAGTGCCAGAATGAGACTTGGAGCAGATGTCCAAAGAGTTGATGTTCTTTGTCACTCCTGCTCTGAAAATATTGGAATGTAGGAAAAGAAAGTGTTGGTTTGGTTTGTTTTAATCAAGCAGGGTGTAGGATACTTTTTAAATAGCATCACTTTGACTTTGTTCGCCCTCTGTCAGATGTTCTGCACAGGCCAGATTGTGGATTTGCAAACACCTGTGTGGCTTTCTGACCCGCCTCCCTACCCCACCACAATATCTTGAGAACTCTTATATTTATTACTTTCTTCTCAGAAGTCTAGGCAGGCATCCCATTGTACCCGCTTGTCATACACTGTGCTTTGACACATGCTGGAGACCGTGAATATTGTTCGTGGCCCTCTTACCTCTTCTTTTCTTAAGAAATACCGAAGGAACTTCTTGCATTCTTGCTGTGTACTTTTCTTCCTAATGTTTAGTTCTGTCTTACAGAGGAAATTTTCTGTTTCCTTCAACTTTTACTCTTACAGTGATCCTTCTGTCCCTTTATTTGGTTTACAAACCTTTAATTTACAATAGTTTAAAGCAGCTTATAGGAAATACAATAAAACACATTTAAAAATCAGGGCTTGGGAGATTAACAGTGAAGAGAGAAGGAGAGCACAGAATGTAACTCTGCAAGCCAAAAGGCCTCCATTATCCCTATGTTGAACCTCAATAATTTTGAGTTTCCTAGCAGCCAAGGTGAAAAGGGAGAAAGTACATCTACTCTTGTCAAAGGTAGCAAAGCCTACCAAATCCTCTGGGAAAAGATAGTATTTATTACCTTTGTATAGAGACCTCTGCAGGAGATACTGGGAAGTATCTGCCAATACTAGGACACTTTCCCAAGGCTGTTTCAGGTAGGGCCCCTTAATGGAAGCCAAGGACAGCACTTCAAAGCCCCACTCCATGAAAGTGACTCTGGAAGACTGTAAACTTGTAATAAATGTTCTCAGTTAAGTCTCTTCTCAAATGTTCTTACATACTTCATCCCTCCTTCTGCCCTGATCCTGAAGGACAAAATGTCTTGCAACAGCACAAACATTCCAGATGCTCCTTTCCCGTCCAAGTTCAGCCCCTCAGATGGAAAAAGAGATGTAAGCCACAAGTTGTCCTACCACTAACTGAGCACTTCCAGTGATAGCCAACACATGGTCCGTTCTCTTCCACTTCCCGTGAAGCAGCAGCTACAGCTCAAGTCGCTGGGCTCAAGTCCTCTGGCAAGGCCTGTGACTTGGGAAGGAGAATCATGACACTTGCCATTACCTAATACTTCAGCTCTCCAACGACTGTCAACAATAATACATCTCGCTTTTTCTGTCAAATGACCCCTGAGAGCTGAGGAGAGAGCATTGGGGACTCCAAGGATGTTGAGGCACAGCCCTGCACGACCCCTGATAAACACAAAAATTTTCATGTTTTCTTCCTCAACTAATGCGAATTTTGTGTTCACCTTATAACCTATCTTTCTCTTTTTCCCCCAACATGGCTGTGCCATTTTATTTTTTTAATTTTGAAACAAAAGTGGCAAGTACACTACAAAGGAGTTTTTTTAGCCTGGTTTGTCTGAGAGCAAATTACCAGCCCAGTGCTCCATTATCCTCTACAAACGAGGACATTCTCCTAGGTGACAACAATACAACCACCAAAATAAGGAAAGTAACGCCAATGAGAGCACCATTGTTCTTCATAATAAAAAGGTCCGGTTCAAAATCATACGTTGCATTTACTTGCTGTGTTTTTAGTCTCCTTCAGTCTGAAATAGCTCCTCAGTCTTTATTTGACTTCCACAACTTTGACACAATTGAAGATTATGTGCCAGTTATTCAGATTGTCCTCAGGTTGGTTGAAGTTTCCACGTGGTCCTGCACCTTTGGCAGGAGTATCACCAAAGTGAGGCTGTGTTCTCCCCACCGAATCCCTTTGGGGGTGCAGGATTTCCATTTTTCTCATTACCAACAATGTTCCCTTTGATCACTTAATTAAGGTGGTTTCTGCCTGGCATCTCCACTGTAAAGTTATTCCTTCTCACTTGGCCATTAATAAGTATTTCGTGGGGAGATGCTTTGCAACCATGTAAATATCCTGGACTTCCTCAAACTTTGAATTTATTCATTTACTTATTTACATGAGGATGGACTCAGGGTTTCCTATTGTATCTGCTGGGTTCTAATCTGTTACAATCATTATTTGTTTTAATGCTCAAATTGTCCCTAATTTGGTCAGTTGGGACCCTGTGCATGCCAACTTCTGTGTTTTTTTCAAAACATGTCCCCATTATTTTTTAAGCGTTTCCTTGCTCCCCAGTACCAGTAGATGTCCCAAGCTCCTCTTGTGCTTTTCCTGTCCCAGTTCTGGCTTCGGCCATTTCTCCAAAGAGTCTTGGTTCCTTTTAGTTGAGAATGGTTGTTGGAAGGTAAGATTTGAGGACCTGGTGCACTGTGCTGCTGATATATCACTGTTCCCAAGCCCTGTCAGTGAATGGGGTTAGGGAATATATATGTGGGGGGAGGTGTCCACATGCCCACACTCACATCCGTGTTTTCTACATTATCCATATATTTTGAAAAACGTGTTCACACATTTATACCTCCAGTTCCAATCCAACACCTCCAGGTTTATTTTCCCTTCCCATGTTTGTAATTCTCATCTCTGACAGCAAGTAACCTGGATCCCGATATATTTACTTGGTATATTTACTCATTTGGTCAGTTCCCCTGTGTATAACCAGCCTCCCAGCTCCGACATCACCATCTTGGCTGTACCAATGCCTCAGCCTTGCTCCCCTGCTCAGGCTTTGTGTGGGAGTCTGGGGGTGGTGAGGAAGTTGGTCATCCTCCAACTCTGCCCAGGAGGAGACAGGAACTGTATGTCAAGGGGCAGGAGTCTCTCTGCCATAACGGGGCAGGTGCTTCCCCAAAAGAAGGGGGCCTTCTGTGATGCCATAAATTGGCCCCATGAAGTCTGCTTACCTCTCATTGTCAGATGGAATGTGGCAAAAGGTTTGAAGCAGAGACTTGAAGTGCAGGAATGGTGTGGAAGTGGAAAATCCAGAAAGGAGATAGAAGGAGAGGATGTCTGAAAGAAGAGAAGGAACGGAAGCAGGAAAGAGGCTTAGAAAGGGAGACAAGAAGGAAAACGCATATAAGATGGTTTGAGTGCAGGAGAGAAAAGAAGAGAAACTGTTGACTGACACCATTTTCCTGAAGCTGTCCCTCGAGGGCCTGGCAGACAGACTGGTCTCTTGCAACCTCTCAGCCACCTACTCCGGTGTGCATTAAATTAAGGGAACAGAGACGTTTCCATCTCTGAGTTGCCATCTCTGAGGCCACAAATCCAACATCCTGCAGAAACTCAGGCGCAACAGTCTTCTGAGACTCCCAGGGATTTTTCCAGCGCCTCCTAAGTGAATGTAGTCCAACCTCACAGAGCAGGGCGATGCTTCCTCACCCGTTCGACCATCTCATTTCCCATGAGTGAATTCTGAAGTCTGAAATAAACGCCTTCCAGACTTGGGGAACCAAAGAGCTACATCCTTTTATGGTCATGGAGAAATAGTGAGTTCCCCGATCTAAACCTCCTCATCTGTTGGCCTTCCCTACAGCATTGGTCAGGACTGCCAAACACATCTGTCTCTACTCCCCCACCTCCCCTCCCACCCTCCTCCCACTCCAGTCTGTTGTCCACTGCCAGGCCCCACTGCACAATTCCCACCTGGAGGCCAGGGACCTCCTTTCCCAAGTCAGACACCCCTCAGTCTTTATCTGAATGACCTCTTTGTTGCATTTGTCCCTGTGACTAGCCCTCCTCTACTTGAAATTCCATTCCCTTGCTTCAAATCCCTCTACCAGCCCACCACGTCTAAACACCTGGCTCCCCAAGACCTCGCTTCCACCTCCAACCACACCTCCACCTGAACTTTAAAATCTCAGAAAAGTTCTATACTTTGCACCTTTGCCCCTTCTTGTCTGAGTCTTCTCCACGTGGATAATTCTTATTTATCCTTCAAGATTCAACCCGGTACTTAATCTTCCTGAGAATAACTAGACAATAAAGAGTTGCTTTCTTTTTCACTTTTTTTTTTTTTAAATTGTGCGATAAGCTTAGAAAAGTGCATAAAACACAAATATACAGCTCGAATTTTCATTGCAGAATGGGCTCCCTATGACTTCGGCCCATGAGAAGTAGAACATGGCCGCCTGCCTAGACATCCCCAATGATGCCTCTTCACAATGAACCCCTCCTTCCACTCAGCGGGTCACACTACATAGACAATAGAGGATTCCATGCCTTGCTTTTCTTTATGATTTTACCACCCAAATATGTGTCCCGAAAACCCACAGTTTAGTTTTGCCTACATTTGAACTTCATATAAATGGAATTGTGCACTAAATGTTTTGTTGCATCGGGGCGCCCGTGTGGCTCAGTGGGCTGAGCGTCCCGCTTCAGCTCAGTTCATGATCTCATGCCTCTTGAGTTCGCGGGCTCTGTGCTGACAGCCTGGAGCCTGCTTCGGATTCTGTGTTTCCACTATCTCTGCCCCTCCCCGGCTTGCTCTCTGTCTCTCTCTCATAAATAAGTAAACATTTAAAAAATGTAAATATTTTGTTGTGTCTTGCTTCTTTCACTCAATATTATATCTGTAAGATTTAATCGTGTGTTTTCGCATAGCAGTAATGCGTTTATTTGTACCACTGTATGGTGGTAAAAATTGTATAAACATATCGAAATGTGTCCATTCCATTTCTGATAAACATGGGAGCTGTCTCCAATTTTTGGCTAGTGTGAACAAGAATGATCAAAAAGGCTTGTACGTGTCACTTCATACATGTGCACACGTATTTCTGCAGGGTATATCAGGAAGGGGACTGCTGTACCATGAGGTATGCCTAGCTTTGGCTTTATAAGATAATGTCCAAGTATTTTCAAAGTGGTAATCACAGACCCTAAGATTATGTGAAATAACTGTCTTTCTCACAAAGAATACCTCTACTTAAGATTTAAGTGGGGGGGTGGGGGGGTGGGGGGGTGGGGAAGCAGTCGTAAGAGCCCAGAGGTAAGAGGGTGAGTGTTGGCAAAGATCAGCAGTCGGGGTGAGTAACCACAGCCAAGGGGGCCCAGGCTCCATGGGAAGGGGGTAGTGCTGGGGCAAGTGCATAACTAGTATAAATGGCTTCCCACTGAGAACACTGAAAAAGAGTTCCCCTCCTTTCTCCTAAAAAGAAGGGCTTTCCTTGGGCTTTGCCAAGCAAGCTGCAGTTTTTTGTTAGGGTGCTCTGGTGCCTGGGTTTTGTTCTGGTGGTTTCCACAGATGCCCACAGCTGCTGCGGGACCAACCAGGCTGCTCCTGGCCTGCCCCGCCCGCAACCAACATCCACCCAGTCCTACCAGCTCTCACCCTTCAGCTCCAGTAGTTCTCTACTCCCGGCCTGGCCATGGCTGTCAGGGGTCTCTCACAGGCTCAAGCCTTGGAGCCCAAAGAACCCAGGCAATAGCCTAATGTCGCCACCGCCCGGGAGGGATGCAGAAGTTCTCCCTCTGGACCTTCCACTGCTCATTTACTGTCAGAACTTGAGAGGGTGGGACAGAGAAGGCGGTACATCTGGACATTATTCTGAAGCTGAAGCTCTTGAGAGGATACCCTTCTGTCCTCCTCTTCACTCTATGGAGAAGTTGGGACCATGTCTTAGTCTTCCTTGGGTCCTTCCCTTTCCCCAGACCCACTCCCATGCCTAACAGAGTCCCTCACACACAGGGCACCCAACCAGTCACTTACCCAGACAGCAAGTTTATAGCAACTGGGGACAGAGGAAGCACCCTCTCTTAGAACTCCGTGTGTACCATTTTCAGAACTCTATGCTGCCACCTGCCAGAAAATTGTCAGAACGACCATACAAATCTGCAGTGACTATGTGAATGTGCTCCCCCCCAGAGTTGTTCTCACCGTGAGCTGCAGCCTGTCTGATGGATAGATTAAACTCCAGTGCTTATACTCAGACCTCATGTTTGTCAGTCATCCCAAACTCTTAAAATGGGGTTACCAAGAGGTGCTCACAAGGAACAACTGTCTAAAAGAACACTAATTACTCCCTTTAGGTGGGAGAACCACCAAAAGTTCAGTTCAGATCAGCCAGAAACTGCCAGCAAAAAGGGCTTGATGGATTTCATAAAACAGCCAGTGATCGATGTGAATTTTGCCATAGTTCAATGATTTTTTTCCATGCGGAACTAGAGCGGCTGCCAGTTTGAAGCAGCCACAAATCAACAGGCATCCTTCCAGGTGTCCGTGGTAAGGGTCTGGAAGAAGGGGGCTGAGGACATGTTGACCATGACACTGAGCCTGTGATAACGGTCACTGCACAGAGTCATGCAGGGTGTGTTTGGCTGAGGAGGACAAATGAGGATCCCAAAAGCTGGGCATTGAAAGGACTGCTCAGCCCACGGAAACCACTTTTCTCTAATTTGCCCACAGCGGATGTCTTTTTCTGATTCTCACCAGGGCAAGTGCTATGCAAGACATTCAAACTGTTTCCACAAAGCCAAGCTACCTAGTAACAGCACTTCCCTGAAGCTAGCATCTCAGTGCAATCCCCAAAGCTGAGTACCCTGGCTTCTCTGACCATTACTTCTTTCCTTCTATGTTAAATTATTGATAACCCTATAGGCCAATGGCATTTCTGTTTTCTAAGCTCAGCACTGTGATTTTGTGAGCTGGGTATTGTCTGTTTTTTACCCTTTTTAACTCTGCATGTCCTAGGACACTGACCTTTGGGTATAGCATCAAGCAGGCTCCCTGTCCTCTGGCTTCCACCTGAATTTGGCCAGTGCAAAGTACATGCAGAGAACTGGTGGGCTGGAGGGAAGATCCAATGAGGCTTATTGCCCAGGCTTCCTCCCTGTGGGCCACGGATCGGCATGTCCCTATCATGGATTGAATTGTGTCTCCACCCCATAATTCGTATGTCGAATTATATGTCCCCAGTACATCAGCACGTGACTGACTGTATTTGGAGGCAGGGCTTTTAAAGAGGTGATTAAGTTAAAATGAGGTCATTGGGTAGGCCCTAATCCAACATGACTGGTGTCATCATAAGAAGAGGAAATTTGAACACGGACACATGCATAAAAGGAAGGCTATGCAAAGACCCCAGGGGAAGAGAGTCATTTACAAGCCAAGAAGAGTGGCTTCAGAAGAAACCAACCTTACCAGCCCCTTGACCTTGGACTTTTAGCCTCTAGAATTGCAAGAAAATTAATTTCTGTGGTTTAAGCCACCTAGTCACAGTACTTTGTTAGGGCATTCTGAACAAACTCATACAGTCCCTCTACCAAAATCACAGATACAGACCA
This sequence comes from Acinonyx jubatus, assembly GCF_027475565.1. NCBI lineage: Eukaryota > Metazoa > Chordata > Mammalia > Carnivora > Felidae > Acinonyx > Acinonyx jubatus. The sequence continues at coordinate 147,352,635 of NC_069381.1, read as the reverse complement.
TGCTCCATTCCTAGAAACAATTTTCTCCCTGGGCATGGGTTATTGTTCTGTCCCCAGACCCCAGGCTTCGGGGAAGGAAGTAAAGGCTCCTTGGTCTTGCTGTTGCATCATGGCTGCTTCACTTTGCTACCCACCTTCGCTAAACTCACTTCGAATACCCGATTCGCACACCAGGAGTTCCTAGCAAGAACTTCAACCCATCCACTTGTTGCCCTCACCATTCGCCCAAATTGTTCCTAAAATCTAATCCTACCTGGCGGAAACAAACCACAACCGTTCACGGGGTCACTGGGTGAGATGAACCCTCTGCCGCTGTACTTCTTAAAGAAAAACAAACAGGGGAGCCTGGGTGGCTAAGTCGGTTAAGCGTCCGACCTCGGCTCAGGTCACGATCTCGCAGTCCGTGAGTTCGAGCCCCGCGTTGGGCTCTGTGCTGACAGCTCAGAGCCTGGAGCCTGTTTCAGATTCTGTGTCTCCCTCTCTCTCTTACCCTCCCCCATTCATGCTCTGTCTCTGTCTCAAAAATAAATAAACGTTAAAAAAAAAAAAAAAGAAAAACAAACAACATTTTCTGAAATGTCCTATGGTGACAAGAAGCTGCAACCCAGCAGTGAGCCTTGCAAAAAATAAAGACACCAAATCTGTGCAACCAAGGTAATGTTGACATTGTACTGGTGAGTGAGAAAGTGACTGCCTTGAAAAATTCATGCCTTGGAGAGAACACTTTGCAAATGGACATTTAGAATAGCTTCCATCATCGTATATGTTTGCTTCTGAAAACAATGATTTCTCTGTTAAAAAAAAAAAAATTCTGATATGTACATATTTTTAAAACTGGGAAGTGGGATTTTTCTAAATTATTTAAAAATCTTTCAAATGAGGGGGGGCGCCTGGGTGGCTCAGTCGGTTAAGCGTCCGACTTCGGCTCAGGTCACGATCTCGCGGTCCGTGAGTTCAAGCCCCGCGTCAGGCTCTGGGCTGATGGCTCAGAGCCTGGAGCCTACTTCCCATTCTGTGTCTCCCTCTCTCTCTGCCCCGCCCCCATTCATGCTCTGTCTCTGTCTCAAAAATAAATAAACGTTAAAATAAAAAAAAAATCTTTCAAATGAATAATTTCAGAGAGCTTTGAGTCTATCTATCTATCTATCATGTATCCATCTATGAAAATGCACATTAACTAGTCTCCCTTGCCTTCTGACTTGCTCTGGGTTTGGCCAATGGGAAGCACTTTTGATTGGATTACAAGAGCAAATGACTGATGCCAAGGAAGATGGAAACTTATTAGTGAACTTTCAACAGAACCTTTGCATTAGCTGGTAGATGTGGCTGAAACATGAGTCAGGGTAGAGTAATTACAGACATCAGTGCACTTCTCTCATTATCTTTGTAGAATTGTTTTTAGCCACAATAATCACTAAGACCAAATATTAACATAAACTGCCCTCACAATTAAATTTCTGAATCCTATCACCAAGTGGTAAAGCAAGATTTTCAAGCGAGGCATACTCAGTTCAGGCACATGTAAATATAAAATGAGCGTATGACATTAATAGCATAGTAAAAGTAAAAAGTTTTTTTTGTGTGTGTGCCAGGGAGAAAATAAAAGAACCTAATATTGTTTTACCTTTCAAAATGTTGTCTTTGTGTGTTTTTATTTTTTTTTAATTTTTTTAAAATGTTTTTATTTATTTTTGAGACACAGAGAGAGCATGAGTAGGGGAGGGGCAGAGAGAAAGGGAGACACAGAATCCGAAGCAGGCTCCTGGCTCTCAGCTGTCAGCAAAGAGCCCCACGCGGGGCTCAAACTCCCGAAGTGTGAGATCATGACCTGGGCTTAAGCCAGATGCCCAAGCGACTGAGCCCCCCAGGCGCCGCCCCCGCCACCTTTTTTTTTTTTTTAATGTTTGCCTTTGTATGATTTTAATGAACAGAATATATTAGTTCAATAGTACAGGTATATATGAACAAATAACAAGTATTGGGAGTATCTCCTTAAAATCTTTTACTCATTCTGGCCAGCCATCCAAAAAGCGTGGAGATCACTGAGCATCGAAACATAAGGGGCTGGAAAAGCAACAACACAACAACAGCAACAACAACAGCATATATACCACTGTACCCAGAATCTTAGAACTTCAGAGTCACAATTCTATTTTGTTCAAACTGACTTTAAAGCAAATAAAGAGGGAAAACGTGAAGAATGTGTGACAGAAGGAAGCCTGCGCCTACAGCTTTCCACGTGAGTGAGGACAGTATGCTCATTCGGTTGAACCACCACCTCTCAGAAAGTTTTGGAAATAGTCAGAATGTAGTGGGAGGCCCAGGGGACCACCCAGTAGTAAAAACCTAAATGAAAGCTTCCAAAAACAACAGGCAAATTGAGGGCCAGCCCCTCCCCAGCTCCACCTCCTGGCCAGGGCTGGGCGGGAGGGGTTCAGCGTCTTGTCCAACTCTGCCTGCATCTTACACAGAGTGTCACAGACGGTACGGGCCTTGGAGATCAGTGTTGTCACAGTGTGTAGTGTTTGGAGGTGACAGAAAACACTCTAGTAGCATCAGAGAGAATAGCCATTTCACTAGAAAGGGGAAAATGCCCCTGGTAATCTGCTCAGCGAGTCTTCTCTCTATGCCTTCCAGCAAAACAAGAACCCAGCTCCAGGCAGAGCTCTGAATGTTATGCATATTTATTGCCTGGCCTTTCAGGCAAAAGGCTATGAAAATACGTTGGTGGAGTGGAGACATCACTGAGAAATTTTGAAAGCAAAGCTGCTTCCAAGCTGTTTTCTGTTATTGTTTTTCAGGATTCCTCACTGGTTAAAACTATAACCTGGTTACAAAACGAGTGACCTGGAGAGACGTTCACTTGTCCACATCTCTACAAATCCATCCTGCTGCTTCCCGCTTCTCCCTTAAAGCACAGTGAATCCAAATCACCTTCTCAGACAGAAGGATGCACCAAAGCACGTTCAGCTCCCTACAGAAGCTTCTAGAGGAAATTGTCCGAACGCTTGGAAAATCCAGACCTCTTTGCAATTATCGAAACGGAGTTGTTGGGTGATGTTAACAAGGCATCCTTTCTGCTATCCACGGTCAGGGTCATATCTTTGTGAAATAAATATTGGTGATTTGCTGTTTTGTTCTTAATGTCCATTAAATAGTAGTCCGATTAGAGATGAACAGGATTTGTAATCTAGGTAAGAGGAGCCTGTCTCTGAGTTTTGTTAAACCCCGTTATTTAACCTCCTGCTCAGCTTACAGGGGACCTTCTAAATCTCAAGAACCTCCAGCTGGAAAGACGCACAAACTGCTCTGCCCAAGCCACACTCAGCGGAGCCAGGACTGACAGACATTGCTATCGTACAGGACTGTGACCTGCAAACTGGGTTTGCCTTCTCTTCACCCCTGCAAAGAACAGGAAGGCCACATGGTTCCAAATCATTTCTCCATTATGACCTTCCAAATGGGTACCTGAGGCATCCAAACACCTTCTGACTGGGGGGCATCTGTCATTTCCTCCACACTTGCACTCTGCCCCTTTACTCCACATTTACATGCCAGCAAAACCCAACTTATCACTGTAAGGAATGAAGCACACACTTTCATTCATTTGGCTTTTTGAGGAATGAAGGTGAGGCCTTGATTTACTGGGGTTTGCCTACCCTATTCTGTAACGCCAACAAATTTTTGGGCCTCGTGGCAGACCTGTCTGTCATGTTTTGTGGCCGGGGCAATTCTCTTCTTGGCTGGAGAGCCAAGAGTGGAATTTTAACGATGCATTTCCTTGTGTTTAATAGGCTAAAGTCAAAAGTCCACATTCTGCTTCAGATATGCATGAACAACTTCCACTGAAGTTACTCATGTATATCTGAGTTTAGTTAAAACACTCCAACACTCAGGCACTATTAAATAACATTCCTTTAAAAAAAAAAATCTTTTTAATGTGCATGTGGGAAGGTGAAACAGCATGTGTAAATTAACCAAAAATTCACTCAGTTTGAGGAAGTGTTTGGTTTTTAAAGGAACAAAGCCATTTGGACAGTCCTGCTCATTTCCATCTTGATACATACCAATCATGGAGCCTATCCAGGCTTATCTTGGAGGCTCATTTGCCTAAAGCTTCCTGGTTTTAGGGGCAGCTGTGGAAGAGGGCAGCACGCGGGCCTGGGCTCAAGGAACAAGATCAAGTCCCAGCTCAGATAATAGTCGTACGGTCTTGAGAGAGTCACCTAATCTTTCCCCGTAGCTATTCATCTGTACACCTTTGCAAGGTTATTGTGTGAATTGCATAGATAATGAGCATTAAATTTGTTTTTTTGATTCAAAAGTATTTTGCCTGTTTTAGGCAAACGTAAACAATCAAGAGCCCAATAATGATAGAGATAGTAGGGAGAAATTTATAGTCAAACGATGGTTGTGCAAGTATATGTTGGAAGCAACTGCAATGCATATTGCATCGAGTATTTATTTATTTTTAAAGTTTATTCATTTATTTTGAGTGGAAGGGAGAAAAGGAGAGAGTGAGAGAGAATGTGGGGGGCCGGGCGGCAGAGAGAGAGGGAGAGAGAGAAAATCCCAACCAAGCTCCACACCATCGGTGCAGAGCCCGATGCAGGGCTCAAACCCACAAACTGCGAGATCATGACCTGAGCTGAAATCAAGCGTCCAAGGCTTAACCAACTGAGCTACCCAGGTGCCTCTGCATTGAGTATTTAAAAAAAAATTTTTTTTTTCAACGTTTATCTATTTTTGGGACAGAGAGAGACAGAGCATGAACGGGGGAGGGGCAGAGAGAGAGGGAGACACAGAACCGGAAACAGGCTCCAGGCTCCGAGCCATCAGCCCAGAGCCTGACGCGGGGCTCGAACTCCCGGACCGCGAGATCGTGACCTGGCTGAAGTCGGACGCTCAACCGACTGCGCCACCCAGGCACCCGTGCATTGAGTATTTAAATGAAATATTTAAATGAGTACTTAAAACTGTCTTCTTTGATCCAATAATTCCACATGAGAGTTTGTCATAAGAAACACAAAATTAACAATAATGAAGGGCATTCTCTTTGTGGAAAGATTTTTTTATAGCATTTCCTATCATGGAAAACAAGTGGAAACAACTTAAATTTTAACCAAATAAAGGAATGTTTAAGCACACCATTACAGTTTAGATGATGCTTAGATTAAATTCTTACAATGTTAAGTGAATAAAAATGGATTCAAAGTATATATTCTGTATGATCACATCATTGTAACAAAAAACATAAGCATTAAAAAGGACCAGAAGGAAAAAGAACAAAATTTTCAACAGTAATGGCTAGAAGAAAGCCAGAAGGTGCTTTAGACAGAGGGATTATATGACCTTTTGACCCTCTTTGCATTCCTTATACATAGATGACACTCAGGATATATTAAATGAATTTTTTTAATGTTACACCTTAGCTCTTCATTAATTAACGCTCTGCTCAACTCACTTTCCAATTAATCAAAGCTTTGCCTTAATTAGCCCTGTAAAATAGTCTTGAAATATTTTTTCCAGTGGTTTCTTCTTATTTTTCCATCCAGCTATCTGTAAGATCATAGATATTCATTCAGGAACTAGTCCAGTTGGCATTTGGTCAAATAGCAAAAGCTTGGATTTAGCCATTGAGTATCACAAGGCACAACATCAAAGGAATTTTCCAATGTTGCTCCCCACACACAGCCCAGCCCATGTCACTTGATCCTCAAGAATGCTGAGCAGAGCGGGGGAGTAGCAGGAGATGAAGGCCCATGGTAGGAAAGCCAAAGTATACATTTTCACCAACAGAATGGGTACAAGCCAAACAAGCAATAGAGGGCACAGTTTAATGGCAGACAGCAGTTTTCAGAGAAAACTTGTCAGCGTATTACAGTGAATTACACATAAGGAGGGGAATACTTGGACATTTGGTTCTCTAACCTACTTGAAGCACATTTATTGCCTTCAGATGAATGCCAACTTTAGTGGTATTCTTTGCGATATTACGAAATACCATTTTGTATTTCTAGAGGCCTTTCTGTCTATGGTTTCCTGTGAGCAGAGCACTACGCTTTGCACACAGTGGAGTAGGTCCACCCAGGAAATAGAAGATAGTCAGCACTGGGACTACCCACAGAGGAAATGAATTTTGCAGAGAAAGAGTAATATCTCTATGGCAGAAATTAAGTCAGTTCTTGAATTCCAAATCGAAGTGTTTCCTCACATATGAGTTTACTAAGTGAGCAAAAGACTGAATGTGCACCTCAAATATGGGGAATTAAAAGCCCCTTGAATGCTCCATGGTATCATAGAAGGTTAGAAACGAAAAGCGGCTTAAAAGTCTTCTAATAATCCAGCACACACGCAAGACACACATTCTTTATAGACAAGGAGACAGTTCAGAGACGTAGGGAATTTTTCTGAGCTCAAACACCAAGTAAGTGGTAGAGTCAGGATTCAGACCCGGGTCTTCTGGCTCTCTGCAGCTCTTGCTTCCATCGTACTCAAATACCACATGGCTTGAAAGCCACCAGACCTCCTCCAGGACTGTTGGTCAGATGCTCAAGAGGCAATGCTTTGGAAATTGCCCAATGGAAATTGCTTTGGAGTCAGACTGGAGTTTCAATCCTGTCACTCATGTGTGACCTTGGACAAGTCAACAAATCTCTAAAGCAGGACTATACACCCACTCCACAGTGTGCTGGTAAGAATTAAGTGAGGTAATGCATCTCAAGTGCTTGAGCTGCACGCCACGGCAGCTCAATGGACAGCATCTCTCGTTACTATCACAGGACTTCCTTGAAGGCAGACCCAAAGCCCTACACTGTTGGCCTCAGCCTCAGAAGAAGAGTGTGGTCCAAACACTTCACCCTTCTTCTCAAAAGCTGTATGGATGTCTCGTCTCAGCTGTGCACGACTGGAACAAATCCAATCCAATCTGGATCATTTACTGTTTGGCACCATTTTTAATACTAATCTCATCAGTTTTTATTTTCTTTTTCTGGTTTATCCAAACAAGCCATTTTTAGAGGCTAGTGACTTTAAGCCAGAGCTGCCAATAAAATAGACTTAACTTGAAAACACCAGGATCCTTCTGAAGAAATGTAAATATAAACAACACACATGATACAGAAAAGTTTGATAAGAGTTTGATCATTGGCTTGGATGCCAGTTCAACTCTCAACTTGCCCACTACTATTTTGGGGCATTAAAATCTGCAAGCGCTTCCTGCCCCAGCCCTCCTGCCATCCATTAGGTTTGAATGTCCTTTATGGAACGAACTTGATCCCCCTGCCTTACTTTTGGTCTCTCTCCAGAGCAGCTAATGCGCTGGCATAGTTCTGCCATTTGTCAGCCAGAAGTCTGGTTACACATTTGCTCGTCAATCTAAACCTAACCTCTTCTCATACGAGCACTTGGGGTTTCATGTAAATCAACCAGACATTCTGTCATTCACCAGCAATATCTCTCCATAGTAGTCTACACCAATGTGCCTTCATGAAATATTTCACTATGTTTGTGGAAGAAATATTCAAATGAACGTGCTTTTTCAGGAATGGTGACACCAGAATGTTACAAATCTGTTCATTACCACAACAAGGATAAATGGTATTTCTGCCAAAGACTTGATAACGGGTGCAGTAATGCATCTCAGCACTTTCTGAAATTAAAGGTCTGCCCTGAGAGGTAAGTAGTATAATGCATGACTAACAAACGCAAACCCAAACTTGGGAGCTGAGTTTTCCTTGTCAGTGTAATTGATCCTTTCCCACAGCCTCTGCCTTAGGAAGTTCATAATGTTACTTCTCTTTGGATATTAACATCCAGGTGAGGCTGACCCCCATGGTTTGTAGGAGGGAAGATCCTCATTAATTTAGCATGCTTTATTGTGATTTTTCTTACATCTGAATTCACACATGCTTTTAACAACTCTTCTTCAAAAATCTGCTATGGTTGTAAGGACAGTATTTCATGGAATTATTAGTTCATCATTCAGGAAAATATTTAAAATTCAGTTGAATAGTCTCTTAAACAGCTTTTTAAGATATTGTTTCTGATTATAGTGATTGTCAGTTGTTGTTTTTTTTTTTTTAAGTAGGCGATTTGACTCTAGCCTTCACTAGGTCTTTTGGCATTTTCAAAGCGTCACAAAGGAACTGAGGAACTGGGAATTTAAACAAGAAGAATCATTATCAGTTCTCATTGACACGTGCATGACATTGGGCCAGTTAACCTCAGTGTTACTAGATCATAAAATGATGTTTTAAGGTAGACCTAATTCATGAAAACTATGGAAAAAATGAAGAGGGGAAGGCTTCCCATCGAGGATATTTACAAAGAGCTCATTTTATTCCTACAAGTGTCTGAAAATGCCTGGTATCATTACTATTCACTTCGAGCACTGGAAGTATTACTACCAGTGCTATAAAAAAAAATTCAATATCTGAAAGGTTATTCATCCAAAGAATGTGTCCTCTAAAATTAAAGACTCACAGAGTTCTATCATATTCACTCTCAAAATGCCTAAAATGGACAGGATACAGATTCTAGTCAGAGAGTAATGGTTTTCCTTGACTGTTTTGGATTCTGAACAGGCTCAGCAGATCATAATTAAAGTTTTTTAGCACCGGCTTTCAAATATAAAGTCACTTGGTCACAATGTAAAGATTAGTGTCTACCTAAGTAAAATTCTGCGCCTTAGGGAAATGCAGAAATGCTTTCCTCCTCAGCCTCCTCTACACTGCTGTTCCTTCCGAGGTAGCCTTTTTCCTCTATCTGACTTACTCCCTCTAGTGTTTTCTGGATGAAGTACATGAATTAAGGCTCAATTCACACACAAACAAAAAACGTTACTGCAATCTCTCAATATTTTCCCCAGTTACCATACACTAAAGCAAAGTTGCCACCAGATGTTTCGACATGAACACTAAGTGATTGCAAGAATTTTTTATCGAAGAGTCTCAAACTTAGATTCTTGTATTCCAACTTCAGCTCCCCAAAGTAAGCATTGACTTAAATCTGTTAGGCTTTAGATTCCTTCTCTGCCTTTGAAACCTTACATTCTAATTCACTTTTACTGTGATAGGCAAAAGGGGAAAAGATTCTCTAATGAACTAAGGCATTCAAGAAGGCGTTTGACATGTTTTCCAAGGATAGAACTTACGTTTTGATTCTTCTAAGTTACCCAAGAGGTTCAAGGTATTTTGTCTCAAGAGAAAAGTGATTAATTTTTTTTTGAAATAGCCTTCTGGAAACACTGGCATATTTTCTACCACAGAAGCCCTCAGTCAAACCAGGAAGAGTAGCTTCTTGGGAAATGTATTGCTAATGGGCACTTTTTCTTTAACAGAGAAGAAAATACACTTCCAAAGCTGTCAGCTGCCGTTGCTGCTACTTTGGAAACCAGCCACAGCTGACTGTGAGAGCTAACTATAGGCCAAGGTCATCTGGGGATCTCCCAAGCCTGCTACAGCGATGGCACCCATACGTTGCTGGAGTGCATGGGCTTTGCCAGTCCAGCCAGTCTAGCCCAGAGAGCTATTCTGAGTCGGAATTTCCACAAGAAGGCCCTTGATTGCCCTTCATGCTGCTGGCAGTTACTTTCATACTTAACCGTTCTGAACCATAATCTGCTTTACACACTGGCCTCTTTGCACCTTTACAATATCCTACCTGTTTTCAGACCCCCACGGGGGGTTCACAGGTATGTCAAAGTATAATATTAAAACTGACCTTTACTGATCTTTGTTTAACAACACAAAGCTCACCAGGGCTACATCAAATTACTTCAACCAAGTGCCTGAGCAGGAAACCCTCAGGCTTATTTAGCTTCCTTCTTCTCTACCGTCATCTACCAGCCTCTAATCTCTGCCAGGCCTTGTCCATTCAGATCCCTATAGATCTCTCCTCTTCCATGTCCACTGCCATTACATTTCATCCACTTTTGCCTAGATTGAAGTAATAACCTCCCAGCCAATCTCCTGCCTCCAATTCACCAACATTCCACCATCAGTTATATTTCAAAATTACATCAGAATGCATAACTCTTCTGTTTAAAACCCTTCCTTGGTTCCTCATCGGCTACAAGATAAATCCCAAACTCTCTAGACTGACATTTTCCAGACTACTTTTCCAGGCTCATCTCTTATCATTCCCTTCAGGCCATCTTTCTATCTCTCCCTTCATCATATCAATATACCCGCTCCCTCAAACCCTCCATGCTCGCCCATGTCTCCAGATCTGTCTAGCAATCTTATCTACCTAGTGATCTTCTATATTTCTTCCATCAAGATTCAGTTTGAGCATCATCCTTTTGATGGGGATTTCCCTGACACTCTTCCAAAACTTGCCCCATGGCTCAAATACATACACATGTGTAGTTAGTCCTTCCATCTATCATGCTCCATAGGCGATTGTTGACTGTTAGTTCTTGTATCACTAGGAAGTGCGCGTGCGCACGCACACACAGATTTTAGACTCTCCCACTAGGCTGTGAGGTTCTTAATGTAAGAATCTTATATTATTGATTTTTGTGTTCTCAATATCTATAGCGATACTTAAAGCAATAAATAAATTTTGTTGTGTTAATAAATCTCACAAAGAAATCAGCCAGTCACATCCAAGAAAGTGTATTTTAATTCAAGTCCTTTTTTTTTTTTTAACCTATGCCCTTTGCTAAACAGAACTCGATTTACCAGGTCTTATGCTGGGTTGTACTCTAAGGACCCATATCTGAACTTCAGGAAAGCTCATGCTTTTGCCAAGAGATGAACTAGAAAAATACTGGGGACCAGAGAATTAGGTCAAAGGAAAAGAGTCAGGAGCAAGGATGTTCTGGGGCAGGGGCATGCCACCCAATAAGCGCAGTCCAATTCTGGAAGACTTTGGAACCAAAGGAGCTGTTAAAATTGAAATGGGGGTACCTGGATGGCTCAGTTGGTTAAGCGTCCATCTTCAGCTCAGGTCATGATTTTGTGGTCCGTGGGTTCAAGCCTCGCGTCGAGTTCTGTGCTGACAGCTCAGAACCTGGAGCCTGCTTTGGATTCTGTATCTCCCTCTCTGTCTCTTGCCTGCTCACACTCTGTCTCTCTCACTCTCAAAAATAAATAAACAAAAAAAATTAAAAATAAAATAAAATTGAGACAGACACCATGGATGGTTCATACATATTGTATGCCTCGAGGCTGTCTCTTCTCTTACTTACATCCCTATATGCTCTGCTCATCCATTCAAATTCCCAGCTTACATCTAGGCTTAACTTGGTAACCTTCACTTCAAGGTCAATTACCAGCATGGTTCTTACCTTTGCCTTTCTAGGTGAATCATTTCCCCTCATGAAGTTTTCTCCAAGACAAATATTTCTTCAAGAGACTGCCAAGGTTGAACTAATCTCTACCTACCCAAGGTCACGTTTGGGAGTCACAGTTCATGACCCACAATCTTTTCTGTACCTCCTTGTCACACCAAGTGTCAATACTGCTTAAGTTCTGCTCAAAGCTCAAGCAGACGTCGATCCTCACTGCTGAAAAGTTGACTCCTAGAAAAGTGTTTTGACCATGAAGTTCTTCTCATATCAGATGAGTCTCCATATCTAACCTTTTACTCTTCATCTATAAAGCTCTCCGTTTTATTATTATCTCATTTTTTAAAAAGTTACTGAGCCTTTCTTCATGTCCCAGACCTGAGATACGGTCAGTAAACAAGACAAACACTGTCCTTCTCCTCAAGAGCTTGCAATCTAGCTATTTCTCTATTGACCCTTGAATATGACTTATATATAGGAAATCTGTCTGTGTGCACTGAGTAAGTTCACACCTGCTGTCCCTCTGACCGGTCTGAATTCTTATAATTCACCAAGGTTCTATTCAAGTCTTCCCACCAAAGCCTGGTGTTGTCTCTGTCTTACATCAGGGTGTATTAAGAACTGGCTAAAGTACCATATCTAAGGATGTTGTGTAGAGTGCTGATCTTAAAGAGGCTTCTAGTGGTATCTCCAAGGGCTCTGTCATACCTATAACTTGTATCAGTTGGAGGTTTTGATACACATAGAAAAGGCATGCTTACTCCTTGTGTGAACAGCATGGATGGGTAAGAAAGCTATCCAACCACAGAATCAAGATATATTCATTATCTCTTGCTACATAGCAAATCACACCAAAATTAAGTGGCTTAAAACAACAAGTATTTATCATCTTATAGTTTCTTTAGTTCACAAATCCAGATGTGTCTTAGCTGGGTGTTTCTGACTCAGGGTTTCTCCTATAATTTCAGTCAGAATGTGGTCAGGTCTGCAGTGATCTGAAGGCTTGACTGGGGTGGAGGATCTTCTTTGAATCTGGCTCACTTGCATGGCTGTGGTCAGGGGACTTCAGTTCCTCACCAAGTAAAACCTGTCTATAGGCTGCATGCACATCCTCAGGACATGGTGCAAACTTCCTCCAGAAAGAACAAGCTGAGAGAAGAAGAAAGTCACAATGCCTTTTAGGACCTAGTTTTTAAACTCACACACCATCACTTCCACTTTATTCTATTTATTAAAAACAAGTCACTGGGTCCACCTGTACTCAAGGAGGGGAATTAGGCTTCACACCTTGAAGGGAGGAGTATTCACAAACTTTGTGAATATATTTTAAAACCACAGAAGCTGTTAAATATTGAATATTGGGGCTGTGGCCTAAATCTAATTCTAGGATGTGAAAGACATAATTTTGCAGCAGTCTGAATGAAAATTCTTAGGATTTTTAGTCAACAGAGTTCATTATGGGCCTGCTTCAATCAACGTGATCTTAGGCCACTTGAAAATCCAGGTGCCATCTGTGGTGAGGAAGTGAGTCACGTCTGTTTTACTGTGTTGGGGTCAGACCACAGCAGAGAGCCATGTTTGGTTTGGGGCACCACATGGGGAACACACACTGGGGCCCATGTGGAGCACAGCAAATAGGGTGGTCAAGAAACTTGGAATCATGTCCTATAAAAGGTTGTCGAGGGAACAAGAGAAGTTTAGGTCATGTGGTCTTAGGTATGCTGCAGTCATTATCTTCAAGAATGTGAAGAACTTTCATATATAGAGATAGACTTGTGCTGCTTGCCTCGTGCTGCAGTCAGAACCAATGGGTTGAAGTCCCAGGAGAGACACTTTGGATCAATGTAAAGAAGATATTTCTAAGAGTCAAAACGGACTTAAAATGAAAGCGGCTGCCTTCAAGGGTCACTCTTGTTATCAGAGGCATTGGAATAGTCAGAGGGCTGACTTGGCATGTAGGAGGAGGGAACTGGTATGATATTGTTGCATGGAGACTCTGTGATCTCACAAATACTTTCCTCATGTAGCTGTGTAGTTATCATTACCTCAGCATGGAGTAAATTGATGGCAGTGGGCAGAATCTGTTCTTCAGTTGGATTAGAAAGCAAGGCAGATTTTCTTTTTTTAAATAAGGATCATTTGTTAGTTCACATTTCTGGATGTTGGAAATTTGGGCTGGGTTGGGCTCAGCTGTTTGGTTCTTCTTCAAGTCTCATCTGGGCCAGATGGTTGGTCTAGGATGAGCCTCACTCACATGACCAGTGATTAACAGATAGTCTGCTGGGGTTTTGAGCTTGTTTTTATGGTGCTCTCATGGATCCAGTGCAGTAGGAGCTGGTAAGGAAGTCTTTACCTGTATTTCAAGTCTTTACCTATATTATGTTTGCTAATATTTCAACGGTCAAAGCAAGTTACATAGTCAAACCCAGCATCAACTAGACTTCTTGATGGGAGGAGTGGCAAAGTGGTCAGCACACAAGAAAGGTATTTATGGCCATTTTGCAATCTACTACAGAGGCTTTTTCCAAATTACCTGAATGAAGTCTAGATGTCACTTTGGAGATCCCTTTGCTTTCCTTGAGAATCAAAACTCATGCATTGGTGCATGACTGTGCATAATCCACAGCACAAGGAATGTGTTCTCTGTCATGAGGAGCCCAGTGATGACATGGAGTTAGCCATTGCCCAGCAGCCATGTACAAAGAGCTCAGACCACCCTTATGAGGGGCCAAAAGGGGGAAACCTCAGCCTCCAGAAGGAGCCTCCCATCCATTTGGGGGAAACAGAAGGAGAAGACAATCTTAAAGAAATCTATGGCGACATATTCCATGACCTGTTGAGGGAAGAATGGTGTCTTAGAAGAATTTGAAGATATATTCTGGGCCCCCATCTTAACTCAGCAGTAAGGCAACGTTGTACTTAGTAAGAAGCTGCTCTCTGCTGATAACTCCCCAGGCTCTGTGACTAGACACAGCCCCACCACTGCATGTAGCATTTCCAACTATCTCTTAACACTGGACTCCGCTGTTGGTTGCCATTTGAATTGGCACATACCCTATTGTCTTATAGAAGAGTTGAAGAAGATACCTTCATCTCTTTAAGAAAAAGGTAAAAACTAAATATGGATGAATAGGGCTGTGACTTCATCGAGAAAAGAATATCCCTGTTAATTAAACATACAAGGAAAATGTATCTGTGTCAAAAAAATACCTTAAGATGCTATTATGAAACAGCTTCATTCACTCATTCCTTCATGTTGTCCACCTGGCTCCCGTAGTCATTTGAGTTTTCCACTCTTGATGAATAACTATTCACCATAATTTCCAAGCTAGGTCTTTAATAATTTGTAAGGTTTTACTTCTTGCTGCACCCTTTGCTTTGTGTAAAATGAGATAAGGGGAGTGGTCAAGTATTTGATTGACTAATTGATAGCACGGGGTCAAGTTTCCGGGAGAAAACAAGGATTAGGGAAAAAGACCCCCTCCCTCATTTAGATAAATATTTTGTCAAACCCAAATGGCCGATTCACATCTAATCATTGTATGTTAAGCAGGGACAGCTGGAGCTTACTGCTTGAATCCTGCCCAGTCTTTATTCCTTCTATAAAGACAGGAAACAGAAGGGCTCTGCACACAGCAGTCACAGACACTCATCAAAGACAAACCACTGACATGGAACGTCACAAGAAAAGGCTTGCTGGCCCAGTGTTGACGTTTGAGCACCACATGCAGGCACACTCTAAGGAACATGGTCAGCAGCCTTCTCCCTTCATCTTTTGCGGGTGGAGGCTGAGGAACAAGGCTCCCTTAGTTTCCTAACAAATGACCTGTTTCGGTGAAGTAAGAAAGGGAGGGCCGTCACTCAGTCAGCCAGTCTGTTGTAAGCCAAGTTGTAGCGATGTTAGTATTTCATGCCAGTCATTCTGTCTAACAGAAACTCGCCCTGGCTTTTTTCCATTCCTTTTAGCAAGATTGCAGTTGTAAATCAGCGAGAGTGTCCTGGAGGCTGCTTCAGGTTGGTTGTCAGGAGTAGTCTAGGAGGAAGAATCTTCAGAATAATTTAGAATATGAGTCTAAGAGGGAAGGTCAATTTTGCTATTTAGAACCAGAGCACTGTGTCAAACTTGGCTTTGAAGAGATGCTCTAAATGTCAGCCTTGGAATTAGAATTTAAATATCTAAAAAAAAAACAGTAGTTCCGGGTTCTCAGCTCTGACCTCTGAACATCCTCTAAATTGGGAGGCCACATTAATAATAATCCATTTTGGATTGGTAAAATCCCTTTTTACTCATAAGAAGTTTCATTTGTAGCTCCAAGAGGAAAACAGGGTGCATGTTGTTCTGACCTGAAGGGCATTATGGATTTTCAGCGAGAGCTTAGGTCCTGGTCCTATGTCTTTTCTTTGCTTTTCTTATTCCTCATTCCTTCCTTCCTTCCTTCCTCCCTTTCTCTCTTTCTTTCTTTCTTTCTTTCTTTCTTTCTTTCTTTCTTTCTCTTTCTTTCTTTCTTTCTTTCTCTCTCTTTCTTTCTACCTCTCCCTATTTCCAAAAGCTTCCAACTCCTGGTAACTACTTTTCTATGCTCTGTTTCTATGACTTTGACTTTTGTTGTTTCTAAAGATTCCACATTTGAATGATAACCATTCTGCACTTGCTTTTCTCTGTCTGATGTATCTCACTTAGCATAATGTCCTCAAGGTTCATCTATGTTGTTGTCAATGGCAGGATTTTCCTTTTCCTCATGGTTGAATAATATTCTATTGTGTGTGTATATGTATCTCACATCTTCTTTATCCATTCATCTTTTGATAGACAGGTTATTTCCACATCTCAGCTATCGTGAATAGTGCTACAATGAACATGGGAGTGCCAGTGTCTTTTTGATATTCTATTTTCATTTCCTTTGGATAAATACCCAGAAGTGGGATTGCTGGATCATATGGTAGTACTATTTTAAGATTTTTTTACTCCTACCTCTTAATAACAGTGTGACCTTGGCAAATGCAATGACCCTTCTGGGCCTTTCCTTCTTTATCCCTAAAATTAAAAAAAGAGTTATTCAGAGGAATACATGAGAAAGAATTTTGTAAAGTA